>NC_134474.1:56753108-56855719 GCF_964194025.1 Convolutriloba macropyga
ATATATATATATATATATATATATATATATTTATATATAGAAATATATATATATATATATATATATATATATATAAACTATATATATATAGATATATACATATGCAAATGTAAATATATATGTGTATACATATAAAAATGTAAATATAGATTTAGATGTATATAATATATATTTATTTATTCATGAGTGTATATGAATGTATATATATAAATATATATATATATATATATATATATATATATATATATATTTATATATATATATATATATATATACACATATATATATATATATACGTACATTTATTTACATATATATATATATATATATATATATATATATATATATATGATAATTATCTATATATATATATATATATATAAATATATATATATATATATATATATGTATATATATCCATATATATATTTTTATATTTTATATATATATATATATATATATTTATTTATATATGTATGTATATATATGTACCTTCCGATTATCTTGCTCGCTCACTTATAAAAAAACAGAAAACCAAAAAAAAAACAGTCAAACAAAACAAAAGCAACAATCAAAACAAAAACCTAATATGACGGTTATCAATTTTATTCAAACATAACCTACTAACGTCGAACGAATTGCTCTCAAACGACCGATGGGAGGGAGTGTTTGGCTTATCGCTCACTTACGGCCTTAACATTGTGCAGAGATGGGGGATTGTGGGAGGGTTAAACAACAGGAGTTGCGAAGAGGTGTGAGTGTTTGGGAAGGGTTGCAACCATTTATAAATTGTCCTCTACAAAACAAGTTTGAGTCTCAAAAACACTTCCTCTGAACCGCACACTTGTTGACTAGTGAGCTGAACGCCTCTAGAAGATTTTAATACCATGCGGCCGCTGCCTGTTTCTGAGGGAAAAAAAAGTCCAAGAGATGAGACAAAAACTTGATTGAGCAAGAAGTTGTTTAAAAGACCAACAGGACAAATATCAGTGCTAGAAATTCCCTTTGAGAACAATTACCAAGAATTGAAAAAAGTGTCATGAGATTTTTCCGAAAGAGCAAAAGGTTATCGATTACGGTCAATTTGTTGTCAGAATGAAGGTTGTTAGACAGTTTGACAACTTGAACCGAAAAATCTCATTAGGTAGATTTACTTGTTTTTCTTTTAACTAAGAGGCTTTGAGGAATTTTTATTAGAGCATTCTATTAAATATAGAAGAAGTGCTCCATGTCAAAATGATGCTCTCCATTTAGAAGTTGATTGAGCAGCTACAATAGTTCCTACATAGACATTTGAAATAAAATACACAACTATCTAAATCAAAAAAAAAACATTTACGACCATTCATCAATTACCGTTGGTACTCATCCATCATTCATCCATCATTGGGACTCAACCAAAAAAAGCAATACTTTTTTTATTGTAAAAAACTCTAGAAGTGGGAATCTCAAATAAATTTCAGCGAAAAAGTTGGCCCCTATAAAAAATTGTCAACCTGACTATGGTAACATATAAACTAGAGGACATTTCAGGTAAACAAATAAATCGTTATCGAATTTATATAGTCCCGTATTACCCAAAAGGACTATTAGTTCAAAAACAAATGGAGAAATACTTCTCAGATAATTCGTTCCAACGACTTCATCCTCAAAAACCGGCTATCACAAAGCCAATATCCGTCTCGTTTGATATAGACAGCCCGAGTATACCTCCAAATCTGGATAAAATATCCCCCAACCATCCTATAACCAGTCTAGACAACCCGATACCAACTTGGAGAACTACAATACCAGAAGTTTTATCTTATAAAAACAACCAACCAAAGACTAGCGAGTCTTTATATCGCAGTCGTAAGTTTTCGCTGCACGTTCGTTGAACTACTATTAAACACATATACCAATACATCCCCTAACAAATTTATCTCTTGCTTTAGGTAGCCGAACACAATTTAGCATAATGTTTCAAATATCCCATAAATAGAAATCACATTAAAAATAACTGTGTAGTTCACCTACACGAGGGAGATAGTTCGGATAGTTCCTTCACCCCTTCCCACCTAAAATAATTAATTGTACTGAGAAAAATAAAAAAGATACTTATTTATGCTAACTATACATACGAACTTATCTTCTACATGCTTCCTACAAGAACCAGAAAAAAACCCTCAATCAGGAAATGAAAAAAAAGGAAATACAGGCCATTCACAAAGACTTTAGAACAAAGTAAAATTAACAAAACTTAAGTTTGCAGCTGACACACGAATCGGTCTGGGAATTATTTCGCAAACTATTTAACTAAACGAGATTTGATTCTGTTATTTATTTTCTTCCCGAAGAAAAGTCCTGGTCAGGCCAAATTGCATCGTCTAAAGTGACTGCACAGTTCTCGCTTGCAACTCAGTTGTCTCTCTTTCTCTCGTTTCATTACCAAAACTCTCTTCAAAATTCTAATTTTTCAACTCTTCTGTCAACTCTGCTTCACATCTCTCTCACTTTCTTTCATTTTTGAAAGACTCTAAGTTTGTTCAAACTACTCTCTCTCTCATATCTCTTTTTAAATTAAAATAAAACTGACTCACAGTACAATTCTTTCCCATAAATCTTGTTAATTTTCTTCACTACAAAAGAAAAATTTCTTCTCGAATTCAACAATCTCATAGCAGCACAAGTATATCAGCTCACAGCCGTCCTCTCTTAACCATCAAGTTTTCATCTCACTGCACTGAAAAATATCAATCGTCTACACTAAAGACATGTATGCAAATAACTTCATAAAACAGACCTGAAGTGTTGTTTCGCAGATCTTCATACGCACATATCTTTCTCAACCTCGATCATGTTTTACTTTCACGCACTTGTTGTGAATAGGCTCTTCATATAAGACAGTTTAATAGCAAACAGATTGCTTTCTTTTATCTCGCAATCTTTCGACCACAAGCAACACCAAAGATATCTGAATAATTCTAAAATGGTTCAGTATATACAATTTTTTAGACGGTATCCCAACCTCCTCTAATATAAAGTATATCAAGACTTCCTTTTATTGGATAAACAGCAAGAGGGGTTCACAAAACAAAATTAAATCTCCACAAATCATTTTTTCTTTTGAGCGCAAAGGTTACACAATCGAAGAATTATTAACAGTTTTTTCAGCTCAGTTTTTAGGTATCACCTACCAACAAAATTTATTCTCATCATATTTTCACTTCGCAGCAAGTTGAGTTAGTATACATCATTTAAATCTACTTATAATTGTCATCACCTCAAATCACTAAAAAGTTTTTTTTGTGATTACTGCCCCACTCTGGGCCAACGATTAACGTCACTATTGCGTCCCCTAATCGACAACTCAACAAATATCCCAGTGATCCCTCGGTCTCAAAATCACCAAGTTAATCCTACAGTGACGCTACAAAACAATCCATCCCTAATAAATCATCATTGAAACTCTTTAATAAAAAATCGCAAGCACAAGAAACCGAGGAACACCCCTACTCAGTTAATACTACTGCCTTATCTGCAGATAGACTTAGTCCTACTACTGGACACTCCGCCCCCGTTTAACCCCGCAATCAGTAACCCCATACCCACTTTTCAGAATCAAGCGCAACTACACCAAGTGCACAAACAAAACAACAAATAAGCACACAAAATCTCCTGCTAAATTCATGCATTATTACAAACGCAACTTTACAAAAAACATCATTTATACCTGCTCCACCATATGCTTCACAACTAGAATTAACAAACTGTTCTAACGCACCACAATTTTTAACTCAACCAATTAACTTTGCTAACACAAGCGCAACACAAAGATCAGAAAAGCCACTAACGATACATACCATATCAAATATAAACGAAACACAAGCACATTGGAATCACTCAATTCATATTGTCATTTCATTACCATCTTTTCAAAGTTCACTACCACTTATTTTTCAAAGTACTCCAAATTTAATAACTCTTAGCTCAAATTCTATCAATACTGATCCGGAGCAATATTCTCATCATTGTATTGGAAAATAACCAGACACTTCGAAAACTTATCCTACTCTACCATTAAAACTAGCCCCAAAATTATGACACCCCCACCGGCCGTCTAGGAATATCAAAACCACTGTCATCAACTAAATAATTGGGCTAAACGAAGAATAACCAAGTCATACAAAATCAAACCAGTACAGAAACAAAGAGCACACAACTTCCTAAAAAATCTTTTCTCAGTTGAGATTGTGGTAAAGCACGACAAATCAATTTTCACCTACAAGCAGCTGCCTCAGCTTTTTTTGGGTTAAAACAAACCCTTCATCATTCATTGGCCAAGAAAAGCTCTAGAAACTTGATAGGTACACAGAAAACACATCAGGATTTTTGGTTTTTTTAGTATCAACTCTCCGGATTGTCCTACACATTTCCATTACAATTTTAATCATACTTTAGATTAATTTGTTTTTTATCTCACATCTAACACAACCAATCACAATCGATAAACGCTAAATCTCTACTTTCAGATCAGGAGTACAAGATCTAATTGTTACTCATCCTGCTTTCTCTCCACAACATATCCCAAATATACAGTATTATAAGCCCATAAAACTTAGACAATGTACAATCAAAGCAGCAGATTTTCAAATACTACATGCCCAAATTACAATCTTTTACAAAACCGAACACTTCAAGTACGAGCATTTGCCCTTTATGCGAGAAATAGCCACAAAGAAAATTTTCGCTACAAGATCTTACATAAAAGAGGCTTCCGGTTTTATCACTATAATTGTTATGTTAACAATATGAAAAGACCTTTCGTATCTACAAAAACTGAAGCTCGAAGAGGACATGCATGCATTGATATTGTAAACAAACTTCATTGTCATTCACAGAATATCGAAGGCTGCTTTCAACTAGATCGCTACCACCCTTTTGTTTTTCATCACTGAAATCTTGTATATATTCCAAGGGACCATAATTGGATCCCAAACGCCACTGATAATCCTTGGACTAATTGATAAGGACAGAATCCAAATCAGAAAAATTATGTCAACAACACACTAGGACTGTCACTAGTATTAACAATCATTACACTCACACCCGATATAAAATAAGAAAGTTGCTACTATGGAAAAACAAGCACAAAACGTAACATTGAAAACGAAGTACTGTTCCCCCAAATCACGCTATTAAAGCCACAGTCATTTGGAAAACGAATTATCAATGTCCAATTTTTGACGTTGGTAGATCAAACGCCCAAATGATAAAACTTCAAACACGCGATTTCATTGAAACACTCACATATAACAAAGCTAACTCAGGAAACCAACACAATGCACACATGTACACAGACCGTTTTAAAGAGCATTTTTATGATGAGTCAGCACCCTCTCGATTTGAAGTAACTACTACAACTATTTATAAATGTAATGAGGATCGCCTTAAATACGCCACACTAAATCACGGTATTTTTATTCAGTACAAAGAAGCTTTTACTTTGTCGCAGGCAAAACTTCTGAGGAATTTAAAGATGTTCACATTAGTTTTTGCACAAAACATCTTCAGTCAAACTTTATGCTCGAAATGGTTATGTTAAACCTCAAGAATCACAGGTCTATCGAAAATTGGAAAGGTACAAATTTTTTCGCAAACAAAAATGGTTTTGGCGCAGTACATCCAAATGCACATATCGATGCTAAACTAGATTATATGATTAGTTGAGTTGTATTAGAAATGAACCAAACAAGTCTCTCAACATATAAAAAGCTTGGTGGTCATGATCGCAACCTAAAGCAAACCACTTTTATTCTTTTAACACAAAAAAGTCCTGTTGTCGGATATATTATCACAGGTCAGAAGAATACATTCGCTACTCTAAAAAACTTTGACATAGTTTTACGTTTATAATGGAAAACTGTATCTTCACCTCTGTATGAACTTGAAAACCAGTGTTTTCAACTTATACTTATATATGATCAGAATAAATTCACGCAAAACATTTCCTTGGTCTATAAAAGCACCATGAAAAACTAATATTTTTGATCGGCAAATTGCATAAGTCGCGGATGGCGATGGCTCTTACCGCTTAATTCCTTATCCAACTAAAGCGAAAAATCACGTAAAGATTTTCACACCCCATGAAGTTGAACGACGCTTCACCCACGCCGACTTCAGTGCACAACAACTTGGCATTTACAAACAAAAACGTTGGAATAATTCCATAGATAAAATGAAATTTAACCAATAAGTAGATGACGCAACTGATAAATTTGAAGTTAAACAAGCCGTACACGCTGCATATCTAGCTAAAATGCAAAATTAAAAGCAAAATTGTCATAACTACAAAGCCTATACACAAATTAATTTAAACACTATTTATTAGCGGAAAAGAATTTACACTTCGTGGTCTTGATTGGCGTGACCTTTTTAAAGGCAACTATTTAAAAAAATCCCTTATCGGAATCATTGGATACCCGTGGTACGTATTAAAAGAAGTGGCCGTAATATGGACAATTTTCAGTTTCATGCAAGTTTTATCTTGTCTGTTTTGTAACGTCTTTAAAACATATAATTTAAAATCACTTTCAGGACCTAATGTCACATTAGTTAAAATCAAAACATCAAGATTTTTTTGCTGTATTGTCACAGACTTTTTTTATGTCTTACAGACAGATTCTTCTCACTACAAACCACCATCACCAAAGAAAAGTTGAAAACACTCTGTTGACAGTAGCACTCCACGCCCTCAGAATGAATTGAATCAATTACAACGAAAATTTGAAAATTTGCTATAATTTTTTTTTATTCTGTACACAAAAAATCTTACAAGCATTGAACTTCCTCTCTCCCCAAATCATTTTATGAAAGCTATGAATAACAAGTGGAATCAGAACACAAACCTGATTATTAATCTTTACACTTAAACACTTTTAATCAAAGCAAGCGTAAACGCTCACGCGCTATTTCACTCTCTAAAGATTCTTTTGAGGATGATATTGGATACCAGGAAATCTTGGAAAAACTTATTCTAAATTTATTTAGTGCTCTTATATAACACATGTCTTCTTTCAGCGACATCACTATTGTCAATGCCAGCTCTCACGATGGAGGCTCACCGATTCCTCTGAATTTCGATCCGATGCATTATGACCCCATCATGTTTGACGTCGATAAAATTATTCCCTCACTGATGACACCCTTGGTACTGCCTCCTCGAGTACGAGAGCTTGTTTGCCACATGAAAACACCAGCTCTCTTCGCGATGATCAAATTTCTCCACAGCCACAGTCTGTGAATGCAGCAACATACTCAAGAGTATACCCACTGCCTTCAACCCCCACTTCCTCTTCATCATCGGTGGAACAGCAACTGTTCATCGGGTGAGACACAACATCTCCGATCGCTACAGTAGGGCCAATCACTTCATGAAAAGAACTGCTCCTACAGGGCAACAACCGGTGCCACAGCCACCGCAATCACCTCAACAATCGGTGTTACGGCAGCCGCAGTAACTTCCACACTGCTTCTCTTGAGCCGACAGGGTTGCAACGAAACTCTAGGGCCTCTAAACACCAGAGACGGTTGTCTTGAACGGAGCCTGTTCCGGAAGGAAACGTTGTCCCCATCCTGCTCACGACCCGTCACTTACCCTTCGCCTGTGATGCCCACACAAGCATTACAGCCCAAAGGCGTCTACCACTGTAGATATGGAGTGCCCACAGTCACTCCACCTAGACCTCCACCATTCGTCCCTCAGCCTCATCCATACGACCGACCAATTTGGACCGACAACTGCCCCTATACAGACCCTTCACCACGAAGACGTCCCCGGCCTACTACTCATGAGATACATCCGGTTCAGGCTTTGCCAATAATAACCTCAAAGTTGCCTGTCCGGTTCACAGCTAGTCCGCCAAGAATTTCACAGCCCTCATCACTGAAACAGTTAAAGAAACCCTTCGCTCCTACACAAAACACTTTCCATCGAGCACTTGGCCTAAACTTTAATTTCAATTATTCACAAATGCTCTGGGCATCAACACAGAACACGGTGTTCATGAGCCAGAACGAATCAATTATGTTTCAACGCCACCGCATCACACATTGAAACCGGCGGCCAGCTAGTGCTTACTCGGACAATTGGTGAACGAATATGTGGAAGAGGGACGTGATAAAACAATTTTTTTAGAGTTTGCGCACTTTCCAATCAACCCCCGTTTCACATGAAGGTTTTGGCGTGGGTTTAAATTTTTCTTTGCTCTGGCTGGTTGGCAGAACAACTACTTGAACACAATGTTCACCAGAGACGTTGCTTCATACCGTGTTTATCAGATATAAGACCCCTTCTACATTCAGTTTGTTTTTTGCACCCAACACAAATGGATATGAATAAAAAAACTCAAAAAGTCAACCGGACAAACATGCTACACGAGATCTACAATTACCTCTTTGTCCAACACTTAGTCCAACAAGATGAGCCTCTTAGTACACAGAAACTACAGAAATTCACAATTACAGTACTTAAACACGAAACTCACCTCAACTTCCTGTCGCAACTATAGTTATAAAATTTATTCAAGCTTTTGCGAGGCCACTCTAAG
This sequence comes from Convolutriloba macropyga, assembly GCF_964194025.1. Classification (NCBI taxonomy): domain Eukaryota; kingdom Metazoa; phylum Xenacoelomorpha; order Acoela; family Convolutidae; genus Convolutriloba; species Convolutriloba macropyga. Next base: position 56,761,697 of record NC_134474.1, read on the forward strand.
CAACTTCGACCCATTCAGAAACTTTTTCTTCTCCACGCCACATTATGCCAAGACTCATACGCCAATCCTTGTTCCCATTGAATAACTCCGGTGTATAACGGGAGGAGACACAAAGTATAAGCTTGGGCAATTTTTCAACCCTCTCTTAGGGACTGGATCGCTAATAAATTGGCAAACAACCAGCCGGAACCAAAGGAAAGAGAAATTTTGAACCAGCTTTTAGCGATAAAGATTCGTAAACTCGGGCTTTCGCTGCTTGCCTTGCGCGGGACAAGGAATTCCTGGAATTTTTCAGCGACCCTGACAATTGGGCCCCTGATTTCGATCTTGAATTCCGCTAATGGGCACAGCCTACCACTAAACGTCACTGTCCCTAAAAAAACATCTGAAGCCTCACAGTTCTTCAAAACACAAAAATTCTGTTTTCGCTATACTTTTTATATTAATTTATTAACTTTCCTTTCTAATTTCTCTATATTCCTCTCTCCTTTTCAACAATTGAAGATAAGGATCAGATCCTTTCTTATTTTCTCTGGTCGGAATTGACTCAGCAGTTATAAATCATACAAAAAATTATAGAACTAAGTAGCGCACACATTAGCTAAATATTCGACTTCCACCAAATGGTAAGCTGGTAAATCCGACCGGAACAAACCTTGTAGATGGAGATATGCAGAAACCTACTTGTACAAACCGACAGAGACTACAGACTACCAAACCTCCTCTAACTGGCAACAAATCCTCACTTCAGGACAGTGAGAGACATATGGGTACTCTAACGGGAATGACGTTACTCACCAGCATGCCCTGTAACTGGCACCTTCCCTTGCTCAACACTTGAAAAAGATGTGGACCATTCACTGACGGCACCAGTCAGTACTGCTCTGACAGAGACTTCAGACCACGGAACAAGGCACCGACTTTAACACACAACGAGGATGCCACATCCAACGTATTTCAGCTACAACACACAAATTCAGATCAAAACTCCTACTCCGGATGGATGTAGCAGTAGAAATACTGCATGTATACCTCCAGCCAGCCAAACACAGAGAAATCACTATCCTTTTATATATAGCGCCAACTGCTCTAACTATAGTCAGTCTGTTAGAGTAGTTGCACCATGTGTATACCTCTGACTCCTGTGGCACTCTTTATAACCAACGTTATAATTGAAGTTTACCTTCTGTGTTTTATAGAGTTGGTTACTGTTAGATATATGTATGCCTACGTCGCAAAAATAAGTGGCCCTAACTCTTCATACTTTCAGGCTGTAACATCGGGTCCGCCTTACGATATCGAAATTAAAACATAAAAATACGTTAGAAACATCTGAAAGGCAATTCACATTGTTTTTGGGTTGCACCACTTTGTGAAAACGGTTTAACCAAACCTTACTCCAAGTTGAAATTTTGGCCTTCTTTTATTGTATAAAAAGGAACGAAAACAGACGTTTGATACAAGGTCACGAAAAAATCTAAGAAAGTTGGATAATTTTTTCAAGCAGTCGAGGGCAGAATGCATCTGCAGCTTGAGTTCATACCAAGGCAACAAATAAACATAGAGGAAGATATAGAGACAAAAAAGGACTCCAAGTTGAGAAAGTTTAGAGAGATTTAGAGACATTTAGAGGGAAGACATTAAAAAAAGACAAGCTTTAGAGAATAAAAAGAGAAATAGAAACAGCGTCTGTAAGAGAAAAAGAGAGCAAGTGAGAACGAAAAAAAAATCAAACAACTTTTTGTAAAATAAGGAAAAATTGGGAGAAAAAAGAAACAAACAGTCAAACGTCAAAAGAATTGCTCTCAAACAAATGACATGCTCGATGCAAATGAATTTTTGGGGCGTAGCTTCTAAATGTTTTATAGGTGCAAAAAGTTCGACCATAAAGGGCTGCCAGTCTGACATCTTAACCACTCAGCTACAATGAAAGTAAAAATCAATTAGCTTAAGACAAATCAGCAAAACAGATAGCCTTGCAGTAAACAATTGCATTTGAAATTGCCATCAGAAATAAAAAATGCTACTATTTTTCTAGGTGAAAAATTTTCTCAGTGTTTAATTTTAATTTCTTTTGAAATCCTCTTTGTTGGAATCAAATAGTTCTCGGCCATTAAACCCCCGTTTTAAATAAGCATTTTTGAGCATTAACGATTGTTTCATCAGCTGTTTTGGTCATTGCTTTTTACAGTCGCTTCTTATTGGACATTGACATTTGTTTTATTACCGTTTTCAGTAACTTTATTTTTTTCACCATTGCAAATATTTGGTCATTAACATTTTAAATTCTGTCCCTTCAACTATGCAATCATTGCAGCGCTGTTAACCATTTTACTCAAGATTTTCTGACTGTTAGTATAAAAGATTCAAAGATAAAAAAGGTGCAGAAATTATGTAAGATAGAAGATGAGTGGTAAATTTTTACATAATTTAGCGGAAAAGGCGGTGAAACTGTGTAATTTCACCGCTAATATTTTGAAACTTTGCGTGTTCTCATTAAATTCTTGTAAATGAGGGGGCGGGGATTGTGACTGGATAACAGGTGGACAGGGTAGAATGGGCAAGGGCTAGCGAGATTTCAACTTGGATATTTTGTCGCATTTTGTGGATCATTTCGAAAATTATTGTTATTTTTACATGACATGAAAAGTGCAATGTTCCCAACAACCTTGAGAATCCAAAGTACCTCGAGTTGCCAAAGTAAAAACGGCATACGGCTCGTTCGTGCGTCCGGTGCCGCCCTTGCACGGGTTTTTTCTCCGTAGTTTTCTGCCCCTCATACGGGCCTTAGGAAACATGAGCTACATCCACCCCCTTTGATGTTATTACCCTTACAGTAATTTAATTTCCAATTATATAGTTTCAAGGAAGCGGATGTAACGACAATCAAGATGATCTTCAACCCCCTGGCCTCCTTTTGGAGCATGGTCCCAATGACCTCCCGGGTCGAATATCCTCCCTAAAATCCTCCCATTTTGATGTAAGAAGGGGGGGTAATTTGTCTATGGGGGGTAAATTGATGTAAGAGTGTGGGGGTAATTTGTTCAGAGGGGGTAAAGTGATGTAAGAGTTGGGCTGCAATGGGACGACTTTTAAGGAATTACCCCCCTGACTGAAATTGCAATGTAAGAGTGGGCTGCAATGGGCTGCAATGGGAGGACTTTTCAGGAATTACCCCCACGACTGAAATTGTCATGTAAGAGTGGGCTGCAATGGGCTGCAATGGGAGGACTTTCAAGGAATTACCACCCTGACTGAAATTGCCATGTAAGAGTGGGCTGCAATGGGCTGCAATGGGAGGACTTTTAAGGAATTACCCCCCCTGACTGAAATTGCCATGTAAGAGTGGGTTGCAATGGGCTGCAATGGGAGGACTTTTAAGGAATTACCCCCCATGACTGAAATTGTCATGTAAGAGTGGGCTGCAATGGGCTGCAATGGGAGGACTTTCAAGGAATTACCACGCTGACTGAAATTGCCATGTAAGAGTGGGCTGCAATGGGCTGCAATGGGAGGACTTTTAGGGAATTACCCCCTGACTGAAATTGCCATGTAAGAGTGGGCTGCAATGGGCTGCAATGGGAGGACTTTTAAGGAATTACCCCCCATGACTGAAATTGTCATGTAATAGTGAGCTGCAATGGTCTGCATTGGGAGGAATTTTAAGGAATTACCCCCCCCCCCTGAATGAAATTGCCATGTAAGAGTGGGCTGCAATGGGCTGCAATGGGAGGAATTTTAAGGAATTACCCCCCTGACTAAAATTGCCATGTAAGAGTGGGCTGCAATGGGAGGAGTTTTCAGGAATTACACCCCATGACTGAAATTGTCATGTAAGAGTGGGCTGCAATGGGTTGCAATTGGAGGACTTGGTCCAGAGGGTTAAAATGATGTAAGAGTTGGGCTGCCAAGGGGGGTAAAATGACGTAAGAGTGGGGCTGCAATGGGAGGATTTTTTAGGAAAATGCAGCTCAAAACTCTTACGTCTTTTTGGGCTGCATTGGGCTTCCAAGAGGGGTAAAATGGTGTAAGAGTGAGGGGGTAAAAGACAAATTACCCCCAAACTCTTACATCGTTTTACCCCCCTTGGCAGACCAAAAAAGATGTAAGAGTGGGGGGTTAATTTGTCTTTTACCCCCTCACTCTTACACCATTTTACCCCCCTTGGAAGCCCAATGCAGCCCAAAAAGACGTAAGATTTTTGAGCTGCATTTTCCTAAAAAATCCTCCCATTGCAGCCCCACTCTTACATCATTTTGGGTGGAAAAATTCAACCCGGGCTTTAGAACTCAATAAAAGCATGAAATTTGCCGACGATAAAACTACCGCCAAAAAACCGGAGAGTTACTCTTTCCCGAAAACATCTGACAAGAAGCCGCAACCAAATAAGAGCGAGCAAAATCTAGAATATATGTTTCATTACATACACTGGAGACCTACATCCGTGATTAAGAAAACATAGTCCACCTTCTGAAACGGAATACTATTAAGCAAAGAGGGTATCACCACCCCCTCCTCACCCCCAACCAAAGAAAAAGAAACCGTACCAAGATTTTCCGAACAGAAAGGCCTATCTGACCACCAGTTACACAACACCTCAATCAGCAATCAAGACAATCAGCATCAACAAAAGCCCCCCAAGACGCATTTTTTGGTCTCAGACGTCACCAAAGACGAAGAGATTTCTTTCAAGGGTTCCGAACGTCACCCGATAAAGAAGGCCTGTCTTTTTTTGGTTGCAGACGTAACCTAGAAATGATCGCCCGAGTTTCTAGACATCACCTCAGAATTCCCTATCCCGGTTAGACGTATCCAAAAGAAACTTGAATTTTTTATGCGACAAAAAACCTCAAAAACAAGAATACTGTCCCCCAACGAGCATTTGTAGATGGTTTATGAAAAAAATAGCCGCGAGAAACTATCTATCAGCATTTAGCAACAAAAAACACCGATTGTACGAAAAAAAACGATATAGCGTTTTTTGCATCAGAAAAATTTAAACATTTTTCTGATTTTGTTGCAAGAAATCTAAATGAAAGTAAAACTACTAGTTGAATAGAACAATTCAGTTGAACCTTAAATTGACTTTTTTGAAGTGGAATTCCTCATGTAGAATTTTTGCTCAAAAAAACCAAACAGTCGCAAAAGTGCTTTTTTTGAGCGTCAAAAGTAAAAAAAAAACGTTATTTCAACGTTATGAAACGTTATGAATTGAATGAAAAAACTTTTATTAAAAATGTTATGATATAAAAAATTACTAGATCCAAGAAAACATATGGATTGGACCCCCGCAGTTTGCTATAATACAAGTTTTAAATTTAGTTTTTGGATTTTGAATGTTGACAAAGTTGCAAGAAGAATTTGGCAAAATTGCATCTTTGATTTAAAATTTCAAAAAACGCTTTCTTGACGTTTTGATAAAAACAATTAGTAAATCCAAGAAAACCTATTTACTGAGCCTACTTATTTAGTTATAAAACAAGCTTTAAAGTTGGTTTATCGATTTTGCTTTTAAGTACAGAAGCAGCTTAAAATTAGCAAAATTGCATCTTTGACTTTAAAAATTCAAAAAACGTTTTCTTGACGTTATGATATAAACAATAAACACATCCAAAAATCTTTTTGATTGGGCCCCCTAGGTTTGCAATAAAATAGGTTTTAAAGTTAGTTTACGGATTTTGCAATTTGACAAAGCGGCAAATAGAATTTGGCAAAATTGCATCTCTGACTTTAAAAATTCAAAAAACAGTTTCTTGACGTTTTGATAAAAACAATTTGTAGATCCAAGAAAACCTACTGATTGAGCCCACTTAGTTTGTTATGAAACAAGGTTTACAGCTAGTTTATCGATTTTCCATTCTAGTAATTGAGCGGCTTGAATTTAGCGAAAATGCATCTTTGACATTAAAAATTCAAAAAACGTTTTCTTGACGTTTTGATATAAACAATCAGTAGATCCAACAATACCTCTTCATTTAGCCGCCATAGTTTGTTTTAAAACAATGTTTAAAGTTAGTTTATCGATTATTCAATATTGTATAGAAACAACTTGATTTTAGCAAAACTGTCTCTTTGACATTAAATTTTCAAAAACGTTTTCTTGATGTTTTCATAAAAAACAATTAGTAGATTCAAGAAAACCTATTCTTTGAGCCCCCTCAGATCGTTATAAAACAAGTTTCAAAGTTAGTTCCTCGGTTTTGCATTTTTATCAAGAGGCAACCTAAAATTGGAAAAAATACTTTTTTTACTTAAAAACTTAAAAACGTTCTCGCAACGTTTTACGTTTTAGTTAAAGCATTTATTAGATCCAAGAAAACCTATTGATAGCAGCCCATCAGTTTTTTACGAAACAAGTTGGTAAATGATTTTTATCAATTTTGCAAAACTTCAAAGAAGCAATAGGAAATTGGCAAATTTGCTTCTCGGACTCTTTTTCGTTTATATAAAACATATATTTTAACGTTTACATAAAACATTTATTAAATAAACATTCATAAAACGTTTACTTAAAACAACTATTTTAACGTTTATATAAAACATCAATCGAGTTTTAAAAATACTTATTGAATCAACCTACTCACTTCATTACAAAACATATTGAAAAATATCTATATTAAACCATGTTTGCAAAACCGTGGAGAACGGAGAGATAACTTTTCCTCAAAAAAACCTATAAAGTAATTTGTGTTTTCTTTGAATTTCATTGCATACTACTAGCCGCGAGCCTAGTTAATGAGGTAGTATGCACTAAAATAATTTTTTAAAAAAAAAACGAAAAAAGAGGAAATATAGGAACTCTCTTTTCTTTAGCTCAAAAGCAAGGAAATCAAAAGCTCGAAGAAATTACCCAATTAAATTTGATTACTCAAATAATCCCTTTGAGTTGCAAAACTCAAACGTCTCTTCCTTTCTGTCCGCGGTCTCAGAAGTTGCCGAAATAAGACCCCTTGCCCCGTTTTGGTCTCAGTAGTCACCATATGGAACATGAGAGTTTTTTTGGTGTCAGTAGTTACCATAACAGATGAAATCCAAAACATAGTGTCAGCAATTACAAGAGCGGAAAAAATTTCAAAGTAAAGATTTCAAAAATTTTGAAAAGAAAACAAGAAGCAAGCAGCTCAACTTAAAGGGAAAGAAATTCAACTTCAACACAATTCGATTTGTCTTGTCTGCTTGTCTCTAGCTCACGTTGACTATTCGCACCGCGTTAAAAAACTTTTTTTTTCAACACAGGGTCTAAGCAGTAGCAATCTCTAAGCATTTTGTTCCTTTTTCAAATAAAAATGTTTGTCCTTGTGAAGGTTTGTAACAAAAACCATTCAAAAGCCATATACTTATTCTACTAAAGAGAAAATTGTGATTCCCCCAAATTTTGGCAATTATTTGGTTGTGTTTATTGTAACAATGAAAAAAGCGCGCGCAAGCGGTTATTTTTCGTTTTTTAGAGATAAAATTAGCTAGATTTAGCACAAAAAAACACTAGGATTCTAATTTTTTAGAAGTCTTTTTCGAAGTCGTTTTTAACTGTTAGTACGAAAAAAAACCATTAAGAGTTTGTTTAAGTACGCGTTAAACAAACTCAAAATTGCAGAGCACAGTTTGAGAAGCAAGATTGATTTCTTACAATCTGCATTTGATCAGCGACAGAACTTCAGATCACTCACCCTGCTAATCAATAAAGCAAAAGCAAACGTTGACGAGCTGAAAACAACATTTGATGCCGTGTTAAAAGAACGTCCAAGTTCCAGCAGCACTTCATCTCTCATGGAACGATATTCAAATCTTCTGTTACGTCTAGAGAAATTTGAACACGAAATTGACAGTTGAGATGACAATGGACTACTCAATCTTCATATAGGATACGCGATGATGTCATTGTTACAACTCATACGACTGCCAGATGTCCAATCCCACGGAGATGCTCACTATCAATGAACGAGATTCCAGAATGAAGCAACCCAGAACGTTCATCAGTCATATTTGTAAGTACGCGTAAGTACAGTCATATTTGTAAGTACGCGTTAAACAAACTCAAAATTGCAGAGCACAGTTTGAGAAGCAAGATTGGTTTCTTACAATCTGCATTTGATCAGCGACAGAACTTCAGATCACTCACCCTGCTAATCAATAAAGCAAAAGCAAACGTTGACGAGCTGAAAACAACATTTGATGCCGTGTTAAAAGAACGTCCAAGTTCCAGCAGCACTTCATCTCTCATGGAACGATATTCAAATCTTCTGTTACGTCTAGAGAAATTTGAACACGAAATTGACAGTTTAGATGACAATGGACTACTCAATCTTCATATAGGATACGCGATGATGTCATTGTTACAACTCATACGACTGCCAGATGTCCAATCCCACGGAGATGCTCACTATCAATGAACGAGATTCCAGAATGAAGCAACCCAGAACGTTCATCATTTTCTGAAACAAAACTCCACCTCTAGTACCGAGACAGGAGACACCATCCCTGTTTTCGTATGAATGCCACAGGACCAAACCAATAATGTCAAAATGTTTAAATGGCAATAAAGAGAATCTCCTTACTATTGGAGTGAGTACAGCAATTTTATTCAGACCAATTAACATCAATAACAAAGTTGAATCCCAATCAAAAACAAAACACCCTGATAAAAAACTTGCAAAACCTGAGACGACCGTCGTTTATAACTTCCGATTGTTTTGCTCTCAGTGATACAACGTTCTCTGCTGTTGATAATTTTTCAGTCAACCACCAGCAGCTTAAAGCAGACAATGATTCAATCCATCAGCTTAGTTTTGTAAGCGCGCAAAATAATTTTCAAAATTTTTCCTCAGGAAAAACTTAATAATGAATTTCAGTCAAAAAACATGCTACCTGAACTTTCTCGAGATATCACAGAGGAACGGTTTCAGACGAAAAAGTTTCAACCAATGACCATGGGTTGCTCCAAATGCCAAGGAGCACTGTATCCCCGCTTGAGTAATCCCAGTTCTGTCAAATATTCCAATCATGTAATTGGATTTTGATTTAAGCATGTAATTTAATATTATACTCATGTGATTTTGATCTGCAACGGCAAAACAACCAATTGAGCTGAGTAACAGTTTGACAAACTTTAATCAGTTCTCTGAAAATTCCTGTAAAAACGCAAACAATTTTCAAACGTCTCACATAACATCTTTACCAGTGCATAACAGACAGGAACTGAAAAACACAGAGAATATAAATTTATCTGAAAACTTTAATCAGTTCCAGACACAGTCAAAAGTCAAAACCGTTGGCATTGAGCCTCTCAACCCATTCGATGTTCAACAAACCGCCTGTTCAGAAACGATAACTGAAAGTGTTCCCATTGCTTCTTCAATCTCAACGATTCGCCCTCAAGCACTGCCTTAAGTAGAGCAAAAACTCCCAGCAACAACTTCCAAATTCACATCAGATTTCCAGCGTATTAAATCCAATATCAAAAGAAACGTTCAAAAACCCTTCATTTGAAATCAATTCTTTAACGTGGACCAAAAATTCGGCTCCATATCGGCAGAATCCAACCAGTAAGCACTCAATCAAGCTACCACTTCTTACGATTCAAATCTTCAATTGCAACCCATTAAAGTACCGCGAATGGATAAACACATTTTTTGCCTCGTACAAAACAACACCAGCTTTACTGACACACATCGTATCACCTACTTGCAAAATACAATTACTGGCAAAACAGAAGATGTCATCCAAGCATATTCATGTGATCCTGCTTATTATACTACAGTTTTAAACGAACTCATGTCATATTTTGGTGATCCTACAATGGTAGTGTGCGCCTTTATAAATCATTTGGAAAATTGGAAATCAACTAACGACTATAACAAGCAAAACTTTGTAGCCTTTGCCTCGTTCTTGAAACGTTTAGTGCAAGCTTTCCAATACCTGAGATACACAGCGGACCTACAGAGCTCAACACTCATGAAAAAAGCTAAGGAAAAAGTCCCATATAACATGCTCATCAAATGGACAGAGCACATCGTTACATCAATCGAAACACCAGCTAATTTAATTGAATTTAAAAATTGTTAGAAGTTCAAGCACATATGAGCTATAAGATAAACCGCGAAAACTTCCAACAAATTAACCTTCGTAGATACTATTTTAAAAATTCTGGGAACTTGAACAACAGCGAGAATTTTAGGTATCCAATGTTTAGGCTTTCCACCACAGCCAAATAACCGAAATCAATCAACAACTTTAAGCAGTAACAATAATGTGAAACCACCTAGCACTCCAAAATTTCCAGCCCTAAACAACGCAAATCAATCAAAGCGTTCTTGTAAAAAACATGTCGAGGAAACCATACACTTGCGAACTGTCCCGGTTACCAAAAATTGCAGTCCAAGCCAGCTATTTGACATTGTTAGCAAGAACAGTTTTTGCTCGAACTGTTTGAGCAATAAACACGAGAAGCAAAACTGCCCCTCAACCAAACGCTGCCAAACTTGCGGAGGATACCAACACAAACACTGCATGATCCTGGTAAAAATTATTAAGCATCCACCAGCTGCTTTTGTAACCACCAATTCCACAGGTACAAATGTTATCAACCAGGAAAACCAGCCAGTCAAACAGCAATCTGGACAAGGAAATAACAGCAATGCAAGCGTCTCATCCAAATCACAAAAGAACCGCTACGGACAGTCTTTTGCAATCAGAATCAAACTCTGCGCGCTAATTTGTACAATTGTAACTAAAATGTTAGCTTGAATCATCTGCAGTCTACACCAAAAAAAATGGTTCGAAAAACTGTCCCAGTATCTTTTCTAAACGACAAGAAAGCTTTCGATTTCCTTGCCCTTCCATGCAAAGATTAGGAAGCCAGTACGCTTTAGTATCTCAACGCAGAGCATGATATGCCAATGTCAAAAATCTCTGAACCGGTGACAGTTGCACTGTACAAAATTTGGATCAAAAGTATCAAATAACAACCACTTATAGAACTCCCTGTTTAAATGTGGCACCAGCTAATACATTTGAATTCAACCAGCCTTGCGATGCATTCAAAGAATTGCGTCACACTCACTTCCCAGAAATAGCTGAAGGAAAAATTGGTGCCCTTTTGGGCATAAGCATTTTTGCTTTCACTTATCCAACTGAAATCATCCCGGCATCTAAAAACTCGCCATTCGGCGTAAAGACGAGGCTTGGTTGGACCCTAGCTGGAGAGTATGAAAAAGTAGAAATACAACCCAAACAGCGATCTCACCAGCAGAAACATACCGTGTACCATGTATCACGCTTAAGCTCCGACAATCAGCCCTCGATGAGTTGCTTGAGCAGTTCTGAAAAATTAAAGCTGAAGAACCTCATCCCGAGAGTGAATCTACGATTTCCGATAACAAGGAAGCCCTTGATATATTGAACAAGACAATCTGCTACAATGGTGAGAGGAACGAAATTGGACTACCTTGGAAAAAACCATTGAGAAATGAAAATAATTTTTGTGATATATTGAGAAGTGACGAACTTAGCAACTTGAGAAGTGACGAACTTAGAACTTAAGTTAAAATTTCGATAAATAAAGAAAGCTTTCTTACCTGATGTTTGGTGAAGTGAAATTGAATAATGGCTTCTAAATTGAAATGAATTGTCGATTCAAATTTGTTCATACCACAATTCATCAGTGTAAATAAACCCTAAATTTGTGTGATATCTTCGACCACCAGATATGATCAGAAACCAATTCTCCGACCCTCCCAGCAGATATAAATGACATGTTCTCGGGAAGGGAGAACAATGTGTTAAGTGCAAAAAACTGCACTGGTACTTGTCATATACGGCAAGAGGAAAAACTTCTTCACAACTAAGGTGTAAATTAAATCATATCAGTTTTTCTATATCTAGACGGACCTGTAAGTTTTCATACTGATACGAACGATAAATACCTGTGAAATTTGGTACATTTAGGCCATTTTGAATTTATTTTTTAAAATAATAAAATTCTCGTTACTTTTGCTCGAGACCACGACAACGGTGTCCAGACCACTAAACGACCGACAAACCTTGGATCTGCAGAATGCTGAATCCTGTACTGCGTGGATCATATCTCTTGTGGCGAAATGTCGCGCAGAGAAGAAAAAAGATAAAGTCAACATTGACGGTGCGATAGTGGACCTACAGGTAACAGATCTCGTTCTTAGTATATGCAGCCAGGACGCACTTCTTAAACTTAGGAGCCTAATGAGCCCTAAACAATTGTTAGACACTTCAATACTATTATTCCCCTAAAGAGAGAGTAGAAACGGCAGAAAAGGCTAAACTTATGTCCGTTGTTCAAGGCGTTGGAGAATCTGACGACGGTTTTCTAGCGCACCTCAGAGAAGAAGCACATTATTGTGACTTCGAAAAACTTAAAACAGTAACCAACCCTGAGGAAGAGTTGGTAAAAATTAAATTTATCTCAGGTTTGAGAAACGCTGAGGCCAAATTAAGACTAGTAGACGGCATTAAAACTAATCCAACGATTTCTCTGTCTGAAATGACAAAAAACTTACATTTAAGAAGTTAAGCAATGGCTTTTGCGAGTTCCTCAACAGGTAATAGACCATTTGTAATAAAAGAAGAAGTGGGATACAATTTCAAAAAGACCTTCAGAAAACCTTTTGAAAAGTTCACTGGTAATAAAGGCAATGGTAGCTTGTTTAATAGATGTGGAGGTAAGCCACACAGTAGCAAGCCTTGTCCGGCCTTGAACAAGAAATTTAACATCTGTGAAATTCTGGAGCTTTTTTCAAAAATGTGCAGAAGTAAAACCCAGCCTAATTCAAGTAAATCTGACCAGCACAACAATTTCTGCGAGGAAGAGGGTAAATTGTCTGATCAAACATCATTCGAAATGGAGATGGGAATGTACTATTACCGGGAAAGCGTGTTTAACATGTCGGTGACATGGGAGTACATTACGGTAAAAGCCCATAAAATAAAAATGCAAGTTGACACCGGTGCTGATAGCACCGTGATATCACCATTAATCTGGACTGAGCTTGGTAAACCTCTGTTAAATGGGAAAGTCAGACGTCTTGAGGCCTATGATGGTCATCAACTGACGATTCTGGGACCACAAACATGTGATGTTGAGTGGAACGGAATCAAATATAGCAACAAAAGCTAGCAGTTGTACAATCCGACAAAAAATTGGGCTACGTGGGAGAGACAATCTACCCCAAGAAGGCATCAATGCAGTGAGTGATGAAAGACTACATGCAGTCAAACGATACAAAGCGCATGTGAAATTCATACGGGGACCACAGCCAATGTTCTGCAATGCCAGAAAGATACCTCTACCTCTAGGACAGGGTCAAAGAGAAGCTTGAGACAAGGGTGCGACAGGGCATCCTGGAGCCAGTGCAACCTGTTGGGGTCACAAATTCATCACCAGTTGTGTGGCAGCGGAAGAAAAATGGATCTCTGAGACTATGCCTGGACCTGAAATTTCACATCAAAGGCAGAGTTATGGACGAGTACTATCCAATCCCAGACATGGAGACCATTTTCCATAATCTCCATGGGGCCTCCTATTTTCGAAAAGTTAACTTATCAGACGCATACTATCAAATTGAGCTGGACGAGGATTCAAAAGAAATATGCACAATCAACACATCGCAGGGATTGTTCAAGATGTGCAGGGTTCCTCAGGGCCTAAAGTACTCTACGTCAATCTTCCAGAATTGCATTGAGTCAACTCTCAAAGGCATCAGGGGTGTGGTCATCTTCCAAGACGACGTCCTGGTATATGGAACAACAAAGGATCAATACAATAAACGAATGCTTGCAGTCAAGAGTCGGCTCCGTGAAAAAATTTTCACCATCAATGAGAAGAAATTCAACTCAAAACCAGTTTCAAGCGTAAGTTTTCTTGGTTACTCAGTGTCCAACGAAAGAATAGCACCCGATCCTGAACATGTTGAGAAAATCAAAAATCCAAAACCGCCATCAAATATGAAACTACTCGAGTCCTTTGTCGGCTTAGCAAATTTTTATGGTCAAATGAAAACGGATTTTGCAAAAAAAATGCTAACCCTAAACGAAATTCGAAAAGAAGAGTTCATATGGTAAAGGAAGAGCAAAATGCTTTTAAAAACATCAAAAACGAGTTATGTGGTAATCCTCTTGTACAGCCTTACAGCTTGACAAAGTAAGCAACCGTAACAACAGACGCCTCAGAGAAAGCTGGAGGCGGGGTACTCTCACAAGAAGGACATCCTGTGATCTACGTCTCGAGGAAGTTGTCACAAGCCGAACTAAATTACCCCAATATTGAGCGAGATGCACTTGCAAATGTCTTTGTGGTCACAGGATTGAAACAATTCCTGTTCGGAAGAAGATTCAATCTACAGACTGACCACAAACCTTTCAATTATCTCTTCGCCCCAGACGAAGATATTCCGAAAACAGCACCGGCAAGAATTACGAGATGGGCGATAGCGCTGATGGGATTTCAATTCGAATTGAAATATACACCCGCAGAACAGATCCCCCACGCTGATGCTTTAAGCAGACTAGACTTTGACGACGACGATGACAATGATCGAGTCTGCTTTGCTCTTGACAATATCTACTTCGTACAATCTGACCCGGTGACCCAGTCAGGCAGCAAAACTGAAATGGGATTGAATCGACTGTTTCAAGATGTCATCAAACGAATAAAAAGGGGCATCTGGAAACAGTGCTCAGAAGCGGAGAAATGATTTGAACAACAGAAAGATGCCATGACCATTCACAATGGAATCATCTTTCGGGGAGTTGTGCCATTCATTCAACCCAAACTAAGACCCATGGTGATGACCAAATCTCATGAGACTCACCGAGGCAAAAATGCAACTGAAACAGCAGTTTGAATGATAGCTTGGTGGCCCAGCATCAGTCAAGTCGTTGTTCGATATGTTAGTAAATGTAAGGAATGCCAAAAAAACAGGCATAGCCTGGGGAAAACAGTATCTACTTTGCCGGAAGCTGAAGTTTGAGACAGACTCCACATGGCCACATGGACTGGGGCTACGTTAGGAATCATGGTAAAATCTTAGTGATAGTAGACGCGGTATCAGGTTGGATAGAAGCCTTCCCTGCGGGAAATAGAACCTCACAAACAGTGAAGGCGCGCTTGAGTCAAATCATAGCAAAATTTGATATACCAGGAATATTAGTATCAGACAAATGTCCTGAGTTTGCGAGTAGTGAAGGTGTGACTAAAGCAATGGTGTGAATCACTGGGGATTAAAAAGATGGAATCTCCCATCTACCATCCAAGAGCAAATGGGATTGCTGAACGAGCTGTTCAAACAGTGAAACGGGCTACTCAAGAGTGCAGTTCAAATCTGAATGTGTCATTTGGTGATTTCCTACAGCGGGCTTTGATGACACATCGGAACACTTCCGAGACGCGCGACAAAACTCCTGTAGAACTGCTACTGGGACACAAAATAAGACTTCCAGCAGTCAATGATTTTGATCTGTTTGAACGAGTCCTCTTAAAACCGACAAACAGTTCTCCAACGGTTCCATCTGCTTTCATTATTTGTAAAAAAATGTACACTTTGTTCATTCAGCCGGAGAATTCAAACAAGACAGTGTTTGTTAGTGATAACCAAATTAAATGTATGGAACCTGACGACATCAAGACTGAATTTACTGAATCACATTCTGAGAGCAGTAGGGACGACAAAGAAGTGGCATCACCCAACTCTACTAAATAAACCTCAGTAGTTGAAGAGGAACAATTTTCATTGGCCAGGAGAACTTCAAGCAATAAAAAAACAACCAGAAAGATTTGGAGAAGCCATTCCTACAAACTTGCTTAAAAAAGGAGGGAGGATGTGATATATCGAGAAATGGTGAACTTAGCAACTTAAGTTAAAATTTCGATATATAAAGAAAATTTTCTTATCTGATGTTTGATGAAGTGAAATTGAATAACGACTTCTAAATTGAACCGAATCGTCGACTCAAAAAAGTTCATATCACAAGTTCATCAGTGTACATAAACCATAAATTTGTGTGATAGATTCAACCTTCCCACCACCAGATATGATCACAAACCAACTCTCCGACCCTTCCAGTAGATAGAATTGACATATACGGTACTTGCCATATACGGTACTGTTTTGTTCACAAAAATTTGTTCACAACTGAGGTGTAAATTAACCAATATAATTTTATCTATTTCTAGACGGATCTGTAAATTTTCAAACTGATACGGGCTATAAATACCTATAAAATTTCGTACATTTTGGCCATTTGTAATTCAATTATTAAAATAACAAAAAACTCTTGTTACTCGTGCTCGAGACCACGACAATTATTTCGCAGCTCTCTGCCAGCTCAAAATTCTTCATAAGCAACTCAGTAATGACATCTAATTGAAAGAGTTGTATGAGCAAACTCTCACAACAAATCTTCAAAAATTTTATGTCAACACAGTTGAAATGCAGCAGCCAGAACCCGAGAAAATTTAATATTTGCTTCATCACCCGGTGGTTAATCCAAACAAGCCCGGAAAAGTGCTCAGAGTAACAAATGCTGCGGCCAAGTTCAGAGGTCAATCGTTGAACTCCAATTTGATCACAGGACCAGATTTGCTGCACAACTTGGTAGGAATTTTTCTGAGATTTTATGAAAACCTTGTTGCCATTCTCTCGGATATTGAAGGCGTGTTTATGCAGATCGCAGTAAAGCATGATGAGCAATCTGCACTACGCTTTCTCTGGCCCAATGAAGAGATGGTTAACCAATATCAGTTCAACAGATTAATGTTTGGAGCAACCTGCTTCCCTTTTTGTGTTGAACCGTTGCGCAGAAGATAATACAATTGAATTTTCAAAAGCAGTTAATACAATAATAACCATTTTTTTATGTACGATTATATCCATTCTTTGCCGTCTATAGAAGAACCAAATAAAACCATTAACCAAACTAAAAATAGCCTTCATAAACGTGGCTTTCGCTTGAACAAATTTGTGGCAAACAAACTTGAAGCCCCAAGGTTTGTTGAGCAAGCAGATCGGGATGAACTGAAAGAAATCAATAGAGTCCTCGGTCAGAAATGGAATTTTAGAACTGACTGTTTTCCAATTAAGACCTTAGAACAACTTCCCCGAAGTGAGAGAGAGTATACACAAAAGAAAAAGTTCAGCTTAGTATCAATCATTTTTGATCCCCTAGGAATATTGTCTCCGCTCAAAATTAGAATCAAAATGCTTTTACAACAGGTCTGGAAGCTAGGCAAGAAGTGGGTTTAACCATTTCCCGCAGAACTACTTTCCAACATACAGAAAGTGCTCGATAGTTACTTTGAAATGCCTGATATCGAAATTCCAAGATGGTTGAACACCTCAACGAATCGGGAAAATAATCACCAGCTTCAGGTCTTGGTTGATGCCTCAACTGTTGCATTGGCATAAGTTGTTTACATTCGCACCCAAAAGCAAGACGAAAGCTATCAAACGTTTTTCTTGCTTGGAAAAAGCAAAGTTGCACCAGTTAAACAAACTAGTGTGCCAAAAGTAGAACTCGAAGCTGCTGTGTTAGGTACACGCCTCAGCACCTTGATACAAACCGAAATGACATTAAAAATTAAAAAAACTTTAGTTGTGCAACGATAGTCGTGTTGTCTTAGATTGGATCGGCTCAACTAAGAGACAAAATCTTTACGTGTCGAAATGACTGGAAGAAGTTAAAAAAGCAACTAAAACCAATGAGTGGAATTATGTCCCAACTAATAATAATCCAGCCGACTATGGAACGCGTGGCTTTGAGCTATCGTAAATCTCCACGAAATGCCTTACAGCACCACAGTTTTTGCAAAACACTGAAAGTTCTCGGAAAGATATGAAAAGATTTCAACCGTGGGTGCCGTAACCAGAAATGAGACAACATCAATCAAAACCGCTTTTCAGCAAGGAAAAAACTACTTTTAATCCTCGCAACTGTCGTCAATTTAATTTACAGAGCTAAAAAGAATCGTTCCAGCAAATGTCAGTACACTAAAGATGATGTTTTGGTCTCAAATTTTTCCGTTGAAGGTGTCTCAAAAGAATGTTTTCTCTTCAACAATCAATGCATTAAAAAGAAGACAAAAGTTGGACGCCAAGAGCAAATTGAGAAACTTGAATCCAATAATTGACCAAAAAGGACTCCTACGATCTAGTGGCCGTCTCCTATTTGCTCCAACAGAATTGGAGATCAAAAAATGTCCTATAAACTTGAACGCAAAGGCAAAGATTGCGAGACTATACCTTGAACATGCTCACATAATTTGTGCTCATCAAGCAACGGAATCGATCAAAGCATTCGTACAACAGCGTTACTACGTTTTCGGATTGCGAAAAACACTGCTATTAATAAAATATTGATGTTTTCTGTGTCACGATTTGACACTCAGAATATGCAACCAATAACGGCCCCACTTCCTGCATTCCGCTTCCCACAGAATAAACCAAATTTCCTTTCGCCAAAACAAGACTGCACTTTTTGGCCCGTTTTATATTGAAGACAAACAAAATAAAACCGAGAAATATTATGGACTTATTTTCAAATGCCTCGTTACGCAAGCAGTCCATTCGGAAACATGCCCAGATTTAAATACAGACACCTTCTTCAATGCATATCGACGGTTCGCATGCCTAAGATGCCAAACTATTTTGTTGTACAGCGATAACGGAAAAAGATTTGTCGGAGCCTACGAAGAGCTGATGCAGTCGATTAAGGCTTTAGACAAAGAAAAGATTTAAAAAGCCCTGAATGCAGTCAAAACCACATGGAAATTTAAACTACCGTACGGCCCTCATTTCGGTGGCTTATGGGAACGATTAATTCAGAGCGCAGGAAGACACTGATCATGCTGATCATTCTAGGATCTGAGAGTCTCTCCTTCGACATCTTCAGGAAAATAATGTTGAAGTTGAGGCAATCTTGATTTCCAGACCCTTGACAAACGTTGCCGATCAGCCTGACAACTAAGAACCACTCTCTCCTAACCATTTCCTCATTTAACGCCCGTACGGTTCCCTGCCACCAGGAAACTTTGAGATCGACAGCCAGCTAGTTTCAAGAACTGGAAGCACGTTCAGCAGTTGATGAACCACGTGTGACGGCGTTTGATGAAGGAGTACCTGCCGATATTAATCAGGAGACGTAAATGGACAGACAACAACCAGCTTGCTCATAAAATTGGAGATGTTATGTGGGCACTCAAAGACTTGGCGCCGAGAGGAAATTGGCACCTTGGAAGAGTTGCGGAAACATCCCCTAGACGAGACGGTGAAGTACGAGTTGCCAAAGTAAAAGCGGCTTACGGCTCGTTCGTGCGTCCGGTGCCGGCCTTGCACGGGTTATTTCTCCGTAGTTTTCTGCCCCTCGCACGGTTCGTAGGCAACATGAGCTACATCCACCCCCTTTGATGTTATTACCCTTACAGTACTATAATTTCCAATTATATAGTTTCAAGGAAGCGGATGTAACGACAATCAAGATGATCTTCAACCCCCTGCCCTCCTTTTTGGAGCATGGTCCCAATGACCTTGAGAACACAATAAAACCATGAATTTTGCCGATGATTAAACTACCGCCAAAAAACCTGAGAGTTACTCTTTCCCAAAAACATCTGACAAGAATTCGCAACCAAATAAGAGCAACCAAAAGTCATTACATGCAATATTGGCGTTTTCTCGTCATGGCTTCAATGAAAAATTATTTTGAGGCTATGTAATCAAGTGGTAGAAGATGGGTCTAGTATGCTTAAGGTAGACGTTTGGAGACAGAATCAGACGTTATTATTTGAAACAAGGCTGTGAAATTACAGAAATAAAGAGCAATCAACGCAAAATTTGGCAATTTAACAACCAGAAGCTTAGCCATGATCTTACAATCACTACATTTATTAATCGCAAGGCTATGCGTATTTTTTAGTTGCAAAACGTAACTTTTCACCATAGATCGAACATGTTTTTGCAATTATTTCTGGACTCGGGCTGTCAAGACCATGCGATATTTAGGTTAAGTTGGACTGCAATTATTGACAAGAGAGCTGATCAAAGTAGTAACTCTACTTTTATTTACTATATTATTGTTTAGTCTATGCCATTGAAACAATAAAATTTGATTATTAAAAACATGGCTACTTTCTCTTTGATAGTTTGCACAATATTAATACGTCTGTCTTTACAAGAAGATGTGTACCCATATCCCCATAATTACAACGACAGTCATTTGGATCTGTGGGTGGGAGGAACTTTTCCTGTCGGGTTCAAATATGGAGCAGGAGCGGAATTGTTTTCTTAAGAGACAGTTTGTCAGTATTCAGTGATAGGTCATAAAAGATTTACTACCAAATTAAATTAAAGTCAGAAGAGATACCTCATGGGTTTATTACTATTTTAATTTATAGTTTATTTATATACATTAACCATAGCACAATGATTCAAAAGTGAGCAGTATAACGAAAATCATAGAAACACCCGTCAAGTTCATCAATCATTTGCACCACAACAGCATGTACCTAAACAAAAGCACGCACAGCACAACAAACATTATATATTAAAAGTTTATAAATATAAGAGTTTATCATGCTTGTAACTGTACATAACTGTTACAGAAAAGTATAATCAACAAAATCCCGATCATAGAAATTCAATGAGTTGTATTTCATAATTATGTTGTGATTTTTCCCCAAAAACGTGATTTTAACTGAAATTTCAGTGTCTGGAAAGAATAGAATGATAGAGACGAGATAATTTCGAATGCAGCCATGCTTTCGATAGCACTGTGCGCATTCATCTATATGTTATGTCTATACGTATAAATTGTTTCTGAACTTTTGTCCTTGGCATTTTTAGTTAGCTACGACTCAAAAATTTGCCTGATTTTGATTGTTTTGAGCCGCCCTATTTTTTTCAAAAAATAGAGAACAGTCTTATTCAGAAAAATTGTTATACAAAATTGCTGTTTTCGCTAAAAAATTCCACTATATGATGCATCACTTTGCTGATTGATAACATTAATTGGTGTAGCTATTTTGAAAACGTTTGGCGTATTCAGAAACGAGTAACAAAATCTCTTAGCAACTTTTGTTTTTTACGGAACCATTTTTTACTATGAGAATTTATGTCTCAAGTTGTCAAAAATGTTGACAAAGCTTGAATTTCTTTCCCATTTTTTACGGATTAACGTAATCAATTTCCAAAATTTGGAGTCTGTAATTAGCCTACAAGTTATTTGCCAAATTTTATTACTGAAAACTTGAGACCCAATTCAAAGACCTAATTTTTTTGTTTTTTTTTATTTGCGTTATTAAAAGACATCCAATTGTCTTCTTGATCCACAAATAGTATTGCCAAGGCGATTAATGAAATTAATCAACAACAAGGAGGCTCAAAAATGTTCCGACCCCCTTTATCCACAATTTCGGCTGAGTTGTCAACCAAATGAGAAAAGGACAGAAAACTCTTCTTTCAAAAAGTCTCACAAACTGATCAAAAATCATTGGTCTATGAATTAAAACAATTGCTTACATCTTAAATCCTTTAGAGAAGCAAATAATGCCACATTACTGGGTCCTTGAGACCGGTCATTGTTAAAACTACGATACAGGACAATAAATCAAATAGCAACAGCAAACATTTACTTTCAAAACCCAATGTCTTTTTTATAAAGAAATTACATAATAACAAAGTCAAAATGGGGTAAAAAACAGACACTGATTTAATAGGTTTGTACTTTACAAGTAAAAAAACATGGGAGCAGCCCTTGATGAGACTCAGTAAAAACTAGACAAGTTTATCAAAAGCGGCAGATCTGAAAAAAATTCGTTTGTATATTTTGAGATCAGTTAATTGCAAATGATGAAAAACCGTACGGTATCGATTGAAATTTTAGGTAGGTTTATGCTCTTTCTTACCTAGATATGGAGACATTTGCATCATGTCTTTATCCAGGATATCCAGAATACATCTACAGAACGCCAAATTGAGACGAGAAAAACAAAAATTTCATTAAACTTTGCAAGAAAATGGTGTTCAAGCCGTTTAATCCATAATCCATGTCATAAAACCTAAGATCTAATCAATTTTGTAACAATTGAGCACCAATAATGAGAAAAATGACCTATGAAAAAGGAGACTGGGAAACCAGTTTTAAAAAAAAGAAACAATTGTATTTTTCGAAAAGAAATCATTTCAAAGTCATAAAAACCTTAGCTATCAATTTAATTCATATAAAATTTTAATTCACTTCTCCGAAAAAGTCAATTGAAAACCATTTTATCATTATTTACAATTTGTCGTGCGTCTACAAAAAGAAAGACAAATACACAAAAAAGACAATTTAAAATTAAACTTTGGCGAAAAGTTGTGTTGAAGTCATTAAAACATTAAACAATGCACTAAAAACAATGCAACGATTCCATTGTACGTTTCGTAAACAGGACAAAAATGGTTTGCGAGCTGCAGTCATTAAAATTAGTTAACAGGTCGAACAAAATGAAAAGCAAAGTGCAATTTTAAAAATTAAGTATATATATTTTTTAAACGTTTTATTCAAAACCTAGCTTTTTCCCAACGCTTTTTCTACCAAACGAAATCTATCAGAAAAATTTCCCCTCCTGTTTTGTTCATCGAAGCTATTAAGACCATATTGTAACTATCCGGAAATTATCATAAGACTACAAAATGATCAACAAATAAAGACAGATTTCACAATTTAAATTGAAGTTTTCCGAAAAACTTGTATCGAAGCTGTTAAGGCAATAACCAATGCAATAAAAACCTTCGATGTGTTCATTTGTGTGTTTTGTGAAAATCAATAATTTGATATGCGACCATTTTTTATGAGACTAGGTAGCAGGTGCATAAATGTACAGAAAAGAGCAAGTGTAAGAAAAACGTCAATATATTTATATATATATATATATATATATATATATACATATATACATATATATATATATATATATATATAGATGTATATATATATATATATATATATAAATATATATATATATATATATATATATATATATATATATATATATAGACATATATATAATTAAAGAATTGGTTTCAAATATATATACATATATATATATATATATATATATATATATATATATATATATATAGACATATATATATATATATATATATATATATATATAATCAAAAAAATTGATTTCAAAGTCAACAAAATTTTGGCACGCACTTGAAATCAGTATATAGGTTTCTTTGTTTATCCATAAAAAACCTTTGAAACATGCAACTATCCAGATATTATCCAGATATTATCATACTACTATAAAAAGTACGACAAACAAAGACATAACCATAGATATATTAATAATTTGCGAAAAACCGGTATCTAAGATGATAAGGCAATCAAAAATGCACTAAAAACATTTGATTTGATGAAATGTGCTTTTTCCTGACAACCAATATTTCGATTTGAGTCCTCAAAATATTGAAACTAGGTTACAAGTGGAAAAAAAGCACAGAAAAAGAAAAAATAAAAAATACTTACGTCTCTACATTTTTTCGTCTATAATCAAAACATTTGATTTTAAAGTGCAAAAACCAATAAAATAAAATGAATTCCTCTCCACATCCATAGAAAAGCGTTAGGACATTCAAATATCCAGAATTTAATTTAGACTACAAATAGATTGACAAGTCAAGACAAAAAATGTCGCATAATTTATGCTAAAGACATTGTTGAATCAGTTAAAACAATAATGTATTAACTGAACAACTGATGTGTTTAATTGGGTCCCCTTTCTAATTTCAAATGATGTGAAAATTAACCTGCCAATAATTTTACTCTAAAACTTAACACGTAAAACCGTTAAAAAGTTCAATCTGAATCCAATAAGAAGACGATGCGACCTGTTTTTATTGACTTCCTGGTACAGGCTGACAAAAAAGAGATAAAAGTCGCAAAGCTCAATAATCCATTGTTTATTTTTAGATTATGTGTTTTTAAAAATCGAAACGACAATTATCTTGTGACTTAAAATCTAGATCGATTTCATCGAAACTCTATAGTAAGCCAATTGAAACTGCTCTTGATTTGAATTGTAGTTTTCTGTATATAACGTACAAGAAGCAAAAAAATGTGCGAAAGTTTTTTTAAAAAAACTGACTGATTATAATCCGAATTTTTTGAGTTGTCAAAAAACCGCCATTACACCAAAACTATCCTGCTATTACCGTTCATCCATTAGGAACACGTAATTGTTTCGAATTTTGTGGACATAATTTACTAAAAAATTTCAAGCTTTCAAAAGCAAATTACGCAGTTTGCTTAATTATTTTAGTTAAATTAACAAAAAATCGGCACAATTCGGGGAAACTCTTAGAGAATGCAGAAGTAAAATTTGCCTTCATTGGACTCAAAAAAAATTGTGTCAATAGTTTGTAGGCATGTTAATCTTTTCAAATTAAACAAAGTGAACTAAAACGCTTATTTCCTTCCATTTTTGATGGAAGAAAGACTAAATTTTGCAAAAGTTAGCAAGAAATTTAGCCAAAAAATGGATCAATTAGTTTAAAAACAATCTTCTGTTTATAGAGGTAAAACCAAAAATGGTTTTTTAAAACAGATCTTAGAATGTTTTTTGACAAAATTGACAGAAAATTACGTTAAAATACGGAAAAATGAATGCAATAACAACGAAAAGCAGTTAATTGTTCACAAAATTTTAAACCTCAATAACTCCGTGGAAAAAATCAAAATTCAAAAAGAAGTTTTATAGTTATTCATTCTACACTGGACGGGCTGCCTAATGATACCACTCCCAACTCTCTACGATGAATATATCGGCCAAAATTGACTGAACAAAAACAAAATAAACCCGTTTGAGTATAGAGTTCCTCCTCCACTAAAGTGGGTCGGAACAATTAGGCTTTCTTTCGTTTTGGTCTACTTGACACTACTGTAGAAATTAGATACTACAACACTTGAAAAAGATGCCATGGGATATGAATTAGTAATAGGCCGGGAAAAAGATCGTGAAAAAGCGTGACAAAGTTTCTCATGCTCGGCCGAAGACAGGTGACAAATAGATTTGCAGGCAACTAAATTTTCTTACTGCCTCAAAATTTCACATATGATTATAAGCTTATATTTAAAATGTGGTCGTAAAAAATAGTGAAAAACGTGAGTAATAAATTTACTCTAGAAATCCTATATTTGCCACGTTATAGAGTTAACCAAATTTGAATAAAAAACGACAAATAATAAAGGCAACCTCTGTTGTGAAATTATATAAGATCTTTATTTCAAAAAAATTTTGTCTTGTTACAGTCATAGTGCTGAATGCATTAGTATCCAAGATCTATCCAGCATATTACACAACAAAACTTCCTAGTTTACGGGTGCACGAAACTCTGTTCAGCGTTCAATTCGGTCTAGGGCGATCCCAGCAGAGGTCATTTTGGTCCGAGTGTCCGAATTGTTTCTCCAGGGCGAATAAAAGTAAGAAAAAATTCCCTGTTCACTTGTGCCAGCTTCGGCAGCCTATAAGATAGAGGGCGGATGGGACGCAGATGGGAAGGGGGAGAGTACCCTGGATCACGTGAACCATTCTCCCTCTCACCAGGGAGAACCAACGGGGGATGACGCAGATAAGAGTTACTACTTTTGGGAAGAAGACGTAAACAACTTGAAGAATATGGGAGTTGATTTCTACAGGTTAGATGCAGAGCTTGCTTTGAACGTTTTCTATCTTTGAATACTTTCATTTTGTAAATGATGCATCTTTTTAGAACACTACTACAATGGTGATCTTATCAAGATTATTTCATTAGCTCCGCAAGAACGCCAGAAATTTCAGAGAGTAACGCTTTACCCTTTAGAGTAACCAAACCTTTTAAGAGTGTTTTTGAGAACCTAGAAAAACCATCGACAGGTTAAAAAAATTGTTTATTTGTGCTTCAAATAACATTATTGATTGAGCCAATAATCTTTTGAAGAATTTGGGCGCTTTACAATCTCGTACTCGAAGTTCAGTAAACTTACAGTGTTAATTACAATATTTATAAGATAAGGCAGGTTGTAGGTTTGGCCAAGTAAATAACTATATTAATAATTTAATAGTCCCGGGATGCTCATCATACAAAAAACCCGGTAATCATACAAGGTCATATATGATCCCCGGTAATCGCACAAGGTCATATATGATTTGCATGATTTCCCAGTAATCATACAAGAGTCATACATGTTTTTGAAAGATGCTTAAACAGTCACAATTGTCACCCCCATGGTTTCCCACTATTCATAAAGGTGTCAAAATTGTCTTAACTTTTTATGATATCCTGGTTGTCGTACAAGGATCATATATAATGTCCCGGTAATCATACAGAATCATTGCTGATTTCCTAGCAATCATACAAGGATCGTACTAAGAAATAGCGTATGATTTGTATGACATCATATATGATCCTTGTATGACTACTAAGAAGTAGCAACCCGGGCGTGCTAGTTTTATAAAAGAATAAAATCGGAGAGATGGAGAGATATGATCGTGTGGTTAAATGATAGAGGGGTTAAATGATAGTGGGGTTTAATGATAGAGGGTTAAATGATAGTGGGGTTAAATGATAGAAGGGTTAAATGATAGAGGGAAGCAAAAATCGGTGTGAAATGATAGGGGGTTAAGAAAATTGGTTAAGTGAGCTGGGAAAGATCGAAAAGCGCTAAGCTTACTCAAAAGAGAAACAAAATGTGCTGCCATCTTTTTCAAAGGTCATTTCTGGAAACAAAATTAAAAACGAGAGAAAATGGTTGCAAAAACAAACAGACTAACTATAAGCTAATCGACAGAGCGCCAACAAAAAATAAATTTAAGTGGAAAGATAAGAACAGTTATAATACATAAAATTAAAAAAAGTATGATGAATGTTGAGGTAATTGTATACTCTAATTTATTTTTAATTAGATTTATGGGCAATTAAGTTGCAATATTCCAATACGCACAACTGACTTAGATAAAAAATATAACCTCGATTTTTACTAGCCATTTGCAAACAACAATGATTTTAGACTTGTACGAAACCACAGGAGAAAAAACCGGGAAATGTTTTTGAAATTGGATTGCCAATGGGCGATTGTTTGTTCCGGAGTAGCCGAGATGCCTTTTCAATCATCTGAATTGTGTTCGAGATATAAATAGGATGGAAAAACTTCAAGGGAGAAAATTATATCTTACGTATTTCAACAACTTCGTTTATACAAAATCCAAGTTATAGTTCCTGTTCTGTTTCCTAGGAACTCAACTTCCGAAAAAACATTGAGCAATATTATTTTTGTGATGACTGTTGTTAAAGAAAACCTATGAACTATGATATTTTTATTATAAAGATTGAGATCCTAAGCCCGCAAGAGATTAAAATTTTTGACAAAATTTTTGTCAAAAAGCTTGAAAAAATGCTCGAGCACAATTGAACTGAAACATATAATAACATGTAACCTCTGACAAGCAAAATCTGATAATAAGCAAACTTAGTCTTCAATAAGTTAAAAATTGATCAAAAACAAATTTTAAATTATTTTTTTCTTGCAAAGAATCTGTTTGTAGCCAGTAATTCTGATGACAAACCAAAAAAGCTAATTTAATCAGTCATCAGGTGCCAATGCTCACATTCAATTAATTGGGAATCAAAGATATTTTTTATCGTCGGACAGCTCAATCATCAGAAAGCAAAAAAGTGGGAAGTCTCACTAAAAGAAATCTCAACGATTTTTTACTGAAAACAACAAAGCGGCTCTGTAATTTGCGTTTGCACATAAAGTCCCGACCCCAATCAACCATGTTTTTAACTTAATTAACTAAAGATGAGCAAGAGAGATATTGCTGGAAAATATTTGATGTATCTATTTAAACAAGGCTTTAAGCTCAAGTCACTTAAAAATAACGCCTCAATAGAAAATTGATGATACCGGCCTTTAAACAGACTGAAAGACAAGGCAAACAAGAAAACAAAAAAACAGAGCATTAATTTCAACCAAAACTCAATGGCTAGGTTTTTAAAAAAAACTTGAAGCAAAAGTCAAAATAGCAGAAGATAAAAACTAAATTCAACAAATAGACTTGAACTTCACTAGGAAACACGTGAGGACCTGCCTTTAATGAGAAAAGCTGACAGGTAGAAAAAACCAAAAAGGTCAAAGTTAAGAAATACAGTTATAGTTTTTGGACACTGTTAATAATAAAGTGATTCAGTCATTAGCTAAAAACTGAAATAAGTAAATGACCTTATTTGTTTGTCCATGCAACACCAGTGATATCTGTCATTATCCAGCTTGTCGCACTGCTGAAACGGAAAAAACAAAAGCAAAAATCAAAAATTCAGTTAAATTTTGCTAGAAAACGGTTTTGAAGGCCATTAAATTTTAAACTCAAAAATTTGAAAACGCCCGGAAAAAATTTTGTAAATTCCTAGCATCGAGGCCAAAACTCATGATTGCAACTTAATTCTACTAAATCTTTTTTATCAATCTTGATATTGGTCTGAGTGTTCAACAATTACATAAAAATTATAATGTTTCAACGTACACAGTAGCGATAGGGAATGGTGTTTTCCTAAAAACACCCTATCAGAACCTGTTCTTTCGAGATATATTAGTTGCAGAACATTTTCTTAGGAACCGGAGTTAAAAACAGTATCTGAGTAACCAGAGTGTGATTCAGCGGTTTTTATGTCTGCCAGTCAATTAGTAAAACAAAAAATAAACAAGCATAAGCTTTTTTGTACCATTCTGTTTGAGAAAATTGAAAATAAATCTTAATTTTCAAAATCATAGCCAGCATTTTAACCAAAATTGATGATTCATACAATTGAGCAACTATCTTTTTCCTTCAAACATCAAAACAATCAGACTTTGGTTAACATTATAATCATGTTTTTAGCAAAAATAGTCAAAATTTTTGCACTAATTTGGGTCGCAATAAAAACATTGAATTTTAGCAAAACAGGCTAAATTAACTGTGTGCGGTTTCTTAATTTTACAAAAAACAATAAACACAAGTTAATACAAGTTACAAGGACACAAAAAATGCAACGCAATACTCACGAGGGTACAGTGCCAATTAGTGGAAATAATGGAACTGAGCTTTGTGTCAACAGCAATAGTAACTAAAGCGAGCACTGTAAAAGAGCAACAAAATTGTATGGGAAAAAAGCTTATTTTTTAGAAAAAAACTTAAAAGCATTTTTTCATCAGAACTGATAGCATTTGCATAGCTGCGTACAATTTAAACATTTTTAGCAGGAAAAATATTAACAAGAACAAAGGAACTTCACAAATTTGATTCTTTGAATTGGAGATACCAAGTTAGTTAAAGAACTAGACGAGGTGGATTTCGCATCTCTAGATTCCAACTACATTTCTCGTAACTTAATTGCATAGTTATGATTTTCTCTTATGAATTAGGGTGCTTTTCTTGGAATCAGGAATTCCTCAGCAGCTTCTAGTCTTCTTTTGCAGCCTCACTTTCAATTCATGGTTTATTGTACCCGGGGGTACAATAAACCATGAATTGTACAAAACCGTCAAAACACAAAACCGTCATCGATCAAAAACGATCATCGCCTGAAAAAACAATCAAAAGCTGCCCTAGTCGAGACCTGGAATTTATCAAAAAAAGACCTATTAACTCCAGGTGGGGGTGTAAATATTAAATTAAATTACACTGCCGAGGACCATAGTTAAAATCGAGGCTAACTCTTTCCATAAGTCCAGCCAAATTCTTTCCACATGCAAAAATGAGGCAAACTAAAAAGTTCCGTCAACATCTGGGTTTGATCTTGCCTTCTCCAATCTTACACAATGCTTAACCAATTGCGCTACATGTCCTTAACTTTGGAGGAAATTAAAAACAAGTTATTATAACGTCGCGAGCGTAATTCCGGGACATGTTTTATTGTCCAGCCAAATTCCAGGACGTATGTTTTAGTTCAAGCCAAATTCTAGGACAGTTTTCTTAGTTCCAGCCAAAGTACAGGACATCACATTAGGTGAAGACGAATTCTTTTCATACCCAATATCTGTCGAGAACAGTCTTTTAATATTTCCAGGTCCCGACTAGGGTGTCATCTATTGCAAATAAAAATCAAAAATGGCAAGAAACACTTAATAGCGCTACTATTTTTTAAAATCTTGACAACTTTCAACAGATCTTATCAAATCGGATGTTTATAAGCAAAGTTATAAGCCTAGGCGGTTTGAGTTGAGTTCCATTCTTGTTTTCACTTAAATTCTTGCATCCTGCTCAGTTCATTTTTCGACACGGAAGTTCAAATGTTTAGATTCTCTTTTTCCTGGTCGAGAATTGCTCCTAACGGCACTATTGAAAACCCAGACATTGATATCAATCCGATGGGAGTGAAGTACTACAATTCAATAGTCGATGCATTGATCTTGGCTGGAATCGAGCCTCTGGTCACTCTTTTCAACTTTGACCTGCCTCAGACATTACAAGGGATCTCTTTATCCTTTCCCAGTAAACATTTTCTTCACAAGTCTGTGACCAAAATTATATTTGTTTTTGTTCCGACCCCCCCCCCCCCCCTTATAGTGATGTGGGAGGAACTATATACTCAAATGGGTTTTTTTGTTCAGTCAATTTAGGCCGATCGATATATTCATTGTAGAGAGTTGAGACTGGTATCATTAGAAAGCACGTACATCCTTGAATAAGAAATTAAATATTTTTTTTCGATTTTCGTTTTTTACAGGGAATTATCGAGGTTTTAAATGTGGTGAATATTCGACAGTTTTCTTTCACTTTTTCTGTAATTTTGCTTGAATTTGGCTCAATCTTGCTAATATAAATAAAAAATTTTAATGAAAGAGTTTGATTGCTTTCATTAAAGATAGAAGATTGTTGCTGATTTGTTTGATTGAAGCTTTTTGGCAACAACTTTTGACAAAAAATTTCGAAATTCGAAATTGTTGTCAAAAATGGCACAAAATTTGCTTTTTCCGGCCCCTTTGTGTAAATTTACCAGAAGTAGAGACCTAGAAACAGCTGATACAAACTCCACAAGCTTCAAAAGAGAGCTAGTTGGCCTTTGGCATCCCATATAAGTCTCCTAGAAAAAACAATTCGCCGTTTTTTTTTGCAAATTTAACTCAATATTTATACGAAATTTAACATTGTTTTTCTTATTTTTGATATAGTTAACTTAAAAAATAATCTAATTCACCAACCTTTGCAACAATTGGATGGTTTGTAATGCGCGTTGCGAAATCAGGCACAAATTCTTAATCATCATGGATTCTTAAAATCCGAATTTTTCAAACTTTTATTTGGGCGCTGCCTTTCGTTTTGCAAATATTTGTCTTTATTATTTTTTTAATGTTAATTACTGATAAAAAATCTCAATTCACGGCTCAAATAAGGGAAACTCAAAATTGAGTGAAAATGAGATCAAGAGTAGATATAATTTGTTTTCAGAGTAAAATGTATGGCTTTTGTGGCCTTGACAAAGAGCATCAGTAAACTCTAACTGAAATTATATGTTTTGCCTTGGTTTGCTATTCTTTCTGCAGTCTGGTCTTTGGTTATAACTGATCAAAGATCAAAATAGCTTCTTAAAGAGGTGTAAGTGATTGAATACAATGTTTTCGGGTGTAATCTAATGTTTCTTATGACTTTGAATATATTTGCATTAAGAAAATTTTAGTATTTTTTGATTTTGTCAATTCATTTGTCAATTTCATTTCTGTCAATTTTTAACTTATTCTCAGCAAATACAGCTCAAGCTTTTTCCAAATAAAACACGAACTTCTCTTTCTGGCGGGTTTTATTAAACGTCGGCTTCTCGGTTCTGGTACTACAAGTTCTGAAACAAAAATTTGATTTTCGCGGATAATTGTCCATTTTTGCTGTCCTTTTTTGTTTTTAAGCTAATTGTCAAAACGCTTAAAAATCCAATCGGAAAGAACACCTAATATACGCATTTCATCACATTTGTTGGTTTCAAACTTTTAAGGTCAGCGAAGCTGTTCTCTTGCATAAATTATAGTTTTTCAATGGCCAATTATAGATATTAAAATGAACTCAAAAACCGATAACCGTATATAGCTAATGGTTTTCATAGACTTTTAAAACAATATTCTTCAAAAAAGTCTAAAAATTAGAAAAATTCGTCAACTTTTCCTCTTTTGCTCTAGTATTCGTCATTTTTCTGCGTTTTACATTTTCCTATAGAAATTGTAATTTAGCCTGAAAATTGATAATCTTTTCAACTGTTTGTTGAATCAAGCAAAAACTTCTATGTTCGTTAGACGTTTTGGTTGATGTCTTTAGGGTTTAATCAATCTTTTTCAGGAATTTGCGATTTTTAGATGCTTTTCAAGGTTTGTGGTTCTTCTGGTTGTCATTTTACAACAACACTTTATGATGATCATCGGAGACGCATCTGAAAATATAATTTTTGCGCGGTTATTATGTTATAAATTTAATGGCTTCAACAATGTGGTTTGGGAAAGTTGTTTGTTTAAATTTTGTAGTTCTGCTTGTGTTTATTGTTATTTTGGAGTCTCGTGGCTTAGTCTCAATAATAACATGAGCAATTAGTTTTCTAAAACTTCGCAAGATAAATTGTAAAATCTTTTAATTGAAAGCTTATTTATTTGATAAATTTTGAAAGTATTTGTTTCAAAAAAATGGTTTTTGAGCTTTGCTAATCTTTTTGCTGTTAATTTGTTGCTTAGTTTTTCTATAGACAAGTAACATCCATTATGTAGTGAACTACAATTTGCTCTTGGTAACTGTTTCATTCTCCTCAAATGGCCTACTTTCTTGGTCATACAAGTTTTAATAAAAAACTCCTGATTCTTACAAATTTGCCAATTTTTATAGATAATTTTTCTTTTCACAGTTTATTAATATTGAGTGGTTCTGTTGCCATTCGTACAAAAGGTAATTACAAAACTTTGATGTCCCTATTGAACAACTTAATGTTTAATTGGCTGGGACAACGTTTTGGTGCAAACTTTGATTTTTTTTTATTTTTGCCTGTTTTTGTCATTCTTTATGTAATCACAGGACGTGTCCTGGATAATGAAAGGTCTCAACCGCTTCCTATGGAGATATAAGTTAATCTCTCATTTAAATGATACTTGGTAATTAATTGTTATAAAAAAATGGACAACGAGTTTGGGTCGTAGTTAATATTTGTAAATATTTGATTTTTATCGCCGTCTTTTTTGGTAGTCACGCTAATGGCAGGTCTCATCGGCCCTCTAAAGTCTATTGTTTTAATCATTTAGTGGTTTCTTGAACAATATAATATTTTTTGTCTCTTCCTCATTTAGTAGACAATTACGTGAAAAATGTAGATGAGCGGGGTCGGAACATTATGTGCAAACGCACATTACCGAGCCTCCTTGTTGCATTGATAACTAAGTGAAGCGAAGCAAAACACAGCTGGCCAACGCTTGTCAGTTGTCCCTGATATTAACGACAGAAATGATACAAATTGACGCGATCATGGTAAGGCAAAATATTCCTGTCAAAGCTTGATTTACCTGGTCAAAATCTTGACAGAAAGATCCGGTTTTAATTTTTTGGAGGCACAAGTATAATGCTCTTGCACGTTTGCACATAATTTGACGTGTTAATATCAAGAATCTTGTCAGGGTATTATCAAGACAGTTCAAGTTTGATTTCACGGTGAGTGGGTTAGAAAATGAACTGATTCCTGTAATGTTATTATTTCCGAAGGGCAGAATAAATTGATGGTTAAAACTAAATTCTACTTGGGAAGGAAAGAGATCCTCTACGAGACCTGGGAGGTTTGACATCGTCTGAAATGCCAAGTTGGTTTGAGAAATACGCCAATTTCTGCTTCAACACTTTTGGTGATCGTGTTAAACTTTGGACTACTATCAATGACCCATATTACAACTCTGCCTGTTACGAAACGGGCTGTGTGGGGGTAGAGGATCCAGGGGTTTCCGCCTATTTAAGGCAACATTTTCATTTCCTAATTTGGTACGAAAAATTACTAAATGGCAAAAAAGTTACTTATATATGTTAATGTAATACATCAACAGAAAAATTCATAACAAATACCTTTAGAGGATTAGAGGATATTAGGATACAACATTTCTGGGAACGTAATAGTTTAATTATATTAAAATTTGGCATGCATTGACGTTAGTTTTTCAGCCAAAAGATTAACAAAAAAACAAAAATCTAAACAATCATTTCGTTAATCATATTAATACAAAATATTCTAACAAACAATCATGCCATTTTTTGGCCATTTAAATTAAAATGGAATGAAAGTTGATTAAAATTTCTTTGGTAATCATAGATAGAAAAAGTGATCAATTAAAAAAAATTAAGAACACTTGAGTTCCAAATATGAAATATTGGCTTAAACGACGATAGCAAGAATCGTTTACGTGCAATTATTGTTCCGACCCCACCAGAGTGTGTGTGTGTGTGTGTGTGTGTGTGTGTGTGGGGGGGGGGGGGGGTGTGAGCTATATGCTCGACTGTTTTTTTTTTAATTCTTTTCTTTAACTTTCATTTGGCCTCATTTCTCGATGAACTGAGAATACAATTTGAAGGAAATGAACAATTGAGTGTGAATGAAGCATGCACCAGCAACTTTTATCTCACGCAAGAGCCTGGCATCTGTACAATGACAAGTACAGGTCAACCCAAGGAGGAAAAGTGGGCATTAATGTGGGGTTGAGCTGGCCAGAGCCATACAATCAGAGCCAACTCAACATTGAAACTACGGAGAAAGTGCTGCAGGTAAAATTTTGTCGTATATTTTACATTATGAGATAAGAAAAATTCTAACTGCGACGTGTGACGTTTATTCCCATGATTCATCAGAGCCTCATATATAACACTAAGAACGGCTAAGAACGGTCGAAAACGACAAACTAGGAAAATTTTTGAACCCCTGATTTCAGATGGCCCAATTGAGAATAGCCTGGGATAACATGTGGCTGGTTTACGGCATCCAGGAATGCCATAATAGCCAAAAAAAACCATCCCTTAAAATGATATGAAAATCGAACGTTCCTGGTTTACATGCACAAAAAACCTTCATATTCTTGGATATGATTGCCTAGAAATCATAAAACATTATGTTCTCTGTAAAGGTGTATTTGAGTCTCTGAAAGTGTAGCAGTGGCTTGTTTCACGCCTTTCAGCGATAGTTGATATTCTTATCTATCCAGTCATTTATATAGTTGACAAGTTTTCTTGCCCAAACTGAATGGTTTCGATATGCTGGTCACCCACGAGAGACAACAAGAGATGGGAGGGGGGTTACTGTAAAGATGAAATTACTGATATCTGATCTGAAGCATAAAACTTTAAAAAAGTTCCTGCATATTCGGAATTTCTTACATACAATTAGAAAATCTTTCAAATCGTTGACTCTTCCGTGCGTCATGAACATAAAAATACTTATATTATGTTTCAGTTTCAACTGGGATGGGTTTTGAGCCCACTTCTTGGCAATGGTGACTACCCGGATGTAATGAAGAATGTGATTGGAGAATTGAGCGAGTTCCAGGGCTTTTCGCAATCAAGGCTACCAGAGGAACTGTTCCTTCATTGTAGTTGAGTTGAGAGAGGAAAATATGTTGTCAGTAAATAATTCGACGGGTTTGAAACTAGCAGAATGTTTAAAAAAACATATGGGCATTTGGTTTCATCAAAAATTAAGTGCTGCATAATGCAACTGTCGAACAAATATTTTTGCTGGAGGTTTAAAAGGAAGAAGAATGAGACACGAGACTGGGAAAAAAAATCCTACTGTATCTCCTCTGCTTGCTTTAACAGTATAGAAAAGCAAAACAACTACCATCAAAAGTTCTTATAAAAATTAACTCGATTAACGCGTTTCAATCACTACCCATGTCCATCGGATACTTAGCACGCGCTTCATATTGCATTGACATCTGTCT
Source organism: Convolutriloba macropyga (assembly GCF_964194025.1). Taxonomy (NCBI): domain Eukaryota; kingdom Metazoa; phylum Xenacoelomorpha; order Acoela; family Convolutidae; genus Convolutriloba; species Convolutriloba macropyga. Next base: position 56,797,658 of record NC_134474.1, read on the forward strand.
GAATCGACCATCATCGAAAAATAATGGATAAAAAACAATATTGGGCATCCCTGGGATCCGTTTTAACACATTTACCTATTTGCTCTTCATAGTAGAATTTCGGGGTGGATTTATGAAGGCAGATTATCGGGTTGAAGCCGTGGGAGTTTGTCCTCAAAACCGATTGGACCTTAACTTTTAAGCCAATACGACAATCCCCTCCCATCCTCTCTCGGTGTCAAGCAGAAGAGAATCAATTTGTAATCGATAGTTCATCTTTTCCTCCTCATTGATTAATGAATATCAGTGACAAGGTGCCAGTTTCCTTATAAATAAAAGAACTCGTTTCTCGAATCCATTTGAAATCATACTATTTTACACTAACAGAAAACATAATTGTTACGGAGTTTCAATCCTGAAGCACGGATAAGTATTCAAAATCAATTTCAAAATGAGATGTTCTTGTTGGAATTCAAACTGCGATGATTTGGTGTGCTCTAAATCCTTCGAGGTTCGAGGTTTATTTGCAATTCACTCAAATTCTCTCAACAGTCAAAAAGGTGACACAAGATTTGTCTGCTCGCGTAGATGAGTTGGTTTAATTTTCAAAACAAGAAATTGATTTGTCAAGATCCAGTGAAATACAAACGGACTACCACCAGATTTACAAAATATATGCATTCATATCGTGCAACTCGATTGCCACGATCTCGAATTCTAAACTAACTTAATCATAAAATAATACCTCTGTGCTGAAAAGTGTGTTGAAAAATAGCAAAAAATGGTCCGCAAAAAGAAAATGATATTGCGGGCTTCTAAAACAGGCATGAAAAAACATAAGCTGCAGCAGGAAAAGTGAATAATGAACAGATCTGAATGAAGCGGTGCGGGTGGCTATTTAGCTACGAAGGGGCTTCATCCAAACAATCAACTAAGACAAGCAAAAACACAATCGAAGCGCTAGCTTCAGGATTTGAAGCACTTTGCTTTTAAGTAAATCTCGCCCTTTCAACAAAAATCATGTCATTGGACAGAATGAAAGAATGAATTGCACCCGTAAACGCGCCTAAAGAATTGGAACAATGCACCCGTGCACAAAACCGCTCGAGGATCTTGAAAAACTGCATCGAGGGAAAGAAGAAATTCTTTATATTATGTGAGACTATAGCAGCGAAACTTATTATTTTGCTGAATCATAGGTATCTGTACGAAATCAATTTTTCCAGGTCAATTATGGCCCAAAAAGAACCTCCAGGATCTTTTTTAAGCAAACAATTGTTCATTTTGGGGATCAATCTAAGCAGACAACGTAATCTTGAAAAAAAATAGTGAGCGCCGCTAGCAGCAGCCAGTTCCCAAGTTTTGTCGCACCATTTATACAGTGCCCCGTCAGCAATTTCGATGCAAAAAAATCTGACTTTCTACTGGAACTAACTGTAGGTAAAATTATTCGGCGTCGTGTTACAAAGTCTATCGAAAAGGAAGCAGCCTACGATGCGTTTGACTTGGGTTAATTTGTCAGGGAAGGAACCGAGAGTATAGTGCGCGCCACAAAAGTATTTTCAAAAATGAAGAATAAAAAATTTTGGCCATACTCGGTTTTTGAAAACGCTTTCATAATAGCGGGGCGTCGGCATATCTGCAGTACGAAAAAACCTTATTGTTTAATGTAGTGTTTTTACCGCTTTTTTTTGCTCCGAGCTTGCTGTTTTTGTTCTCAAATTGTACAATAGTCAATTGCTGGTAGGAACCGGAAAAACTATGCAATAGGTCACCTTTTCTTTGTCAATTTGGCCTCTCTTTAAGGCATTTAAAAACAAAATACCAAACCGTTCTCAACACTGCTCGTGGCTTGAAGATGGCTTTATTGCAGATATCGTACTGTGTATAAAACTGGAAGCTCTATTCAGGTGAAGAGTAAGCTGCCGCAAAGAACTCTGGAATTTTAATTGAGAGCTAGTGTCAATCCAACGCATAGACAAAATCGATGGTATTATCCTGAGGAGCAGCGTAGAGGAAAGTAGAAGAAATTGAAGTTTTTGCATGTGATGTTTTTTTCTTCTTGTTTACTGAATGGTGTTTAATATTGGAGGAACTTCTCGGCCATGTTGTATATTAGGACAAAGCACATTTTGCTCTCGATATCTACAGTCGTTGCATTGGAGCTCGCAAAATAATCTACTTCTCTCGTTGCAATTCTTTTCAGACGAATTTAAGAAATTTTTAGAGTTTATGTTTGAGAATTTTTTAAATTATTATTTATTTTTTTAACGTCTTCACTGGGATTCAAGGATGCTTTCCCTTCTTTGTAGTAAAAAGTTATTTGACACTTCAATGAAACAATAAATATCCCTGCAACAAATTCAAAAAAAATGAAAAAAAATAGGCAGTCCAACCATTATTGAACGATTTTCACCAGAAGACCTTTCAAATGAATTATATTCTCTCTCAAAGTCTCCCTCATTAATCAAAGGCAATTGAGATTAATTAAATTTTTATATCAAGGAACAATTCCTGAAAATCAACTGAAATTAGTTCGCACCAGATGAAAGTCGTCTACTTTTGGGATCGGTTGACTTTCTGGGTTTCAACTATTTCGGTTCTATTATGGCCCAGTACACATATCAGCAGTACAGCAAACAGCCTTCAATGGCCAGCGATCAGTCCTTCATCACTGTTTTCCCGGATTGGTGGCTCTCTTATGGCTTACAGATGAACCGCATTTTCCCACAGGTAAATCGCTGCCTTTCAACAAGCTGAATGGCAGTTTTATAATCTCAAGTGGGAAAAATGAGAGTCCCCCTGTGAACAAAATCATCTTAAGAGTGCGGGTAACAAACTATAATATCTGCTCCCAGTAGCTACACGTGAACAGATTTTATATCGCGGAGCACTTTTCGAACAACAGACAATTAATTTGACCTCAATTGAATGAAACCGGTTGGATTGCACTTGTGTTGCTCACTTAAACTTTGCATCTGCGTTGTTCAAATTTGGGACAGTGGATTAATTTGGCTTGTTTGGCAAATTTCCAAAAAAATTATGTATAATGAACTGTAAGTGGTTTGTCACCTTTTTTTGCAACATGCGAATTAGCCGATCGCCATTAAATTATAGCATCTTTTTTAATCGCAAAATCGTGTTTAGATCTAAATACCTATTCTGTCAGTTCTTCATTTTGTCATAATTATTGCCTTTTCCATAAGTGAATGGGAAAGCGCAGGGGAAAGAAAACAATTCCTTAAATTCTTTCAACACACTTACACACAGACACTGTATCACTATGATATAAGATGCTTCGAACTGCATTAACTTTTTTAAGTAATAACAACATAGAAAAATTATTAAATGAAATAAATAATTGTTTCAATTGTGTGTTGAGTTTAGGGTCTGAGGAAGTCAGTGAGTTGGATGATGGAGAGTTATGTGAAATATTACCCAATTGAGATATTTATCACTGAGAATGGTTATCCTGGATTGGAACCAAACTGCAGTAAGAACAGTGGAAGTGAAAAAGACAGGATGAAGTATTTAGTTGCTCACCTTGATCAAGTACACAGAGCTGCAGGACATGATCTGGTGAGAACATTTTGTGGAAAATTTTTTTCTTAAAATCAACGTCAAAATTTTGTTTTCAAACTTTTGATTACAAACATTTAATTAAACTGCCTTCTTTGAAATTGCAAAAGTTAAGTGGAAATCCGCTCTTGTGAAACGTGTTGATCCAATCGTGAAAATGGAGCAGATTTCCACTTAAGTTTTGCAATCTCAAAGAAGACAGTTTAATTGAATATTTGAAATGAAAACCTTAATAACACAATTTTGACGTTGATTTTAAGAAAAAAATTTCCGCAAAACGAGCAGAAAAATTAAAACGCGGCAAAAACGAGCAAAAATTTTTAAAACGAGGTAAAAACGAACGCAATTTCTAAAAAGAAGCTAAAGTGCATGGCTGATTATGGTCTGGATGGGTCTGATCATGACCAATTTTAGTCTGGATTGGTCTCATTATTAACGCACACCTTGACCTGGGCAATTTTGGCACAATTATTCATTGAAGCACTTCAATAGCTCATACTCATCGAATAACTTTTCTGCAGAATGAAAACCAAAACCTTTCTGACAAGAAGTATCCAAAGGAGCAAAGGATTTAATTTAAGCTTAACCTTGTAACCCCTTCTTTATAACAGACAAGCTTCAAATGAGCTAGTAAACTGGTTTGGCGACAAAAGGATTGTGTTCAAAGCCTTCGTAATAGCCAGAAAACACGCAGATGAACCATGAAAATTAGCAAAGCGCTTTTGCCTTGTCGTCTCTTCTTCAAGGAAATTTACACAAAAGGATCCTGCGATAAGTATAAGAGGGAACTTAGTCTTGCTACATGCTCCCATGATCTGAGTACCAACTATAATCACCAATTGATACGTTCAAATGGCACGAAGAAATTGCGTACAAACTATTTAAAAAAATGACAAATAAAATGAGCAGTCTTGTCCATCCGCAAGACGTTGCTAACTCTGCCATGGAAAAAAGCACCGCAAATAACACAAAAAACTCTCCGAAAAATATCAACACTAGTTATATTTCAAATTGTACCAACCATTTTTATCTGATTACGTTTTTGGCAATTTTGACGACAGATCAACTGCAACGATTGCAACATTTCGTCATCTGAAAAAATCATACCCATAAACGCGTAAAATTGTGAACAACTTCCGCATTGGAAAAATAAACCCAACGATCAAGTCAGTTTAACAAACTTTGAAATGGTTGACGCAGTCATTTGAGAGCAACGCATTTTGACAATCCTGAAGTTTTCCTCCCAGATCAGTACAGCTGAATTCTAGAGCTTCTTTCAAGAAACAAACAATTTTATAGCGAATTGATTTTAAGAATAAATTGTTTCAACTGAGGCAACTTATGGAAAGCATATGGTCAACAAAGGAAAATTCAGCTAAACACGGCACCCATATCCTCGACCTATCTAAAGTTCCTACAAAATGGTTTACTTTTCCATCATTTTTTTCACAAATTTTTGTTTTCAACAAAATTCATACCAAACACATTTTATAAGGCAATTTTAAACGTTTAAACCAGAAGCAGAGTTGGCCGAACGAACACTGTTTTCAATCTGGAAAATATTATATCTTATTTTTGCGGCAGTTCAATAGCTGATACTCATCGAATAACTTTTCTGCAGTATTAAAACCAGAATCTTTCTGACAAGAAGTATCCAAATGAGCAAAGGATTTAATTTAAGCTTAACCTTGTAACCCCTTCTTTATAACAGACAAGCTTCAAATGAGCTAGTAAACCGCTTCGGCGACAAAAGGATTGTGTTCAAAGCCTTCGTAACAGCCAGAAAACACGCAGATGAACCATGACAATTAGCAAACCGCTTTTGCCTTGTCGTCTCTTCTTCAAGGAAATTTACACAAAAGGATCCTGCGAAAAGTATAAGAGGGAACTTAGTCTTGCTACATGCTCCCATGATCTGAGTACCAACTATAATCACCAATTGATACGTTCAAATGGCACGAAGAAATTGCATACAAACTATTTTAAAAATGACAAATAAAATGAGCAGTCTTGTCCATCCGTAAGACGTTGCTAACTCTGCCATGGTAAAAAGCACCGCAAATAGCACAAAAAACTCTCTGAAGAATATCAACACTAGTTATATTTCAAATTGTGCCAACCATTTTATCTGATCACGTTTTTGGCAATTTTGGTGACAGATCAACGATTGCAACAGTTCCTCGTCTGAAGAAATCAAATGCATAGGCGCGTAAAATTGTGAACAGCTTCCGCATTGGAAAAATAAACCCAACGATCAAGTCAGGTTAACAAATTTTGAAATGGTTGACGCTGTCATTGGAGAGCAACGCATTTTGACAATCCTGAAGTTTTCCTTCCAGATCAGTACAGCTGAATTCTAGAGCTTCTTTCAAGAAACAAACACTTTTATAGCAAATTGATTTTAAGAATAATTTGTTTCAACTAAAGCAACTCATTGAGAGCATATATGGTCAACAAAGGAAAACCTAGCTAAACACGGCTACCATTGCCTCGACCTATCTAAAGTTCCTACAAAATGGTTTAATTTTCAAGCATTTTTTCACAAATTATTGTTTTCAACAAAATTCATACCAAACACATTTCATAATGCAATTTTAAACGTTTAAACCAGAGGCAGAGTTGGCCGACCGAACACGGGTTTTCAACCAGGAAAATATGATCCCTTATTTTTCAGCAATTTTTTTGACAAAACTTGGTAACCAAAAAGCAAACAATAGCCGACAGAACACGCTGATCGCGCCCAATTTAACCTGATATAAACAGATTCTCTCCTCTAAACACTCCGACCTTAGCAGGTGGCTCAAATTTGGACGCATATACAATCTATGTTCTGTCAACCCATTTTTGGGCAATTACGTATTTAAGATTGCAAAAAGTACCAGACAAGCTGGAAGGCAAAAACATTCAAACAATCCTGCATGATAAAAGAAAATTTTGGATACTTTATCTCGAGCATGTACACAGTGTTTGCATTCACCAAAAATCTAATCCAGCTAATTGGATTTGGAAGATATTACTCCACTTGGAATGTTGACTATGGGTCGGATTTAAGAGGTGTATCCACCAACAGCGAGTGGTGAAGGGTGAAGGTCAAAATGTCTTGCGGTGCAATTGTTGTCCCCGAAACCAAACCCGCACGCTTATTGCCTTTTGACGTTGTTCAACGTAAACTTGGCTTGAGAAATAAAGCCTTGAGGAACAAGAAAGAACGTGAGAACGGGTTATAGGAGATGCCCAAGTTCGAGAGCTTAACAACCAGTTGGTGTAAATGAGTAGCACACTAGGCTTGCAAGTAAGAGATGCTGGTTCGAATCCAGTACTGGTCCATTTTCACAGTAGTTGCACCTGCATAGACCCCTTAACATCTTGACTTTTTTGGACCCTTTTATCTGGATTTGGAAGATATTACTCCACTTGGAATATCGCTTATGGGTCGGATTTAAGAGGTGCATCCTAAGAAGTGTATACTCAAAAGAAGTGTATCCGTATTAAAGAGGTGTATCCACCAATAGCGAGTGGTGAGTTAAAACGGCTCGTGGTACGTTCTTTGTCCACGTGACCACAATTATTGGCTTATGACCGTTTTAGCTTTGATTTGTTCTTCAGAACGGTTTAAGACTATTTGCGTTAGCCCTTCTGCTGAAACAGCTGCTGCATACTAATGACAAGAGAGTCTCTCCTGTCTTCCCATGCAGTTTGTATGTGTTTGCTAAATTGTGCTTATTTGCAGGAAAATTTACTGGCATAAGTTTGAAATTTGAGTTTCAAAAGGCGTCAGGTGAAAAAAAATTAAACAATGAAAAAATCAGACGAAGACATTTTCATCAATGATCGATGTTTCGGCCTCATTTCACTCACTTTTTAAAACTGGGGACAATGCAGGGCATGACTTTCAGCAGTTAACGGGCGGCCGGGGTTTGTGTGAAATAGCGGTTACACCGGAAGTCCACTTTAATTCAAGTTTTATATCACTCAACCTTCCCAACGCGGACAGGACAAGCTTTCCACTTCTATTATCGTACGTTGAACTCCATGCGCTTCCATTACGCAATAATTCACCTCCAACTCCTAGTTGCGGGCTCAAGTTTTGATATATTTTAGTTCCCTGTCACCCGGTATTCCTACTGGGGTCTAATGGACATGTACAGCAATGGATACGATGTTAAGTTTGGTCTCTACTGTGTTGACTACTCCTCCCTCAACAGAACCAGGACTGCCAGAGAAAGTGCCAATGTGTACAAACAACTCATCTACGAACACGGTGTAGTCAGCTTGGAGTTTGAGCAGAAATTGAAAGATTGGGGCGTGTTGGAACCTCTTGAATGATTTTAATCAAAACAAGGAGGCTCAGATATGTGCGTTCGCACATAATGTTCCGACCCCGCTCATCCACATTTTTGACATAATAGTCTTCCAAATCAGGAAGAGAAAGATAACTTTCGAGAATTTACTTCCTTTTCGAAAATAAGTGACGTCTGAAATATTGACTTAAAGTTAAACAATTAATTGAACTAAACAATGCCGTTTAAGAGGGCCGATAATATATGCCACGGACGAGACTACGATACAAGGCAAACACTAAAACAAACATTAATTACGACCAAAGCTCAATGCCTATTTAGAAAAACACCTAACAAAATCGAAAAAGTATCGCATGAAAGGTAAAGTAATCAAATTAACTTGTACTTCAATAAAAAAAGATATACAAAAAGAGACTACGTAGCAAATACGCAAAAAAAACTAGAAATGGCAAAAATAGAAATGTTTTGTTTTCTTTTGTCTGAAAAATATATTCAAAAACATTTAAACAATCAGCTATTGGATGGAATTTTTAAATAGAAGGTTCAGTAATAAATCCACAGGAGGCCCTCTAGACCTTTCGTTATCCGTACTATGTCTTTCGACTATTAAAAGAACGAAAAGTATTAACAACATTAAAAAATTCGGTAGTAATCAGTGTCCAAGCCAATAAAATCGAAACCTATTAACTGAACATTTTTTTTACATAAGTTTAAGTGGACATTTTTTGAACGCCTGTTGGACTTATTTTAATTGTGCTATTTTGAGAAGACACTACAAGTAAAACTCAAACATGGGAAACTTTAAAAATAATAAAATTGATGTGAAAGCTAATAGCAGCAAAGACAGAAAAGCCTTAGTTTATACATAATAAGAGAAAACAACGACAATTATATGCCAAACTCAAAACATATCATGTAACTTTTGCTAGAAAACGGCATCGAAGCCGAAAAACCGTCATCTCTTCGAAAAGAACGTTACATATGCTCGATTGTCAGTTCTTCCGATGACATTTTTGGTCACCTAACACTACTGAACTTAAGCCAAGAAAGGACCTCAAAATGGGCAAACGTCCACAAAATATACTGATGACTCAAATCCAAAAAACCATTTCTTAAAACAATTTCGAACCAGGGAAACTTCAAAAATCACACAATTGATGTAAAAGCTAGTATCACCAAAGACAGAAAACCATTAGTTTGAACATTTCAAAATAAAGCAACGACAAATATATGGCAAAATCAAAACAAACCCTGAAAATCAAAACATATCACTTCACTAAGAGCGTTACATATGCTCGATTGTCCGTTCTTCCAACGAAATTTTTGGTCACCTATTCTTAATGATTTTAAGCCAAGAAAAGATCTCAAAATGGGCAAATGTCCAAAAAAAACTGATGACTTAAACCCAAAAAATCATTTCTTAAAACATAAAAACAAATGACTACTAATTTTTAATTCATTCAAAAGAAAACTAGAACCCTTCAGCTTAGATTAAGCTAATAATTGATCGAAAAAAGAAAAAAATAAAAGAAAGCATCTATATTAAAAAAGGAAAGAATAAAATCTATAAAAAATGGCAAAAAATAAAACAAAAAATGTTTTTTAAAGAAAATTTCTTTGGAACAGCAAAACCAAAATGCATTCAACTACAAACACTAGATAGGGTAAGTTGTTGCTCCGTGCGAGACCACTGAAAACTGTCACCAGTGTGAACAACTAATATAGTGACAAAAGAACAACTAATCAACAACAAAAAAAGAACAACTAAAATTCATAAACAGTTTAACTCAAACGGTGTTGAACTCCCAAAAACAGTGAGTTTTTAACTGCAAATATAATTTATGTTTAACTGCCTGTTTGTCACTTGTAAGGTATCTCTCATTAATTGAACAAAATTTTCAAGTAATTCCGTTGTAACATTTTGATAATTAACATAAAAAAGACAAAAAAGCAAAAAAAAAAGCTCACTTAACAATTTGAATATTTTTGTTGTAAAAAACGCAATTAGACAAAATTTAGCCTTGAAAAATGCAGTCAGTTCTTAGAAATTGGTACTATTTCTAACTGGTAGCGAAAAATATATTTTTTACCAAAAGAAGTCGATAAACCGAGAAAAATGAATTTTGCTCAAAAGAGTTCCATTAGAAAGAACTGACAAAGTTTCATTTCCAGAAATATTTCATAGGAGACTGAGAGAAAAAAAACCTCGTTGGATTTTGTGGAGATTGTTTCAGCAGTTTTTTTGTTGCCCATCCAGCATAATTTTTTAAAAAAATTGTGCTATAGAAGCAAAATTGACGCTAATTTGATGAAAGCCAGCTGAATTTTGAGAACTTTAGCCTAATTGTTAGCTAAATTTTTTACATAAACACATCAACAACACTCCCTGTTCTTTGAAAAGTTAAAAGTAGCTTGCACAAAAAAACGTAGCTTCCTATAAGTCAAATTAAACCTAAGTTTTAAATCGCAAGAGTCATTTTGTTGAAAGATATAAGTCAAGTATGGTCACAATCGAATTACCTAATTTTGCTTGTCAGAGTGGGAAACGATGTCAAGCGTCCAAACCACTGTTAAGTGAGAGGAAAAAATCATTCAAAACAATTGGCTTCTTCAGTTAGTGTGCGAAAGTACATAAAACTATAAAAGAGCGCCAGACGACTGAACACAGAAATATAACGAGGCAAGTCCTCAATGGCAATAAGCAGAATTGATCTGACTTATAAACTGAGAAGTATCATCTATACAGGGACGCCAACTTACGACAGTCTAAATAGCCCATGTCCTTAGCTGAGCAAAATCAAAATTAAAACTGTACAACTATAACATGAATAAAAACGGTTCTTTTAACATTAGAATGTGTTAACTTTAAAATTTAAAACAATCTTGTGGTAAGCATACGTCCTAATGACAATTTATCATGAAACAACAGTGATCATAAAAAAAACTGTTCGGCAGTTCTGATGACTGTTAACTAGTCAATCAAATTACAAATGAAGACGAGATTCACATATCTACTTAAAAGTCTCAAAAATAAACAGTGTCTCCGTCAACAAACATGTTACATGAAAATTAGAGCCAAAAGTTTCACTAAAAGTAAACCGCACAAGAAAGCAGTCTAAACCTATTGGTCTTGGAAATAAGCAAAAAGAACACGGAAAAGTAACAAAACATGCAAATTATCTCATTTACTGAAAAGATTGTAACAATCATGGTGACGACCGCTAGGAACTACATCAACTAATTATTTTTTCTTTTTCATATTCAACAAACAGTGGAATCAATCAATGATGAGATTGTGGGTTGAGACAGAAATAGCTTCATCAAAAACTAACCAATTTTTGCAGTTCACTAATTTTTTTCCAAAAACAAACGGCGTATAAAACATAGAAAGCACAAGCTTTGAACTGAAAAAAATTCACCAATTTAATCATTTTTACTAGGATATGAGGCTCTTAATTAGCAAGACTAAGCAACTAGACAAAAGTTTGAACAAAAAAACTCCATAAATTCAAAATTTCAAGAATATATTTTTTTAAAAATTAGTTCTGAAGTCGCAGAAACCATTAGCTTTGAATTGAAACAGTTTAACTCATTAAAATAATCCTTTTCAGCAACCTTTGAGACCTTTCATTAATGCGATCAAATGATAAGACTACAAAAGTACAGCAAATACTCGCAAAACTCAAAAATATGCTTAAATTTTGTGACAAATAGAGTCGAAGTAACAAAAAGCATTTGCTGAACGTTAACAATTTCAAGCTGTTTCAGTTAGGTGCAATTAGGACACAATTGTATCATTTTAATAGCCATCAGTAGAGGAAAGGCTTAGAGAAGTCAAATTGCCTCACTTGAGCCAAAATTCGTTTTCAGAAACCGAAAAACTGATCCAAATAACTTTTTCTGGCTCCAATTTCAAGGTAGCTTGTATTAAATTTTGCCTGAAACCTGCTCTCTTTCACGTTCTTTTTACATCTCCAGCTCGATTAAAATCACCGCTCTAATTTGAATTTTCACTGACCTGACAAAATGGATAAAAGTGCGAACAGATCTTAAAAAAAAGAGCACACCAATTCAATAAAAAAATTTGGACTGTAAAAAACCCATGAATAAGGCTAAACAGCTACACTCAGCTTACAGCTTTGCATCTAAAAACGAAAACAAAATTTCTGAAAACTATGAACCTCAATAACTCCATGGACTAAAAGAAATTCAAAAAATCTTTTTAATTCTATATTCTACGCTGAATGGGCATTCTAATGATACCACTCACAATCCTCTGCGATAAATATATCAATCGGTGAAAATTCACTGAACAAAAAAAAACGTTTGAGTATATAGTTCCTCCCCCCACAAAAGTGAGTCGGAATACTAATTTAATGTTTCGAAGCTTACGTTGAAATAAACTGTGAAAAACGTGTCGTGGTTAGCATTAACTTGGTTCGAATTCTTTTATCTACAGGTTTAAATCAAAAATCCTTTTTGATGATCAAGCGAGACCATCTGTCTTTTCATCTCTCTATAATTTGATGGCAAGATATTTAAATTAATCCAACTCGAGCAAAATTTCGGGAAATGGGTTCAATTTAGGGGGTCTGTAGTAGCTGGTATGTCTGACAAACCTTGTGATCGAGTTATAATCAGTTATTTTTACTTGTCATTGCCAATATTCACCTTGGAATCAAGTTCCATGCAACCTAAGGAGATTATTCTCTGGCCATAATTAGAAAAATTCAAGAATTTTAAGAAGAAAAGAATAGTAACACAATGCCACACTTGCCTCCTTTACGCACCCGCATCATTGCATACATACATATTTACAGTATAGCAATATTCACAATCATAAATATCTTTCATTGGGGGAGACAGATATTCATCTACAGCTATGAGATAGCAAGAGTTATATCCTTTGCCTCATCTCTCTCTTCTTTCATAATTTCGACCAGAGACTTCGAATCGGATTAGTCCCTGTATTTCAGTCCCGTAAGATGCGTTTAATTTGATAAAGAGCACCAACGTGCAGTAGACTCCCTAATGCCAATTTAGTAGTATAATAAACTCTACATGTAAAAAAGCTGCTTAATATAAGGCACAAATTTAATGTGAAAATCATGTTCAATCATATGGTCATTAATCCCCCTATCTTGAGCGGATTTTTTTGCTAACTTTAACTCAAATTTAAAACAACTTTAAATTTTTGTTGACTTTTATGTCCTTTTTACAAAGAACAAATTTTAAGCTATAAAAAGTTCCAATGGGGTAATTTTGAAAAGACGAACTGGGTTTGGAAAAAATATATATGCACATTTTACTATATGCACATTTAATATATATGCAAATTTTACTAGAAAAATTAGATGCATTCTAGATTTTTGTTTAATTTTTTCTTTTTCTTGCTTTCTGCCTCTTTTTTGCTTACATTCTCAGCTTTAAAAAAGGCTTTACTTTTTTTTTTGTTTTTGAGATCGATTGCTTTCACAGAGAGAGATGCTGGTTTCGCAAACTCTCTAGATTTTCAAGAAAATCATTTGAGCTAACTAGGCACTCAACGAATAAAAAATTGCAATAATTAGTTGCATTAAGTATTGTAAAAGTAAGAGGCGTCATGGTGCATAAAAGAATGGATAAACAAGAAGTTGGACAAAAACAGAAAAAAATTGTTAACATTAAGGTTTTTTTGCAAAGAATTGTTGCTCCAACAAATAGAAAATGAGTCAGTCGTAACCAAAAAAGAATCAGAATCATAAATGGTTGCCACCCAATACCATTTGGATAAAGAAAACTGGACATCGCTTCAAAACATTTGTGATCAAGACAATTTATCACAAAAACGCACAAGAAATAATAAGAGTGGTCCAATGGGCTTACAGTCCAAGTTTTTTTTTAAATCTAGTTTTCTCCCAGAATTACAACTTAAAGAGAAAACTAGTGTCTATAACTGCTTTTCAATTTTGTAGCCATTTAACGTAAACACACCAACACTCCAAAAAAAATTAGCTGTACAAAAAGCGCTGAAGCAATAAACCACTGCGAGTCAAACATAACAATTCTAGATCGACAACAGCCTCGAATTATTCAAAAGATGGAGACCTTATACACGTCAGATTAGCGGAATATTTTCAAAAATAGGTGCTACCTATTATAGATAGCAAAAGGTATTGAATTTAGTTGTCGGAGTTGATGACTCAATCCACATAACTATTAAAGTATTATTGTTTTATTAAATACAAAAACAACCCAGTAACGTCAGGCGAATTGCTCTCAAACGTTTATCCATCTGCTACCTGCTTATCCCGTTTTTGAGAACGAAAAGTTGAATGGGTCAGACAAAAAATTAGTTGAGCGAAAAATTGCATAAAAAAGACCAGAGGACTAATAAAATTGCTACAAACTTCGTTTGAGAGCAATTAAGCTTTTCGTTTGAGAGCATTTAATAATGGGAGATTTTATGCAGATTTTAGATTACGTGGTTCATTGAGTAGTAGATAAACCAAGGGAATCAACCACCAGTAAAATTTGTCCCTTTCTCCTAACGCTAATCGCGCATGTCGAATCGGGCCAAATTTTAATGTTTGTTGATTCCCTTGTTTTATCTACTACTATATTCACCACTATAAATACATATTACACGCACAATTTTGTGTACAAAAACGTACATAGCTAGTATAATTTATGCATTTCATACACTAATATCCAAAAGTTCTCAAAAATAGTTTTAAGCCTAATTTCATATCTAATGTGCCAAACTATACTGAAATAAATCAGGTTAATCATCTCACAAAGTTTTTTTTCAATAGAATCGGATGGACTGAAAATAACTCAAAATTGTTTAGAAATCGATAATAAGAAGCAATTTTCTTTAAAAATTTTGACTTTACCCTTGGAGACGATTGATCTATGATGTTTACCTGAGTGATTCTATGTACCAGGGTACATTTTTTTGAGCCGAGTCTTGAGAGGTCTTGTTAAAAGGTTGAATCGCCTTTACCACGCTACGGCAGTATTGCTCGACCTTTCTTAATGGCAACTGTGGGGGAGGGTGCAACTACAGAATGCTTGAACACTTTTAATTTTAATTATTATGCTGACTGAACTCTTAATAATCAGGTGAATATATTAATGTATTAACACTAAGAATACCAATATTAATGTATCATTTGTAGGGATATAAATATCAATATTAATATTAAATATATTTCTCAATAACCAATCACTTGTTTATCATTTATGAAAATTGTAGTTCTGTCATGCACCTAGATTGTAGCTGGCTATCCTTCAAAACTTTTTCCATTCTGAGTAGTAGTCTGTTGAGACTAGGATCCTTGGATAGCTTTCACAGGCTTTAGAGAAGTTGATATAACTCTGGAGAGTAGAGTAGGAATATCCTTTATCGTTCAGTAGTTTTTTCCAGGGAATATCCTTATTGTTTTCTTGATGATTTTGTTTCACTTTCCCCCATATGTATCCTCTGTCAGAAATTGTCAGTAGATATAAACGATTCAGCTTTCCCTCCATGTTATTGACTGTGGTGAGAAAAGACTCAAATTCACCAATATTGAATGAAATCCTGAGTTTATTGTGGAAAGATAAATATTCCGGCACATTCACTTCAAACTTGTCCAGTGTTTCCTGATTCTCGTAACTTAGTAGGTCCTTCTTGAACTTGGAGAGGAATAACTGGAAGAGTTCTGTTTTAGTTCGTTTTCAAGTCTCACTTTCAAGTTCGGCGGTGTTGTCTGGTATGCATTTGTTCTCCTTACAAAATGTAATCATTTGATTCGTTAAATTAGTCAACTCGTTTAGATTTTCTTCAGATAAAGAAGTGCATGATAAAGCTCCAGTTATTAAAGTCTCGTCAAATGACGAAAATTGTTTAAAATTTTTTGCTAGTTTTTGTAGTGAAGTGAAACTCATGATGAATAGCCAAAAAGTGCCGTGGAGAATCAAGGTCCCCTCATGGAGAATTATTCTAGAACATTCTTTTTTCTAGAATATTCTGACATGATTTTTAACTTAAAATTAGTTATCCTTTCCCAAGTAATCACCTGTTTGAAAGTAAAGTAATAATTAAATCCTTCTATTAAATTGAAATCTTTGTATAATTTATTAAAAATTAAATAAAAATGTTAACTAATACCCACCTTACTAGCTAATTAATAAGGGCATCATATATTCGAAATTTTCACTTGTTTGACTTCATTCTGTTAGTGGTGGTGGCTTTCGTTGTCAATGGTGGCGGCCATTTTAGCATGACATGCACTTTTCATTCGATCTGCAAAGCAGTTTCATTGATGTGTAATGCGATGTTAAACCAAGCTTGTTGACTTCTTATACTATTAGTGGTTGCTAAATATGAAAGAGAGCGAACAAAAAGAGCACAGACAAAAACACTGACATCGGTGGAAACACAGTGATTAGTGTTTTTCTGTGTCTTCTTGAATATTATACTTATAAACATGCTCTCTGAATTGATTTCTAGTATGACCATATCTATATCTATGAAGATAAATACATAGTCTAAATTTCCTATTTCTAAATCTATAAAATGATATATGTTTATTAACATTACACATACTACATGTTAGATATTGATCAGGATCAGAATAATGATATCCCAATTGTTCTATATAGTCTTTCACTTTAACCATATTTTTACATACATAACAAGAATAATCTAATTCTTTACAATTAATACAACATTATTTCCAAGGTTTATTTATACACTTATTGCATTTCATTTTCATTTTTCGAAAAATTATTTTTTGATTATTTCCCTAAATAAATACATCATGTCTCAATCAACTAATACTAGTGTCATAAACTTCTGCGATGTCTGTAATCTATCCTTTGAATAAAAGAAAGGTTTATACAGGCATCAATCATACGGTCTCAAATATAAGGAACTATTGGAGAAAATGTTCGAGTCTGAAGAAGAAGAAATCTCGGAGAGGGTGTATAATTCGGATGAAGCTGATTATATTATTAAAACTAAAGCCAAAACCGAAGACAGCATCTACTCTAAAATTAAGTATGAATGTAAAGAATGTCATGAAGAATTTAGGAATAAAATAGCTCTAAATACTCACTCATATAGTCATAATCGTAAGTATCTAGAAAACACAGAAGACTTTCATATAAACTCCAGCCAGAACATGAGAGAATTTTATATTACTGATAAAGGTGGGAATTACATTGAAGACATAGACGAAGCAACTAATTACTATTTAAAAGAAATTAAAAACTGTTACCAGTTCAGAAAAGTTAAGAGTTTTAAAAATAAGATCACAGCTGAATGTATTATAAGAAGAGAACCAAAGAAGAAGTTAAAACTACTAAAATATTCTTCAATACTGATTATATTTATAATAATGCAATATATGAATATGGTGACTTCAATCGGTGGCTAGATTCGAAAAGGAAATATATGAAGGTTATGGTTCTAGTTTCGAGTTTCTTGGAATAAGAAGTATTCAGTTAGACATTGAATCAACTAAAATATCTATTGGTAGTTATATAGATTTACCTCCTGATCTCAAAAACTCAAAATCGATATTAAATATACGTAGTTATAAAAACAATTGCTTACAACTAACTATAACTGCTTGGCTACATCCCGCCCCACACCATGCAACTCGCGAAAATAAATATGTAGATAAACTAATTGAACCAGGACAACAACATGAAAATGACTTTTCTTATATAATAAGAATACAGAAATTGTATAATATTAATATTTGGGTATACACACCCTGTGGTGGGGGCAAAGTAGAATTGTTTAAACAAGTGGATGATTTTGATAAAGATAGAAAAGATGTAAGAATACTAGTTTGGAGTAATGGACAAACAGAACACTGCGCCCTAATAAAAAATATAGAAATCCTGTTAGATCGCCCAAATAAAAACAACATTAAATATTATTATTGTGATAAGTGTACCTATTGGTTTAACTCACAAATTAAATATGATAAACACGAATGCAACAACTCATTCAAACCAGAGATTGTTTGTCCTAAGAAAAAACATTTTACTTTTATAAATGAACACAAACGTCAGAATATAAAAAATATTATAACTGCAGATATAGAATGTTGCATTGTTGAAGTCTCAACAAATGATTGTAAATATGTAATAGCTGAACATATTCCAATAGCTCTGGGTTACACCTGGCAAGGTAACTTCAAGCACTACTTCGGTTTAGGCTGCATCAAAAGTTTTGCTAGAGATCTATTAGAAAAAGAAACTGAGAATAACTTCAAGCGCAACAAACAAATGATATTCACAGAAGAAGAGAAATTACATCATGAAACCAATAACACCCGTCATATCTGCAGCAAAACATGTATTAATAAAGTAAGAGATTACTGTAATCAAACTGGTAAATATAGAGGCATGTAAAATATGTAATCTAAGATACAAAGAACAAAACTTCTGTAATATTCCATAATGGATCTGGCTATGACTTCAACCTACTATACAGTGAACTCTTCAAGCAGAATAATGATAAAAGAAAAGTAGATAACATGTCACAAGCTGCTGGTAAGTCTAAGATGTTTAGCATTGGTTGTCTCAAATTCTTAGATAGTTATAACTTCCTAGCTATGCCTCTAGGTCAAATGGCAAAGATATACGGATGTAAAACTAAAACATTATATCCATATGAATACCTTGGTTTGGATGATTACCAAGAAGTTATAGGTAATCTAAAAATAGAGGACTTCAAAACCTCACTACATAATAAATTACCAACACAAGAAGAAGTAGACAACTTTAATAATGAATACAGTCATAAAAGCGGTAGAGGTCTAACTATAGAGTATTTACAGAACAATGTCGACTATTGCATGAATGAATATGTTAAATTAAGCATGAAAAAATTCAAGCTCAATCCACTACATTACGTTAGTCTCCCGGGTTATAGTGTTGATTGTTGGTTAATGTCAACCGGTGTTACATTAGATACATTGCAAGATAAACAAATGCTAGATGATTTTGTTGGAGCAAAGAGAGGTGGTATATGTGGAATAATGGGTGATAGATATATTAATAGTAATAATATGGCAGAGCATGATCAAAGATCCATCTGGTACATAGACGCAAACAACCTATATGGTTATGCAATGATGCAAAAATTACCTTATAAGGACTTCCAGTTTACTACTACTACTACTCTAGATGCAATATTGAATACTCCAGATGATAGTGATCATGGTTACTATATAGTATGTGATATTGATTATACTAATAAATGTAAAAAGAGAACAGAACAGTTAGCACTAATGCCTAATAAGAGAAAGATAAATGATAATGAATTAGGTTACAGAGAAAGGTAAGATCAGAGAAATTAATCTTAGACCAAAACAACAAAACAGAATATGCGGTTCATTATAGGATGTTAAAAATCTATGTTAAGATGGGAGTAAAAGTAACAAAAATAAATAGAGTAATTAAATTTAAACAAGATTATATTTGTAGAGATTATATAAAAAACAATACAAATAAAAGAGCAACAGCTAAAACTGAAGCAGAAAAGGATGTAAGGAAATTAATGAATACCTCATTATATGGAAGAATGTGCATGAATCTTCTACACTTCTTTCAAAGCAAGTTCTTGCATGATGAAGAAAAGATAATGAAAAGTGTAAGTAAACCAACATTTAAGAATATAACTAGATATAGAGATTATAGCCAATAGAATATATAAAGAAAAAAATAGAATATAGCTCACCTGTATATGTCTGAGTAACAATACTCGAACTTAGCAAATTACATATGTTTGATGTATTCTATAATATTCTACAACCATCCCTCAAAGATCTAACACTTCACTATATGGATACTGACAGTTTCGTATTAAGTTATAGTGAAGGTAAAGTTAGTGATGAGCATATGGACTTAAGTAATCTAGACATACCTGTAAAAACTAATAATAAAGTCCCCGGCAAGTTTAATTACGAGCTGGGGAGTAGGATTATTGAGAAAATTATAGTATTGTCCCCCAAAACATATAGCTTCAAAAATTATCCTAAAAACACTAAAGAAAAAAGAAGCACAATAATGCTAGGCACATAGATTATTATGATTTATTAATGAATAATACATAGAGAACAGAAGATGACTTCAGAATACAAAAAGTTGGCGATAACATGACAACAACAAAAACAACTAAGATTAGTTTAAATATATTTGATGATAAAAGGTTTTATGTAAACAATATAAAAAGTTATCCTCATGATGAGAATCTATATCTATTCAAAAGAGATTTAATGAAAAAGATCCCTGAATAATACTACTCCAATAGAGCTATTAATAAAATTAGGGTTAGATGTAAGTAAAGAATCATTAGAATCGTTCATAGATAATATTAAAAAAAGTAACCATCAATGATGATAGAAAGTTAATCCTTGCCGCCATTACACTATATAATGATTTATTATAATTATAAAAAACACTTAACTAGAAACACTTAAAGAACTAAATGATCTAGAAAAACAAAACAGAAGAAGAAATAGATTAGAAGATAAAAACAACCGGAATATTATGGTGAGATAGAAGAGTTATTTGATCCTTTAACTGAAACTTTAAATGCGAACAGTGAACACAATCTAGCATTAAGTGAACAAACATTAAGGGCAATAGATTGGCAAAATTAAGAGTTAGATAAACAAACTAAGGTGATCCAGCAAGCTGGCTCCCAGTTTAATGAAGCATTAATGAAGTACAATGGTGAAGCATTGGTGAAGTCCAACGACAAAGCTGTAGAGAAAGCTCGAGATAAACCAGGAATTTTAGTAGATAAAGACACGGCTGAAATTATTAATTTATTATCAGTTCAAACTAAAGCCCAATTAAAGTTAAAGTTCGTAAACTTAGATATTGGTGAATTTGAAATGAACGGTGTTAAACTAATTTAACAAGAAACTGCATTTATAGTTAGGGATAATTTATATGAAATGTCAGATGAGTTTATAAACTTCCTTACTAACCCTTATATAAAACATGGTGAAATCGAGGAAGATGAAAACAAAATTAAAAGGTTTTTAAAGGATATTAGATATGATTTAGGAAAAGGGGATAAGAAAAGCTCTAGATGTAGAACAATAAAACGTAAATAGGGGTAAGAGATGATGTATTTGGCAGGGGTTTAAATAGCAACCCTAACCCAAATAATCAACGAAGTTGCCATTTAAATCAGCGTAGCGGTGACTTCGTCAATGGTTTAGTAGAAAAATTAGAATTATTAATACTGGAAACAAAAGCTGGTCATGATGGATTATATGATGAAATGCTAGATATATCTAAGCAACTATTATCTATTAATATTTTTAACCAAGAGCAACTAGATAATTTTGTTTTTAACTATGGTAAATAGGTGAAACCATGACTACGTCAATGAGCAAGCTCACAACTTCGTTGATGAGGGAACCTGCTTTGCAGATAGGTGAAACCATCAGGGAACCTGCTTCGCAGATGACTACGTCCATAAAAAACAACAAAAATTACTAGATAAAGAAGTATTCAGTCCTCAAATAACAAAGTTTAGAAGAGAAAGAATAATACCATTATATAAAAATGAAACATGGTCAGCTGATTTAACTGATAAGTCATCTCTAAGTAAATACAATAATTATTAAAAGTTTATATTAACAGATATAGATATAATCTAAAATATTCATGGGCTATTTCATTAAAGAACAAATCTGGTTTATCTATAACTAATGGTTTTAAAATAGTATTAGGTGAACATTCGCAAGGTGGCTCTGAAAGTAGAAAACCAGAAACTTTATGGGTAGATAGAGGTAGTGAGTTTTACAAAAAAAACCTTTAAATTTTTACTTAAAGAATATGAAACAAAACTATATTCTACTTATAGTGATTTAAAGGCTGTGTTTATAGAGAGATTCAATAAAACAGTATTACACATAATTAATAAACCAATGTTCATCAATGGTGATGGTAATTGGGTAAATATACTAAATGATGCAGTCATGACATATAACAATAACACTCATTCATAATTAATATGACACAAGTTGATGCTTCTAATAATCCTGATAAAGTTAGATACTATGTTAAATCTACCAAAGCAACACCAAAACTTAAAGTTGGTGATTATGTTAGAAATGCAGATAAACGTAATATCTTCTCTAAGGGATACACTTCTAATTGGAATAGAGAATTGTTTACAGTTAATGAAGTTCTTAAAACACAACCACCAACGTATAAAATAGAAGATATTAATGGTGAGATAATAGAAGGTAATTATTACAAACAGGAATTATTAAAATCCGAGTTTGATTTTGAATCTAATAATAAAGTTTTGGATTCTTTAGATATAGACCTCCGGTCATCTGCGAAGCAGGTTCCCTGATCTTCGAAGAAGTTACACTTATAAGCCAGCAAGCTGGATTCAAATCTTTCTGTACACAAATACAAAGTTGACAAGAAATAGATTCAATCAAGCTAAACATCAATGGCGAAGCATGACCGGAGGTCCATCGGGGAACCCACTTCTCGGATCAACATCAACAAACAACTTAACACTACGTAAGGCTCGTGGGTTATTCCTAGAAGATAATGATAATATTGATATGAAGGATACCTATAAAATTACAAATGTACATCCTCCGATAGATGAAAAAAATGTTGTTAATAAAGAGTATTGAGACAATAACTTATTATCTTCTTCTAAAAAAATAGACATTTTCAGTAGAAACATAATTTAACTAAGAAAAGTTGACTTTGATAAAGTTACAGCTAAAAAATTACAACTAAATGAAACACAAGTTAATGATGAAATTAATGTGTTTATTGAATCAGCAAATGAAGTCACAAATACTGTTAAGTTTTGTAATAAAGTTGCTGCTGATTTTATCTCTAAATATATCAATTAAAACAGGAATCTGATAATAATAAGTTTAATCAGAATATCACTAACTTACAACTAGATGAAATGTTTTTTACTGGGCTAAAAGAATTTAAAGAAGTTAATAAAAAGACTAATTCTTTCATAGATGAAGCCCTGTTAAAGAATAAAAGGACAATAGTACAATATATAATTGCTATACTTTTACGAAGTACGTTACTTGATAATAAAGAACAAGAAAGTCTAGAGAAGCATTATGGTTTTAAACAAGAAGATATAACGAAAGAAATAGAAAGAATTTTTACTAATTAAAATAACCGAAACTATGACCAAGCCAACATCACCGAGTGAGAGATTACTATATCCCAACTTGTCAACCGTTAATGAACAATACATAAACGAAAAGATTCAAGCTAATAATAAATTTAACAACAATATTAACATTATAAAAGTTATTAGAAATTATTATGAAACTGAAACTAATAACTATAATAAGAAGTTAAGTAGATACAAGAATTATATTAACGCAGCTGAGATAACAGAAATAGTATTATCATCTATAGCAACAACTGCAACATCAACATCAGTTGCATTAACAGGTATAGGATTACCTTATTCTATACCAACAGCTTTTGCTACAGCAACTGATGTGGTTCATTATCAAAAACAATTAATACTAAAATTAGAAATAAAATTATGAAGTATTCACAAATGTATATTTTAAGTAAACAGTTTAGTGATAAGTTCAATAGACTGTATACTAAATCAATGAATGATAATAAAATAGATAATGATGAGTATAATGAATTAGTTAAGGTATATGAGGATTATAAGAAGAACAAGAAAAAACAAGCTGAGTGTTTTTAAACTAAAGTTGTTAGTGTTTAGTTATAATAATGTATTTAGTAAATAATAATATTAGTGTTAAAATTTATCAGGGAACCTGCTTCGCAGATCAATAATCATAAACATAATATAAATATAATCATAATCATAATCATAAATATAATATAATCATAATCATACACAAATATAAACATAATCAAAAATTTAATCATGACTCTAATCAAATAATTATCTCTTCTTAGTATCTAAGTATAACCCTCTTCCTTTTTGTATTACCTTTATACCTTCACCAGTAGTTGCAAATTTAATTAAATCGGGTGTGGCTGATAAAGCAGCTCTAGGGTTTCTAGATGCAGCCGCACTTCCTATTTTACTTGCTATTTCTAATGCTCTTAGTGGATTATTGGCAACCTTCTTTCCAAAGTTAACTGTAGACCTACCAACGCTTTTAAAGAAATCTTTCAATCCCTCTGCTTCTATTGTTGCATCACTAACAGTCATTGACTTATTTCTCTTACACTTAACACAATTACCCTTTAATATTTTAGTACCTTTTGAAGTAATAAAACCTCTGATGTTATTATTACCACTATAATGTCTACCTCCTACCTAATATGAATTAGTTTTAAATTTCTGTAAAACTCATTTCTATATATAAAAACTAATGGAAGTTAAAAAGTATAATTTTTTTGTTGTTATTAAGCCTAAGTCTATGGGTTCCACCCGCGAGCGAAGCTCAAAGCCTAAGGTTAGGCCCAAGGCTAAGATTAAGCTTGAAGCTGGAGGCTTATCTCTAGAGAATAAAAAGAAACTAGATACTATTTATGCTAGGGGTTTTGTTAAGACAAGTAAGAAATAGTTATCAGGAACTGCTTCGCAGATAATTATAATTATCTACGAAGTAGCTTTGCTAATCAGGAACTGCTTTGCACATGTTTGACTATAACTATGACTATAACAATGACTAAAACTATAATTATGATATAATGTCAACCATCTTATTACCATCACTATTCACACTAATAACTTTTCTAGTTAATACTAATGCATGACATATAACATCTGCAACTGCAGCACTAAATTTAAAATTAATTTGTATTGGTTGTGGACCTATATGATCACTTTGATATCTAGTATCAAATACATATATTCTATAACTACTTTTGAATGTTCGATGATTTATATATGGTTTTATATTATGTGGTAGCCCATTATAATCTTTATTAAAGCTAGGGGTTTTGTTGAGGCAAGTAAGAAATAGTTATCAGGAACTGCTTCGCAGATAATTATAATTATCTACGAAGTAGCTTTGCTAATCAGGAATTGCTTCGCACATGTTTGACCATAACTATGACTATAACAATGACTAAAACTATAATTATGATATAATATCAACCATCTTATTACCATCACTATTCACACTAATAACTTTTCTAGTTAACACTAATGCATGACATATAAAATCTGCAACTGCAGCACTAAATTTAAAATTAAGTTGTATTGGTTGTGGACATATATGATCACTTTGATATCTAGTGTCAAATACAAATTTTCTATAACTACTTTTGAATGTTCTATGATTTATATATGGTTTTATATATGTGGTAGCCCATTATAATCTTTATTGAAGCTAACAATCTCTTTAAAAGGCTCATTATAGTTATTAGTACCATAATTAATATTCATTCTATCCTCGGGATAAAACTCACTACCAATCTTACAATAACATTCAGTAACATTCATTATATCAAATGTACTTGCATCATGAGTTTGCTCATTAACATTATTATTTTCAAAACCAACTATTATATATTGTGGTCTTTGCATACCACTTTCCATACCAAGATCAAACAAGAAGTTATTAGCATTGGGCACATTCTTATAAAATGTCTTTCTTTCGTAATAGCTAAAGTCTACATTATTCTTTTTACTTAAACCCTTTTGCACAATAATTCTATTATCATTACTAGGATCAATACTAGGCACACACCATGATATATTTCTAGTTTCTATATTAGCATCATTAACAACTGCACCAGGATTAGCATTAATTCTATATAGAGCTCTATCATTATTATTTCTTTTTAATATTAGTTTAAGCCCTAAACCACATATAATCTTTTCTAAATCATTTAAGAAACCAAATAGATCACTCATCTTAATCATCATATACATATGTCCTCGTTGTGCAGCAATATGGTCACCATTAAGTTGACAATCTCTATTGCCTTGATTTCTATTAAAACCACTCGTTTTCATCAACAGTACTAGTTAATAACTTATACATCAATAGATTAGGATGGCAATGATCTATATATTCAATAGTCCTACCACCACTAGTTTCAAGCTTAATTGAACTAAACAATGCCATCATACCATAATTAACTAATCTGATATTAGCATCAGTAGCAAATACACCACCAGCATCATCTGATACAACAAACTCTATCTTTAGATATGAATCACGCAAATTTAAGTGATTCTCTTCTCTATTGAGTATGATATTAATATTGGTATTAACCGTATTCATTGCTGCCAGATTATTTGGTTTATATTTTGAAATCTTATTTTTATGTATATAATTATTATAACCGTAAGTTGTATCCAAATTAAAATCCATTTTTATAAGATAAAAAATGACTGATAGTTTAATCTTAAGAGAACTGCAAAATATACATGAAGCTTTAACTAAAACTAAAGAAGAGCATACACTTAACTTTAGAATGATAAAACCAACAGAAAAGTTTAACTTTAGTGAACCTATACTTAACTCATCAAAATTAGGTTTAATTAGATTATCTGTTTATAATTCGGTGTTTAATGTGAATAGAAGGAACAATCAATTCATATATGACATCAAGGGTGAAACATGGTCAGATACCCGTATTTTAGCTATTAAACCAGGAGCATATGAATTTTTCGAAATAGCAGAATTAATAAAAGCAGAAACTAATGGTAATGTTATAATAGAATCTGATAAGAATACAACGAAAAGTTTAATGGAAGTAAAACAAGGTGCAATTAACTTTGACATAGAAAATTCAATAGCCCCATTACTAGGCTTTAGAAAAATGGTATATGAACAAGGTAAATATACATCTCAGAAAATTGTTGATATTATGGGTTTTAGTACTATTAACATTCATTGTAATGTGATATCTGGAGTTAAAGATAATGGGAATAACACAGACATACTATATACTTTTACTGTAACAGAACCACCAGGCTATCTAATAAATATTATACCAACTAATATCTTATATCAAAATATAACTAAAGATAGAATAGAATATATAGAGTTTCATATTAAAGATGAGCACGGAAGACCTATAGACTTCAATGGTGATGTATTAAGTTTTACTTTACATCTGACGTACTCAGCAAATTCGTTGATCTGACATAGTCAGCTGACCAAAGGTCCATCTGTGTTAACACAGCAACTTCGTTGATCTGGCGTAGATATAAACTTAAAATTAAACTAAACTACAAAACTCTCCGATCCCAATTAATTCTTAATTTACCATTAATATTTTTATTTTTAATTATATCAATGACAATATAATTATAAGGCTCTTTCCATACCTTATTACATATATTAGCAAAATCATTATAACTAAGTTCAACATTATTAAAGAAATCTTGATATATTGTTGCTAGGACTTTACCTCTCTGTTCAAATAAAATAAATAGATTACAGTTCTCTCTAACACTCTGCCTATCCAGAGAGAACAGGTTTTGATTAAGATATATCATATTGCAATTACTATGTCTATCTCTACAAAAGTATTCATTAATAACTGGTTCTTTGGCTCTAACATCATCGAATATCAATAATTTCTTTAACTCTTTGGGTAATTTATCAGGAGATGGTAAATCGTTTATATCTTTAATAAATTCTATAATTGCTTTATCGTTTATTCTTTCTAATCCATTGTATTGATCACCAGTAGGTCCAATGATGTATAGCTTATCAAAACATATACTAGCTAGAATTAGTCTTTTTTAATAAGAATGTCTTACCACATCCACTAGGACCAGATATTATACATCTAAACTTATCTGGGAATCTGGCTTCAGTAATTATATCATCATCATTTAGCCATGATTGTAGATCTTCATTCATGTTTATAGAGATAGTGTTAGTAGGACATTCTTTATTGTTGGGTTTACCCTTTTGATGGCGCTTCGTCCATCCGGTAACTGGTTCCACCGATGTTTCTCCATGCTTTTTATCCAATAGATATATAAAATTATCATTATCATCATCATTTTCATTATCATTATAATTATCATTAACATTATCATTATCATTAACATTATCCTTAACAATAACATTATAATTATCATTAACATTATCTTTATCCTTAACATTATCATTATCATTAACATTATTAGCAAAGCTACTTCGTAGATCATTAACATTATCATTATCATTAACATTATCATTCGCATTATCATTATCATTAACAATATCTTTATCATTATCATAATCATTATCAATGACATTATTAGCAAAGCTACTTCGTAGATCATTAACATTAACATTATCATTAACATTACAACCTAAACGAAAACACTCATTATATATTTCAGGATATTTAACTTGATTAACTAGAATATTTAAAGCACTTTTAATTCTAAATCCTCTATCAATAATATAGATCATGTATAAACAATAAGCTCCACAATAAGATTCATCATATTGTTGTATTCTCTCATTAGAGCCTAGATCAACATATTCTCCTATATATAATGGTGGGGTCTCAACACCAAAACTATCAAAGTAATACACAGGACCACCTTTTCTTCTTATAACTAAAACCCAATGTGTAACATCAGTTGGATGTAGATTCACAATAATGTTGAAGTTAGGTTCCCCGATCGGTGAAGCCGTTTCCCGGATACTATCTGGAGTTTCATCTCTCATTACTATTTCAATTGGTGATAGACTTAAATCTTTACCTATATCTTTTCTTCTCATATCACTCATAGCATTATTATCAATATTAAATTTATTATTGAATTCCTCAAAAGTTAGGATAAGCATTTTTATATAAAATATTTTATATATAAAATTGGATAAAGTCGGTATACTTTTTTTCTTATTATTATAATTGGAAATTGTTATATAATATATGATTCAATACCAAGTAAATAAACAAAACTAGAAGAAAGCTTTGGTGGATTTTTGAATAGGAGTCTAGTTAGATTTGAATATGAAAAGTCATCATTACATACTATTGTTTATGGTGGAACTGGTACGGGGAAAACATATTTTATTAGACAATACTTAAAATTGTACTCAGTCCAAAACCAAGACCAAAACCAAGACCAAAACCAAGATCTGCGAAGCAGTTTCACTGCTCAAGCTAAAAAAAATAGTTATAGTGTGTAAAGATGACAGAGACTGGATAGATCCTGATTCTAATAAGTTTTATGCTGGGTTTAATAAATATGATAAAATTATGATCACAAAAATTAATATGCATAAATTTCAAAGTTGTGTAATAGTACTTGATGATATGGGTGATAGGTTAAATAAGGATATAGCTTATTCTTTAACTGAAGGAAGACATTATAATATTGAAATGATTGTAATGTGTCATAAACCAGCTCAAATAATTAACACAGCAAGAACAAGTTGTGATACTATTTATTTAACAACTTATAATGAACCTGAACTATTTAAAAATTTTAATGAGATATATAAATGGGAACAAGACTTTAGTAAAATAATTAGTGAGTTAAATAGTAACCATTATAATAGTACAGATGGAATGTCAGATGACCTTCGTTATGGCATAATTAAATATAATAAGAAGGAAAATACTTTTATTACTATTAATAGTAATAGAACAATGATATAAGATTCATGAGTTGTTTTCCTTGATTTAAAAACTCTTAGTTTAAAAGATGAATTAGAAAGAGAAGATATAAATAAATTTATAGCATATATGAAACCACTCATGATAAATGCAACAGATAGAAATGTTATTAATCACGATAACTATAAATTCTATTTTAATAAACTTCTTAAATTAAACAATATTAAAATACAGAAAGATGTTTTAACTAGAGAAATGATTATGGGAAAGGGTATAAAAACTTTACAAACTATTGGTGGAATTATAAGCTCAGGTTTAATAATATTTAGTTATATTTATCCTGATATAATATCAAGAAATGTTGGGAGTGTAGCAATGGGAGCAAGCACAATGTTGAGTAGAGTAAATACATTGGTTAATGGGACTTCATCCATGTTTCACAAGGTTGGATATGGAGAAGAGTTGGATAATGATCTGCGAACACACTCTGTCTGTGGTTATCCAACGGAAGAAGTCCGTGGCAAGCCAAGTAGATTTGCTGATAAAGAAACATGGGCAAAGCCCAATCTGCGAAGCAGTTTACTGATCTACGAAATGCAATACAAGAAGAATATATAAACGACGAGGATGGGACTTTAAATAGAAAGGGAGGAAAGTTTTTAACCAGACTATATGGAAATAATGAAGAATTTAGAGAAGAGATTATAAATTTTGTTAAAAATAAAAAAGAATTAGACCTTGAAGTGATTTTGGATAAGAGATGTAAAACTGATACACTCAATACGTTAGGAAATAAATATTTAGCAGAGTGTATCGCATCTAAAAATAATACTAAAGATGTAATTGAAATCATGGCTAAATATAACCCCGCGAAATGATTAGGTAAATATTAAAGTTTACGCTATTATAAATGCTTTTAAAATGTTTAGAGTGTAACTATAAATATGGAAACATTGCTGTTCTAAAATATAATTATCAATCATGCCATAAAGATAAAACTGATAAATGTATGTGTGGTAATATTATACTAAGTGGTATTTGTGCTAATAATTTTTCTCCATGGTGTTGTTCTTTAAAAAATGAATCTAGTTTTAGTTCTAGTTCTAGTTCTAGCTCTAGTTCTGGTTCTAGTTCTGGTTCTAGTTCTATCTATGACTTTAACTCTAACTCAGACCCTAACCCTAACCCTAACCTAACCCTAAACATAACCCCAACCCTAACCCTAACCTTAACCTTAGCCCAGAAGTCTTAATTAGAAGTTGTAATAAATGTAATTATGTAAAACCACTAACTTATTTTGATGAGAGTAAGTATACATGTAGAAGTTGTACTTCAGCTAAAATTAATTGTCCATATTGTACTTCTGTTGTGATATATGATGGAATACGGGCTCATGTAAAGAAACAACATCCAGATGTAGAATTACCTAGAGGATTTAGTAGAAATCTGCTAAGCAGGTTCCCTGATTTGAGTGAGAAAACAATTAATCCTAGTTGGCAAAGCAAGACTGTAAGTACTCTAGTTATTAGCCAAACTGAGGAAAGTGGTTGGTGTAGCAAGACCGATGGTCCTTCGTGTAAATATTATAATTTGGTATCTCTTCTTATTAATAATAGAAAAAATATAGAAAAAGTAAAAGAGAATATAAATTTATTGAAGAGTATAGATAATTTGAAATAAAAGTATAAAAAAATAAAAAAAAATATCAAAAAAGAGGGAATCACTCTTTAAGAGTGAAAAAGAGCGATCTTTCTACTGGGGGATCACCCCGAATAAGAGTGAATCGCTCTTAAAGAGTGAAATGTAAATTTTAATTTGATTTTTTTATTTTTTATTTTATTTTTTAATATTAATTGATTTTTTGATTGAATTTAGAGCTAATATATAGTAGTAGATAAAACAAGGGAATCAACAAACAGTAAAATTTGGCCCGATTCGACATGCACGATTAGCGTTAGAAGAAAGGGACAAATTTTACTGGTGGTTGATTCCCTTGTTTTATCTACTACTTCATTGAAATTAATTCTATCTGCCTTCTTTAAGCTCAGGTCCTCCATTAACCATGAGGGTTTGCCTTTTAAAATAATTGAAAGAATAATGTAGTCATTCATGTTTACGATTAGACCACTTCAATGAATCCAAGAACAATAATTGTTGATATTTCAAACCAGTAGAAAAGCAGGAGCACTCGTCACATATAAACTAAGAATATAGACCAAAACACTGCATTTTGTAATATAAAAATTCGCTCGTGTGGCACACGTTAATCTACCTCAAGTCAAAATTTTTGCGCGTTTAGCAAAGTTGTCAGCACACCAAAGTTTCTCGATTTCACTTATATTTTTTTCAATGTTTGACATCGACTTTTAGGTACTGCGTGATCTCATTTTGGTTCGTAGGAAGACAGTGCTCCAAGACATGGCAAATTCTGTGAATTGTAAAAAAGATTCCGCGAATTTAGAAAAATGCCAAGAAGTCCGCATTATGACAAGTGTTCAAAATCCCCTTGACAATGGAGTAGTCAAGCCTGGTTGGCATAATTTGTCTTCAGAAGAAATGCGATAGAAATTGCGGTCTAAAGTTCATGTTCTTAAAATGGTCTTAAAATGGTCAGTAAAGGTCTTAAAATAGTTGAGTCTCTGCATCTATTCTGTTTATAAATAGCATTGGCCAAGTACTCATAGCACTTAAGATAAACTTATTTTGAACTTTTGTATTTTTTAACCCATGTAAGAGACTGTAGATAAGGATTCAATTACATTGTTCTAGACAGTTTGTTAAGTTTTTTTTATATCAGTTTTAATTTGCGGGAACAACCAACTCGTTTTGGTTGCGATAAGGACAAAATTCAATGTTTCACTTCTGACTTGATTGTTGCACGACATGCTCCAGGGGAAAGAGGAGGCCAACTAACTCCTCACAGACGGTTGACCAGATCGTCGAAGAGGGTGTAACTCAAGTTGCCTAGAGAACCGTTTCGGAAAAAGGTCAAGAAAAAATGGGCTAATCAGCCAAAACGCGTGCGAGCGTGGAGACCGGGCGAACGTACGTGCCGCAAGCCGTTTTCACCTTCACCACACGGTGTTGTCCATCTCGTCCAGGGTAGACTTCGAGAACACGACCAAGGGGCTAATTTGCACGTGGAGTCATATCTTTCAGAATCCAAACAATGTCGTTGACTCTCAGTGGTGTTTGGCTACTATCGCTCCATTTGGACCTCTTTAACAGTGTTGGAAGATACTTCTTGACGAGTCGTTTCCAGAAATGGTTGACCATTTGCTGCACATTCTTCCAAGACTTGAAACTGGCGGATTCTTGGCTGTCGAACTTTCCTGGTGGGAGAGAATTGAACGGTCTGTTGATCATAAAATGGTTTGGCGTGAGAGGCATTTCATTTTCCGGAAGCGACAATCGTTAGTGGTCTGGAGTTCAATATAGCTTCGGTCTCGACCAAAATTGTCCTGAACACATCAAGCGACAATCTTCTGGAGCCTAGAATGATAAAGAGTGCGTTTCGCGGTCTGGATCAAGCGGTCCCAAATACCGCCAAAATGAGATCCATAGGGAGGATTGAATTTCCAGGTTGTGTTCGTTGCCGCCATTGCTTTGTAGATTTTAATGTCGAGACGTTTCACAGATCTTTTTAGTTCTTCAGATGCACCAATAAATGTCTTGCCAATGTCACTGAGCATTGTTGTTGGCTGACATCTGCGGCTTAAAAAACGTCGATAAGCGTTTAAAAAAGTGTCATTGTTGAGATCGGGACAAGCTTCTAGATGGACACACCTAGTAACCAGGCAAGTGAAGATGAGGCCGTAGTGTTTTTCAATCTGTCCTTTGGCATCTTCTATATAAAAGGGTCCAAAAAAGTCAACTCCGCTGTTCGCGAAAGGATACTGGGTAGATTCTTTCGGAAAACGGCAGGCAGGAAGGGGAGCCATGACTGGTTGAATGTTTTGAGCGGCAAATCGTCTGCAGAGAAAACATCGGTAATTATACTCAAAAGTGTTTTTCTGAGGCCAATGATGTTTTATCTTTGCTGCACAAAAGCTTTCACTTGCTCTGTTCCTTGTTGAACGCAAATGTTGTGTGCATGCTCTAAATAGAGTCTCGCTATCTTGTCTTTTACGTGCAGTATAATCGGAAATCTCTCGACTTCGAGGTTATCTGGCGCAAATTGCAATCTTCCGCATGACCGAAGGATTCCATTGTTGTCCAACATTGGGTTGAGCGAACGGATTTTGCACTTTGAATCTATCCTGGAACCACGTTTCAGGGCTTGGATTGTTGAGAAGAAATTTTGCTGCAACATTTTGATCAGCCGATTTTTTGCAAGAATGACGTCTTCTGTTATATACTGCTGATCTTTAGGCCTTTGTTTTCTGATCCGAAAGACCAAATTGAAGACTGTTACTAAAGTCAGGAGCAACTTGTTCCAAGTTGAGAACCGTGTCGGGTCGATTATTTGCTCCGACAAATTGCGTGAAATTTGATGCGTTGCTAACACATGCTTTGGAGAGTTTTCAGGAGCACTGAGCTGTCTTGTGGAAAAAAAACGCTGGCGCTGTTAGCCACTTGGCTGGTATTTCGTCAGGATTGAGACCACGGGTCCCGTGGTCAGCTGGATTTTCTTTGGTGGTAACGTGTTCCCATTGGTAAGCATCAGTTGATGCAAGGATTTCTTTGAGACAAACAGGTTGCTTCTTGGTTGTGGATAACCAGTCAAGTACTATTTGACTATCTGTCCAGAGTGTAAAACGAGTAATGTGAAACGATGACTCTTTCTTAATGGTTGAAAGAATGCGCACTCCGATTACTGCGGCTTCCAACTCTAATTTGGGTGTGCTGATTTGTTAAATTGGAGCAACTTTGCATTTGCCTATTAAGTAACAAGTTTCAACATCAGTGGCTAAGTTAGGAACTGTTTTCAAGTATGCAACGGCTACAACTGCTACAGCTGAGGCGTCGACAAATACAAGGAGTTCATTTTCACTTTCTGGTGAATGGCAACTCTTATTGAGCGTTCTGTTCAATGTCACTTCTAGTGAAGAAAAGTATCAATACAAAAATCTTTTGAAGTCGTTTAACTACTTGAGGGCCAGTTTGTTCATCCCATTTTTTCCCAAGTTTCCACAATTCTTGAAGAACTATTTTGAAACGGATCGTTTATGGCGACATTATCCCTATTGGGTCGAAGATCGAGGAGACAAGACTAAAGATCTTACGTTGAGTGTACGCTAAGGCATCTTTTGGGAAATCAGTGAGGAGTTTCATAAGAAAACAGTCTTTCTCAAGATTTCATTTAACAACAAGAAGTCGAACAATATCTGTCTGGTTGTCTTTGTCTTCTGGAGGGATTTGGTTTAGAAATATAGAGCTGTTTGAATCAAATTTTGTGAGTCTAAACCCACCTGTTTTTAGACAATGTTTCGTTTCAAGAACTGCCTTACAAGCGTATTTTTCTGTTGCATGTGATTGGATGTAGTCATCCATGTAAAAGTGCCCTCTGACGGCTTTGAGGGCCTCTGGGAAATGTTGAATATTCTCTTTGGCACAATCGTTAAGAACGTATATTGCGCACGAAGGCGAGCAATTTGCTCCAAAGCTGAGTCTGGTAAATGGGTATTGTTGTATCTGATTGTCTGCTAACCAGAGAATCGAAGACCGAATTGATCAATCTGATGTATGGCGATTTGCATAAACATGCTTTCGATGTCCGTAAGGACTGCAAAGGGATGTTCTCGAAATCTCATCAGGACAACCAAAAAAGTTATTAAGGAGATCGGGTGCTGTAAGGAGGTTTGAATTAAGCGTTTGGCCGCGGAATTTTGAAGCGGCATTTTCAACTCGGCGGACTTTTCCGGGCTTATTGATATTTTCCACAGGATGGTGTGGCAGGTACCAAATTCTGTCTGGTTGACGATCTTGCATTTCCACCGGTTTGACATAGTTTTTCTCAAGGTCCGTCAAGAGAGTCCTATTGCATTTTTCTTGCAACAAAGGTTTACGCTGAATGCGTGTGTTGAGGTTTTTGACTTGTTTCAGTGCAGAATAGAAGTTGTTTTCCAATTTTATTTCTGATTTCCAGGGCAGTTTGATTTCAAATCTTTCACCATTGTGATTGATAGAGTTCTTCAAAATATCAAGAAACTGTTCTTCTTGTTTTGTGTAAACTTGTTCACGGTCCTTCTGAATGCCATCTGCTTCAATAATCCAGAAATGTTGAACAAGTTCGTCAAGTCTGGTTTCATCTGAACTGTTTCTTGACACATGGAAAATAAATTTCTTCTTCTGCTGACTTGCGGGCTGCTGAGTGGTGGCTGAGATAAGGTTCTCATAATCACCGGCGAGGGTCCAACCAAGTTTAGTTTTCACACCAAACGGTTGATTTTGATTGCCAGGAATAACATGAGTAGGGTAGTTGAATGCGAATGCAATAACACCGAGGGCGCCGATTTTGCCATCGGCAATATTTGGGAAATCTATGTGGCGCAAACTGTTGAAGGCATCACAAATTTGATTAAGTTCAAAAATTTTTGCGGCTGCGACGTTGAGGGACGGGGTGCTCAACGTTCGAGAGAGTTCAAACGATATTTCAGTTGACTTATATGGAGTTATTGTGACTGGCTCAACAATTTTTGAGAGGGACAAGCTGTTTTCTGTATTGAGAAATTGTAGTGGTACTGACTGTTGAGTTTCACGGGGAAGCTCAAGAAATTCAGCTACGGCGTCCAATACAAAGCTGATTTGGCTACCGGGATCTATGAGGGAATAAGCTGCAATTGCTGATACCAATTTTTCGGTTCTTCTGAGCACTGGTTAATGCTGAACGATTGGTTAATTGCATTGTTGTTTGAATTACGTCGTTGCACGTTTTTTGATGGCTTTGATTGTTAAAATTTTGGCCGTAACGGCTGTTGGGGGCTTTGTTTGTTTGACTTTTCTGTTGAGATGTATTTGGATTTTGACTTGAATCTTTACTAGTAGACGAAGCTGTTGGATTGCTATCAGAAACAACTTCAGTAGAAAAGGCTGCTGTAGAGCGTTTGATTTCCTTGGCAGGATCATGAAGAATTGTGTGGTGGAATCCACTGCAAACCTGACATCGTTTTTGCGATGGGCACGATTGTTTGTGGTGTTTGTTGCTCAAGCAGTTTGTACACAAATTGTTTTGGCTGACAAAGTTGTATCGATCACCTGGTGAGCACAACTGATACTCAAGGCATGTGGCAATGCTGTGTTCTTGTTTGCACTTCTCACAACATCGTTTTGTGTTAAAAGTTTTATTCGGAACGTTTTGTGAAGTTGACGGTTGTTTTTGCTGAGGCGCAAAGTTCCAATGTTTTCTACTGTTTTCCGCTGATGCGTTGTTGACTGACAATGGGAGGTTGCTATTGTATGGCTTGTTTTACAGGTTGTTCGAATTGACAAATTTTGAGGCTTGAGAACTGATGGTTCTTTGATTGCTTTCTTGACTCAATTTGTCGTAGATTTGAGTTTGGAGCTCTAACCATTGTTGAAAATCCACAAGAGTCGGGTCTGAGCTGAGCTCGGTAAGACAATGTTCAGTCCATTTCAGAACCAAATGGAGTTTTCTCTTTGGCTTTCTTAATGAGTGTTGTAGACTGGAGGTCTGCTGTAAAGCCAAGGTATTGGAAGGCTTCCACAAGTCTTTTCAAAAATGAGGAAAAGGCAATGAAGCTTTGCTTTTTTGGAAGTTCATTTGCCAGTTTGGGACTTGTTTTGGAAGTTCATTTGCC
This sequence comes from Convolutriloba macropyga, assembly GCF_964194025.1. Taxonomy (NCBI): domain Eukaryota; kingdom Metazoa; phylum Xenacoelomorpha; order Acoela; family Convolutidae; genus Convolutriloba; species Convolutriloba macropyga. The sequence continues at coordinate 56,834,808 of NC_134474.1, forward strand.
AGTTTTGGAGCTGGTTAATGAACGCATTAACAACTATAGTACGATCACCGAAATGTCGGATTAGTTCATTCAGTGCTGTGTGATAATAAGATGGATCGCAGGAGTAAGCATGAATCAAGTCCTTTGCTTTCCCACTTACAGAATTCTGCAAATAGGTTATACGATGCGTGTCTGTAATAGAAGTGTTGTTGTGAATCATTGTGTTGAAGTTATTGATCCACTCGTGAAAGTGGATAGGGTTACCATTGAAATTCTTGAAGTTTCAGAGGTGGCAATTTGATTGAATGTTTGAAATCAATATTTCTTCTTTCCTGTGTTACATTACTGTTCGAGTGCACTGATCTAATATGTTGATTGACAGTGGGTAGCAAACTTTGGTTGACTAAACGCTGGTTGAACTGATTTTGTCCAACAGGAATTAGCTGTTGATTAATGCACATTGGGCCATGGATCGTGGAAGTTACTGGGGCTTGAAGGTTTGATTGAAATTGAGAGCCAGGAACAAACTGGTTGTTACACAACTGACTTGGTTGTGCCATATTTTGATAAATTGAGAGGCCTGGGCTGACGAGGTCGTGTTGACTGTTCACAGTTTGTGGAAATTGCAGATGAGCTGCAATTACGTTTGATTGTGAAGCTACCTGGTTTGGCAGAAAATTAGGAGCTACAGGATTTAAGAGGGTATTTTGATGTGGTTGTTCCATGAGTTGCACGGTTATTTGAGGGACACTTTTGGAGTGTACCCCAGTTATAGGATTAATACAGTGATTGGATTGTAGGCAATTGTTTTCTGCGACTATTTTATCAGTTTTACTTGGAAGATGTGAGGTTCTGTTTGCCACTGTGGGTAAGCAGGGGAGTTTTTGCAGATCACAATTCAACAGTTGACTATCGAGGTATCCATCTGTTTCTATTTGAACTCGAGAAGGTCCAAAATTCTGTTGCAGATTGGGAAAATTATGACACTGAGGATTTGTTGGCATTTGAATCCTGTTTGTTTCTTTGCTTTGGCAAGTTTAAATTAAAGGTTTCCTCTAATGCCGAGTTTTGGGCAAATAGACCATCTGCATGTAATTGAATAGTTGGATCTGCCAAATTGAAGAGGTTTGAAAGTGAGTGATTACTTGAAAGGTTCAAATTTTGGGTTGGAGGCAAAAAGTTCTGCGACGTGTTAAAGTTGTCACTCAAGTTGATTTGAGCTGTTTCAGTTTCGAGGACATCTCTATTTACCAGATTGGAGGCAGTTTTGAATTTCCCTAATCTTTTTGGAGATGTCAATTCCTGGCTGGTATCTTTGTCAAAGTAGGGAAAAGGATTGGGAGCATTTGTTTGGTTTTCAAGGTTATTTTTTGATTTTAGAAGACTTTCACGGACTTCCATTTTAGGATTTCTTTGGTGGGCTTCAAGCACATGTTGAATTTGAAGTCCTGGTTAATAAGATGTTTGTAGAAACAATGATGGTTGTCTAGGCCGTGGTGGTATTGGGAGCGGTTGATTGATGATGTTACTGCTGGTCTGCTTTTCTTCTATATCGCGCTGATGCAGGATTCGTTCCTTGTCGTCACTGGGCGCAGGTGTTTATTGCCAAGACAAATTTCTTCTGCTGGAGATCATCTCTAATGCAACTGGAAGACTGACTGAGTTGGCCATCATCGTCCAACAGATCGACTTGCAGTTCCAATTCATTGAGTCGAGTTATTAATGTCGTTTGCCTATTAAAAAATGATGATGCAGTGCTTTGATGAGGCTGCTGTCTCATCACTTCCTCTGAGAGTTTCCTGAGCTCCACCTCCTGGCCTGTGATCTTGTTGATCATCAAACACAATGATCAGAATCTTCTTTTCTGCTCCACAGTTTTCTCAAGGAGATCGAGCAGTTTCTTCATTGACATTTCTTTCGCTTTGAACATATTGATGGCAAACTGACATTCAGTGCTGTTTTGCTCCGACATCTTGGGGGCTGTTGCTTTGTTGAAGCTAATTGTTGATGCTGTTGGTGAAGAAGCTCGTTACTGAAGGTGAAAAACGGCTTTGAGAACCGGAGCGACGCAAATTTTTGATTTAAAAAAGGTTGTCTAAGGTTTGAATGCTAAAGATCCTAATTTTTTCTCGTTCAAAAGACCAGCGACGCAACTTTTCTCAAAAGTGATGTCCTAGGATCTGTTTTCTGTGCTAAATCTGGCTTTTTGCACTAAAAAAACCTAAAAGCTTTTCCGAACGTTCGCGCGTTTTAACCGTTTTTCGTTCAACAGACCTAAATGATCGCTTGTTTTTTGTTGAAATAACACAAGTTTCGCTTAAATAGCTGGCTCTAACTAGTGTGTCTGGCTACTGTGGATTACAGGAAAACTGTGCCTTGCTACAATTATGCAGTTGAACCAATATTAGACCAGAACTCAAATAACTGTTACTTTAAACTCCTTTTTCTTGAAAACTTCAAAAAAACTCGTCTGTTTCTCTCAAATACGAATAAATTACCAACCAGAAAGCTTATAAAGCTAACCAAGAAACTTTCCTTAGCTCCCTAACCCAAACCGAGCACTATGATTAATAAATACCTCTCACAGTTTTTTGCGAATTTATAACTTCGAAACCTGTTCTTTTTCTAGGAGTTTATTGTTGTTGTGACGGCTAAAGATAAGAAATTTGTAAAAATGCGATACGTTTAGGCAACAAGAGTTGCAGAGGGGCTACTGAATGCTAGAAAATTGCAGAGACGAGTCATATTGTGGAAATCTTTAGAACTCTTTGGTGTATTGTCTTTTTTCGGGTTTTGCAAAAACTTTTTCGTTTTCTTTAAAACTGTGTGACTTTATCTGTTGTTTTACACTCTTTCTTCATTATCTTTAATATGCAGTGACTGTACTAAACTTTCAAAGCTTTCTCCGACTGATAACGTCTGTGATCTGCCTTTCAGAATAACTGAGAGTAGGAAAAAAAATGTCAAATTTTCTGGTGACTACTGGAACCAATTTTCTTCTAAAACTCCTCTTCTGCTAATGGTAACGTCTGAAACCAATAGGAATAAAGGGACTTCGCAGACGGCTACGTATGAGACCGAGGACTTCAGCAAAAAATCAAGTTTTGGAAGTTTTTTCCAAAACCAAAATTAAAATGGTATTTATTTTCGTCAAATGAAAGTTTTGGTATTTGGTGTGGCGCCTAAAGACTTTCTACTTACTTCCCTATACAGGTGAAACTATCAAACCGACTGAGAATGACTTGTGTTAGGGGTTTGTTTAGTGGTTTATTTGGCAACTCAAATGAATATGTCGTCCGAAAACTAACTTGTGTTTTTGAATTTTCTGAATTCAAAAAATTTTTCCTGACACTTCTCATTTATATGATACTGATTGGATAAATCGATGGAAATGGCTTTTTGTTTGACTGCAAACGATTTCAAGAGAGTGTTTTATTCGTTTATTCCGCAATTGAAACGGATATGGAACAATTGAAACTAAATTGTGTTTTTTGAATTTTCTGAATTCAAAAATTTTTTCTGACATTTCTTATTGATATGATACCGATGTAATGTATCGATCAAAGTGGCTTTTTGTTTGATTGAAATCTAATTCAGAAGAGTGGTTTAATAGTTTTTTCCGCAATGCAAACGGATATGTAGTCAGAAAATTAAATTGTGTTTTTTGAATTTTTGCAGTTCACAATTCAACAGTTGACTATCGAGGTATCCATCTGCTCCTATTTGAAATCGAGAAGGTCCAAAATTCTGTTGCAGATTGGGAAAATTATGACACTGAGGATTTGTTGGCATTTGAATCCTGTTTGTTTCTTTGCTTTGGCAAGTTTAAATTAAAGGTTTCCTCTAATGCCGAGTTTTGGGCAAATAGACCATCTGCATGTAATTGAATAGTTGGATCTGCCAAATTGAAGAGGTTTGAAAGTGAGTGATTGCTTGAAAGGTTCAAATTTTGAGTTGGAGGCAAAAAGTTCTGCGACGTGTTAAAGTTGTCACTCAAGTTGATTTGAGCTGTTTCAGTTTCGAGGACATCTCTATTTACCAGATTGGAGGCAGTTTTGAATTTCCCTAATCTTTTTGGAGATGTCAATTCCTGGCTGGTATCTTTGTCAAAGTAGGGAAAAGGATTGGGAGCATTTGTTTGGTTTTCAAGGTTATTTTTTGATTTTAGAAGACTTTCACGAACTTCCATTTTAGGATTTCTTTGGTGGGCTTCAAGCACATGTTGAATTTGAAGTCCTGGTTAATAAGATGTTTGTAGAAACAATGATGGTTGTCTTGGCCGTGATGGTATTGGGAGCGGTTGATTGATGATGTTACTGCTGGTCTGCTTTTCTTCTTTATCGCGCTGATGCTGGATTCGTTCCTTGTCGTCACTGGGCGCAGGTGTTTATTGCCAAGACAAATTTCTTCTGCTGGAGATCATCTCTAATGCGACTGGAAGACTGACTGAGTTGGCCATCATCGTCCAACAGATCGACTTGCAGTTCCATTTCATTGAGTCGAGTTATTAATGTCGTTTGCCTATTAAAAATTGATGATGCAGAGCTTTGATGTGGCTGCTGTCTCATCACTTCCTCTGAGAGTTTCCTGAGCTCAACATCCTGGCCTGTGATCTTGTTGATCATCAAACACAATGATCAGAAACTCCTTTTCTGCTCCACAGTTTTCTCAAGGAGTTCGAGCAGTTTCTTCATTGACATTTCCGTCGCTTTGAACATATTGATGGCAAACTGACATTCAGCGCTGTTTTGCTCCGACATCTTGGTGGCTGTTGCTTTGTTGAAGCTAATTGTAGATGCTGTTGGTGAAGAATCTCGTTACTGAAGGTGAAAAACTGCTTTGAGAACCGGAGCGACGCAAATTTTTGATTTAAAATAGGTTGTCTAAGGTTTGAATGCTAATGATCCTAGTTTTTTCTCGTTCAAAAGACCAGCGACGCAACTTTTCTCAAAAGTGATGTCCTAGGATCTGTTTTCTGTGCTAAATCTGGCTTTTTGCACTAAAAAAACCTAAAAGCTTTTCCGAACGTTCGCGCGTTTTAACCGTTTTTCGTTCAACAGACCTAAATGATTGCTTGTTTTTTGTTGAATTAACACAAGTTTCGCTTAAATAGCTGGCTCTAACTTTTTGAACTAGTGTGTGTGGCTACTGTGGTTTATAGGAAAACTGTGTTTTGCTACAATTATGCAGTTGAACCAATATTAGACCAGAACTCAAATAACTGTTACTTTAAACTCCTTTTTCTTGAAAACTTCAAAAAAATTGTCTGTTTCTCTCAAATACGAACAATTTACCAACCAGAAAGCTTATAAAGCTACCCAAGAAACTTTCCTTAGCTGCCTAACCCAAACCGAGCACTATGATTAATAAATAACTCTCACAGTTTTTTGCGAATTTATAACTTCGAAACCTGTTCTTTTTCTAGGAGTTTATTGTTGTTGTGACGGCTAAAGATAAGAAATTTGTAAAAATGCGATACGTTTAGGCAACAAGGGTTACAGAGGGGCTACTGAAAGCTAGAAAATTGCAGAGACGGGTCATATTGTGGAAATCTTTAGAACTCATTGGTGTATTGTCTTTTTTCGGGTTTTGCAAAATCTTTTTCGTTTTCTTTAAAACTGTGTGACTTTATCTGTTGTTTTACACTCTTTCTTCATTATCTTTAATATGCATTGACTGTACTAAACTTTCAAAGCTTTCTCCGATAGATAACGTCTGAGATCTGCCTTTCAAAATAACTGAGAGTAGGAAAAAAAGTATCAGATTTTCTGGTGACTACAGGAACCAATTTTCTTCGAAAACTCCTCTTCTGCTAATGGTAACGTCTGAAACCAATAGGGATAAAGGGACTTCGCAGACGGCTACGTATGAGACCGAGGATTTCAGCAAAAAATCAAGTTTTGGAAGTTTTTTCCAAAACAAAAATTAAAATGGTATTTATTTTCGTCAAATGAAAGTTTTGGTATTTGGTGTGGCGCCTAAAGACTTTCTACTTACTTCCCTATACAGGTGAAACTATCAAACCGACTGAGAATGACTTGTTTTAGGGGTTTGTTTAGTGGTTTATTTGGCAATTCAAATGAATATGTCGTCCGAAAACTAACTTGTGTTTTTGAATTTTCTAAATTAAAAAAATTTTTCCTGACATTTCTCATTTATATGATACTGATTGGATAAATCGATGGAAATGGCTTTTTGTTTGACTGCAAACGATTTCAGGAGAGTGTTTTATTGGTTTATTCCGCAATTGAAACGGATATGAATTGAGAAAACTAAATTGTGTTTTTTGAATTTTCTGAATTCAAAATTTTTTTCTGACATTTCTTGTTGACATGATACCGATGTGATGTATCGATCAAAGTGGCTTTTTGTTTGATTGAAATCTAATTCAGAAGAGTGGTTTAATAGTTTTTTCCGCAATTCAAACGGATATGTAGTCAGAAAATTAAATTGTGTTTTTTGAATTTTCTGAATTCAAAAAATTTTTTCTGACATTTCATATTGATATGATGCTGATGTGATATATCGATCAAAGTGGCTTTTTGTTTGATCCAAAACCAATTCAGAAGAGTGGTTTAATAGTTTTTTCCGCAATTCAAACAGATACGTAGTCAGAAAACTAAATTGTGTTTTTTGAATTTTCTGAATTCAAAAAATTTTTTCTGACATTTCTTATTTATATAATGCTGATGTGATATATCGATCAAAGTGGCTTTTTGTCTGATCGAAAACCAATTCAGAAGAGTGGTTTAATAGTTTTTTCCGCAATTCAAACGGATAGGTAGTCAGAAAACTAAGTTGTGTTTTTTGAATTTTCTGATTTAAGGAACATTTCTCTGACTTTTGTGTTGTTTTTCCGCAGATTATTCGTTAAAAGTAAAAAAATTGCCTTTACTCGCTTTGAAAATAATGGAAGATTTTTGAATCGAGATGCTATAGTAACAAAAAAGGTTTTTTGGAGGACAAATATCAATTTTTTGGAGGCTTTTTGTCGAAAAAAAAATAGAAATTTTGGATGGCTCTAACCGGGGAAGAGGACATCAGAAGTAACGTCTGATACCTCGGGCGGACTTCTACTGGTGACTTCAGAAACCAGTAAAAACAATAGATCTTCTCGTCGGGGTAACCCAAACTTGGCTTAGTCGCTGAAAAAAATGCTTGTCTTTTTTTTTGTGTCTTTTCTGTGTCTTTTCTTTGTCTTGACCGGCTGCCAACTTTCGGGTTCCATTTACTGTGCTCGGCACTTGATGGTTAAACTGACCGCTGATGCTTTCTTCAGTGCGTCGCACAAGTTGTGGAACAAAGAAACTATTTGCCAGTAACAGGGGAGACTTTTGTCCTCAAAATTGTTTTGGGGAAAGAAGGTTTTGTTCTTTGAACGAGGGGTAAACCGTAAAATGTAAGGGAATGTAGATAAGGATTCAATTACATTGTTCAAGACAGTTTGTTAAGTTTTTTATATCAGTTTTAATTTGCGGGAAAAACCAACTCGTTTTGGTTGCGATAAGGACAAAAGTCAATGTTTTTTCAAGTTTCACTTTCGACTTGATTGTTGCACGACAACCCGTTTTCGTTCCGAAGAGTGCGCACACGCAACACTGAGTCGAGATGATGAGGTTCAAATAACGAACGTTTGAAAATCAAAAATATCGAACTTTTAAAATATATTCGTTATGAAAACTAGACAAATTTTTTTTTATCAAGTTATTTTTCGAGTGCGCCTTTTGAACGTTATAATTGGTGTTCGCCCAATTTGAACAAAATAAGTTCAAACATATAGCCTAATAGTATTATTTCACTTAATATCCAGCGCATCAATAAAATAGTAGCCTCCGCCATAGCTTCGTGGCTATTAACATAGCCGCAGATTAACGAAATAAGTTAGAAAGAATAGACTTGCGTGCCCTATTATAATAAAGAGATAGAAAAAGATACAGAAATAAGTTGAGAAAGTTATCGACGCCGCTCCAAATGCTATGTGAAAAAGCGATAAATTAATAAAGCTTGTTAAAATGCATTGCGCAGAAGCCTTTTCATTAGGGACCTTTACTAGACATATGAGTTCCTTTGACCTTAAATTATTCAAAATAAACCTAAGTTTTAAAGTGCAAAAGTCATTTTAATGAGTGAGGTAAGTCACTGTTGATCAAAATCTAATCACGCAAAAAAATTCTGCTAGAGAGGGTGAGAAATGACGTCACGCGCGCAAATGCCGGTGAGGGGAAGAGGTCATTCCGAAAATTTGACTTTTTCAGCTTTGTTGTGTGAACAAATAAAAAACATGAACGTCAGACGACGAAACAAAAAACAAAGCCAAAAGAATCCAAAAGCGACTCGAAGCATCAACACTTCACAAAGAAACCGTAACAACAGCTGAACCTATCAACATTTGTATTACACCATTAACTCATTACCTACCCAGGTCAGATCTTAAAATTGGTGAAATTTAAACCACTGTCACCATGAGAAACAAAATGCAGCAAAATTTTTGTATTGAAAACGTTAGATAACGTTCAAGTAAAAAAGTCCGAAAGAATGAGGATGGTCAAAAAATTGATGGGCTGACAAACTAACAGGGCTATCAATTGCACTCAAATAATTCAATAGTCTAATCTCGAAAAACTCGCGAAAGCAAACGGCAGATAGTAATAATAACTTAGAAACTAAATAAAATTTTTCAAAAATAATGCTCAAATTAAGAATTAGAAAACTACTACAATTATATTTCTAAACGACGCAATTAAGACAAAAACAACATATATTTCTTTATTGTTTTATATATGCTTGACAACATGATTTCATGCTAATTCAAATATTAAAAAAGTCATAGAAAAGCATAATCAGAAGAATACAATTCAAAGGCAAAAAATTTTTTGAAAACAAAAGCAAGGCCGGAAGAAAATTCTAAAAATTAGTATTGGGTAGAAATTTCGGAAAAAGGCTTTCTAACAAGCTCTCAGAACTGCCATATGGTGAATGAAATCAACTGCAAACCAAAGAAAAGACAAAAAACTAAGAAAAAGCTGAAATCATTCAATTTTTCATTAATTGAAAAAATCAATATAACCAATATAAACGTAGGTGACAGTACAAAACTAGAAAAATAAAAACAAGAGAAAAGAATAAGGACACAATGTAAGGAACACCATAACAAAGATTAACTCTAGATTTTTGAGTTAAAAATCAAATTTAAAAAATCAAGAAAAACGAATGCATTTCATTGTTCAGCATTGGAGACATAGAAAAGACAATTAGTCATCAGAGACAAAGATCCATTCTCCTAAATAGAACAAAAAAAGAAAAAGCAGAATTCAAACATTAAAAAAACATTGAAACATTTTGCAAAAAGTTCAAATTTTTAAGACTTCACTTATGAAAAAATTTTTAACTGTCTTTCAAAAATTTAACACTAAAAAGTGATTGAATTTTTATGGAAACAAAAATAAAATCTCTCATGTTGCATAAAAATTTCTAGCAATTAAATTCAAAATAAAGACAACAAAAAAAGAAAAATTGGAAAAAAACTACCAAAATCGGATTAGCAAATGTACAATTTTATAAAAACGAAATTACATCGGGGTAGTTGAGTATATAAATTACAAAGAGAACCTGCTTTATTTATTGATTTTTGAGAAAAAGATGGCTGAAAGATGAAGAAAATGAAGAAAATAATAGAAAAAAGACAGAAATTAACTAGAAACTCAAGAAATATGAGCCAATTTTGAGTTGAAGTAAATTTTCAAGCTCTGCAAAACACTGTGGTATCATCAATTTCCTACCATTAATTAGGATATGAACAATTTTAAAAAACAAAATTATATTGAGGAGAAAGGCGTTGACTCTATGAATTATCAAAGGGAAGTTGCCATATTTAGTGATTTATGACAAAAAGACGGCCGCAAAATTCAAAAATGAAGAATTCAATAGAAAAATTAACTAAAAAATCAAAAAATATGGTCAATTTTGAACTTCAAACACTTTTTCCAGCACTGCAAAGCACTGTGGTATCAATTGCCGAGGTTTACATTTCAATATAGCATCAGCTAAAATTTCTACAAATCAAATTACAAGCAAAAAAACTGAGCCACTTAGACAAAAAAAAACGGCTAAAAACGGTCATCTACATGTGCCATTCAGTAAGGAATTACTTTTCAAAGACAAAAAGTCATTCACTAAACGCAGCGCTTGATCAGAAAAAATTTGTTCAAACGCCAATTTCTCTCATTTTTGCTTTTAGGTCAAAACAGCCTCTGAAGCAATACTACATCCGGGAAAAGAACATAGCCGGAAGATCTCCGGAAGCGACTCGAAGCGTCAAAACTTCACAAAAAAACAATAATTGCAGCTGAAGCCAAGACCTTTTGTATTTAACCATTAACTCATTACCTCCCCAGGTCTGATCTAAAAATTTGTGAATTTTTAACCACTATCACCAAGAGAAACAAAATTAAGCAAAATTTTCGATTGAAAACGTTAGATAACGTTAAAGAAGTCCAAAATATTTAGGATGATCGAATTACTGATAGTCTGAAAAAACTGACAGGGCTATCGATTGCCCTCGAATTATTCAAAAATTTTCAAAAAGAATGTTCAAATTAAGGAATCAGAAAACTACTACAATTATTTTTCTAATCGCCGCAATTAAGACAAAAAATTAAGACAAAAAATTATTATTTTTTGTATATATGTTTGATATGATTTATACTAATTCAATGATTAAAATAGTCATAGAAAAGCATGATCGAAAAAATAAAATCGGAAGGCAAAAAATCATTTAAAACTAAAACCAAGGCCGGAGGAAACTAATAATTAGTAATGAGTGGAGTATTTGGAAAAAGCTAGCAAACTCTCAGTACTGCCTGATGTCGAATGAAACCAATTGCAAACCAAAAAAATTGACGAAAATCTAATAAAAAGCTTAAATCATTCGATTTTCCAACAACTGAAAAAATCAATATAAGGAATATAAATGTTGGTGCAAGGATAAAGCTAGAATGATACAAACTAGAATGTGAAGATTATGGACACAAAGTAAAGAACACCGAAACGAAAAGACTAATTCTTGATTTTTGAAAGTTGAAAATCAAATTAAAAATTTGAAGTAGAAAAACAATTACAATTCTTTATTTAGCATAAAAACTTAGGCTATGTTCCTGTATAGTTTAAGGGGTAGAAAGATAGATCAAAGATCGAAAAAAAAAACACATTTTGCAAATAAAATGTCATATTTTTTTTTCAAAATGGCATTTATGAAAAAACTTTACAGAATTTTAAACAAAATTATTCAATTATTGTTAAAAGAAAATAAGGATCCCTGACAGCGCATTAAAAAGCTTTGTCTAGTAATTAAATCTAAAAAAAACAGAAAATTTGGACAAAGAACTTCCAAAATCAGACAAGTACGTGTACCACTCAATGAAACAAAATAGCTCACGTTATAAAGAGGCAATCAATTAAAGGAGGTAAATTAAAGAGGTAAATTGCCATTTGCACTAATTTTTGAATAAAGATCCACTTTAATATCCATAATTTAAATTAATTTAAAAAAGCCAAAAAATTTAAAAAAATTGGGAAATATGTGCTCAAATAGATTTTAAAACGCAATATTAGACACTTAAAAACACTGTGGTATCACTTTCAGATGTTCACATATTAATACAGCTTCTATTAAAAATCATTGTTACAAAAAACTAAATTATAAGCAAAAAAACTGGGCCAATTGGACGAAAAACGGCTTAAAATGGTTTTCTGTATGCAAAATTCTGTCAAAAACACTTTTCAAAGTCGAAAAGTCATTCACTGATCGAAGCACATGATCAAATAACTTCTCTCACTCAGAAAATATTAGTTCATATGGCAATTTTACTCTCTTTCGCTTTTAGGTCAAAACATCGTCTGAACGAATAGTACTTCCGGTAAAAAAAACCTTAACAAAACCAATACTCTTCTTCGAGTCGTAAAAAAACCTTAAGAAAACCAATACTCCTCTTCGAGTCGTAAAAACCCAAGAGCACCGCAGTATAGCTCGCACAGCTTACAGCTTCGCAGCTATAAAAAAGAAACGCGCTTAAAATCATATATTTCGAACAAAGACGTTGAATAAATTGTGATATCCAATAGAACAGAAGTAAACAATTTTCAAAAGTAAACTAAATTTCCAGCAATTAGAATTTGATGTCATCTTTTCCTTGAGACAGTTTTCTTTCCTTTCTTTTTTGAAGATGCAGAAGAGGAGGCTGACTTGCTGTTGTTTTTAGTACATTTTGGACAGTACCACTTCTCAGAAGTCGGTTCCATCAGAATGCCCAAACACTGCCTGAAACAACACAAACCCATCATCCCTAACACCCCTCGATACCGTCCCGGGTAAGAGACGAACATTATTGTAAATTATTCAACTGTATTATAAAATCACTTTTTGTTGAAAATTGTTTTTCCAATGAGAACATTTTTGTTCAATGACCCTTTCCCTGAATTTCTCAAAAACCGATTCCCATTTCACAAATTATAATTGTACGGCGTAGTATTCAGTTTTGTTTTAATTTGAACAATAATTCAATATGTTTTAAAGTTTTCCAGCATTAGGTTGAATTCAACTCAAATATTATGTAGTCTAGCGAGGGGGCTGTAGACTAGATAATACTTTATGGGAGGAAAAATCTTCAAAAAAGGAGGGGTAGGTACCCCCGACCTCCAGCGTACTAGACTGAAGCTAACCCCCCTAGTGAAATTACTACCTTAAAACAAAGCCGAAAGATTGCCCTATGATAGTCGCAAACTAGTATGTTGAAAACATTAGTAAAAAAGATAACTAAAGTTAAAGATAACGAAATTTCCATTCAAATGTCACGCATCAATGCCTTCAAAGTAAAAAAGCCTTTTAGTTAATAATTATCAAGTTAAAATGACCTCTATTCATTTTCAGTTAATTAACATTCTCTATTTAGATTTGATGGGTAATCAAAGCAGTTTTTTTCGTGGGTGAGGTAATTCAGGTATGATGTATCAAACAATTGAATTGTATCTACACACTTATTCTAAGAGGCTAACAAACGACAAAAAATGCTAAAAGTCAGCTAGGGAACCGCGTATCGCTCATTGATTTCTTGTCGAGCGATCAAAATGGTTGCAACAAAAAAAACAGGCGGATTACAAAAAACTTGGTTACAGCAAAACAGGCGGATTTGCTGTAACCAAAAAAGTCAAAGTCAGCAGAAAAACTCCAACGCTACTTTAAAGCAAACGGATTTAAAAATACAAAAACCAAACCTCAAAGATCATTTTGAATTATAAACATACCCGGTAAATTGTCCGAAAATAGCCGCCGTTGATTCCCATAACCAAGATGTGGATTGAAAGAAGAGAAAAAACTTGTAAAAAATGATTTTTGTACCGAGAATTTTTAAGTGTGAACTGTTTTGATGTCATTTTGGAGCTGAACGTACTCCTGTTTCGTTGTGCGACCACACAGGGGCTAGTATCAATACCAATAAGCAATAGAGATGATATCCAAGAACAAAGTTCAAGTACCGGGCATCTAAAATTGGGCTTTATCCGGTTTCTATTTCTGATTTCGCTTTTTAACACTGACTCTGTTCATTTTTAATTGCTTTGCTGAACAACTGCTGTCAAAAAACACTTTTAGCAGAATGAGAGAAGAGTGAAACTAGCCTAGAGAAGTCAAAAAGATTTCACGCAAAATGTTGAACAAGCTGTGAACAAAGCGGAAAACTTTTTCTCGACGAAGTAAAAAACATAGCAGGACAAGTCCTGACGTACATTTCAAAGAATTTTCATTGACTAAACAGAAAACTAGACCTAGAACGGACAATGAATGGATTGACAAAACCATTTAAAAAATCCAATCCAAAAGATCGGAAAAAAAGCTTGTTCGAAAATACAGTAAAAATCGAAGTGAAATTGCCGCATGTGAACAACAAACCACTAGCGAGAAGGCGAATTTTTGTTCAAACACAGTTTTCTCACTCTACTTTAAAAATAGAGCGAAAAAATGTGAAAAAAACGCACCAGTTTCGGAGCGCTTTTCATTTGACTTTTAGTATTAAATTGCCGCCAATTGAGTTGAACTGCTTGAAATTGTGAAAGACAGAGGACTTTAGATCACGCAAAACGCAGAAAGTAAAGGGCGTAAAAGTCACTCGAAAAGTCAAAAAACGGTCTCAAGCGAAAATTTTGCATAAAAAGACACACACGTTTACAGTAGTTGCTTCACTTCGAGAGCAATTAATGAGCGATATCCTGGTCCTTAGTTTGTATTTTTGAATTCAATAGAAGATCGGATTTTAATGACAAAAATTCATTTTTATTGCACTATTGGTTATGTACTAATACAGCCCAAACGTTCGCATACGCGGTCGCTTCTCTTTCAACTGTTAGCCGAATTTTAAAATTTTTCAATCATTTAAACTTCATTTCAAATAATTAATGAGTAGTACGCCAGGGTGTGCGCAGTAGTAGACAAACCAACATTTAGAAAACTATATTGTTTTTCTTAACTAAACAAAAGTCATCCAACTTTTGACCTTACAAATAAACTTCCCCTAACTAATGACCCAACTAAAGACCTTACAAATAAAATTCTACAGCAACATTAATATAAGACCTGACCCTATGTGCGCAAAAATTAACAAAACATACAAAAGCAAATAGAATACTTTTTTCCAGGATTTAATGCTTTAAGAATCCCTAAAAATAACAACCAATCGCTAAAAAAATAGCGTCATTATAAATGAATGACAAAGCAAAAAAGAGGCAAAACTAAAAAATTGGCAAATAAACAAACTTTGAAAACCAGCGGCGTCAAACTAAGAGAACCTCATAACTATAAATCAAAACCCTCAACCATGGCATAACATAAAATGTTTAAAGTCATGAAATAGTGTTCAACAGTTCTAATGGCTGAAGAAGGGACAACATAACTACAAATTAAGGCACGTTTCACAAATTCGCTGAAAACTTTTAAATACAAATGTTATCTCAGTGGATGAAAACGGTAGTTGAAATTTGGCGCCAAAAGATTACTTAAAACAAGCAGCACTAGAGGGTCATTTAGAACTGACTGTTGATTTTGTGACTAAGTGGAAAGACCACAACAAAAACACTAATGAGCCAAACATCAACCTTTATTTTTCGAAAATTAGGTGTCAAAAACTTCAAAACGATTGGTGTGATCTCAAGCTACTAACTAGATTCAACTATTACTAATTAGAAACCAATAAAATCTGCCAATAAAGAGATTAGGTGATAAAACAATAATAAATAGAACAAAAAACATAACCGACTAAAGTCGGGCGAATCGCTCCAACGAGCGGCGAGCGGGGGGATGGTGGGGGCAACGGTGGGAGGGTTTTCAGGCAGCACAGGGCCCTTGCGGCTTGAACGATGTCCAGGGGTGAGGATTGCAATTGGGGGGGGGGGGGGGCTGATGTGGGGGAGGTGGAGGGAGGGGGTGGTGTGGAGGGAGGGGGAATGTTGTGGAGGGGGAGTCAACCTTTAAGAACCGCTCTTCACACTATAAGTATAAATCTCCAAAACAGTTTCTGTGAATCGCATACTTGGAGACGAGTGAGCTGAAAGGCTCTAAGAGCACTTAATGCCCGATGGACGTTCCTTGTTTATCCCGTTTTTGAGGACGAAGAGTCAAATGGGTCAGACAAAATCGGTCAAGCAAAAAATCGCATAAAAAAAGAGCGACAGGACTAAAACAATTGCTAACTTCGTTTGAGAGCAAATAACAAAACAGTAAATTTTTTTAAAATTGACAAGCGTACAAGTCAAAGAAAAAAAAACAAATAAAATTGAAACAATCACTTCGACCAATTTGGACATTCTTAGCAACGGATGAGAATTTTTATTAAGGACACCAAGAGATAAGATAACGAATTGAGCAAAAAAACAGGTAAAACCTCAAAAATTTGATATCTCCTTAAAGGAATAAAAGTCAAACCCTAGAAAGAAAAGCTTTCAACTAAAACAATTGAAACGAACGAAATAAATCACATTAGCTACCTATGAGACCTTACCTTAATCAGATTAATCGATAAGATAACAAAAAGTACAACAAATAATCTCAAAACAAATACTCTCAAGAAAATAAAAATATTTTGAGTACAAATATTGTCAAAGTCATGAAAACTAAGACGCACAATATCAAACCTTTGAGTAAGCTCATTTGTGCCTGATTAGAAACCAATGATACCGTCATTAGTGATACAAGGTGATAAGACAACAGATATTAAAAAAATCAAAATTTCTGTAATTTTTTATGACAACAAATAGTCTCAAAACAAACAGTGTAAACGAAAAGCATTGGCTGCCCCTCAATGACTTCAACTAGTTAAAAATAGGTACCATTAGAAAACATATTTATCATATTAATGGCACTCAAGAGAAGAAACACTAAAAACAGCAGTCAAATTGCAATTCGCTTTCATAAGCCTAGAATTTGTTAAAATACGAACTTCTCACTCCACTTTATATGTACTGGGGGAAAATCACACTTTGAACCAACTATCCTTTTTGCTCCCTTTACCATTCAGAAGTGATTAAAACCACCACTCTAACTTGACTTCTCACTGACGTGAAAAAGCCGACAAATGCGTGAACAGATCTTAAAAAAGACACAAAATACAATGCAAATACTTTGGATTGTAAAAAAAGGAGAGTGCCTAAAAACAGTCGTTGAGAGGCTGACGGCGGCTGTTAAAAAATATATACAACCAACTAACATTGCGCAAATTGCTCTCAAACGACTGGCGATTGGTTGCCTTCTTCTGTAGCCAGCGGCGTCTTAGGGAGAATAGCCTGAGCTCAATTGAGTGCGTGAGTCGTAGAGGCGGATGAAGGGTGGGGGAATTGGCAAGGGCGGTAGACGCGGTTGATTAGGGGTGAGGGGAGGAAAATAACAAAGAAAGAAAACACGCCAAGCTTATAAGAACACAAAAGACAGCTAGAGAAAAATTGTAGTCCATGTCAGGTCTGTTACAAAGTTTTCATCAGAAATTAAGCACTCCTCAACTAAACATGAGAAATATGAAATTGGCGGACGTCGACAATAAATAGGAAACTTAAAATGGCGTCAAATTATTGAAAAAATGAAAGAAATGAAAAAAATTTGAAAAAAACTAAGAATTAATCTCAAGTTCAAGTCCAGTCAAGTTTTTCTCACTTTTCGCAAATTGCATTAGATTGTTACCCAAAACTATCCAATAGGAATAATCGGTAACAAAAACCAGGAGAAGAATAACTCTTGACACTTAAGCCAGCTTGGACTTAGAAAACGGTAAATTTTGACCAACAACTAAATAAAATGCGTCTCCATCAATTAATTACCGAAATAAGCAAAAAGTCAACTCAATTTAAAGTCTAGAGGTCGGTTTTTTGCATTTTTATTATTTCAAGTCGGAAATTCGTTGAACTGTAAACAACATAAATCATTGCTTTATATTTAACTGTCTCCCTAGAGCAGCCAATTGTTCGACATATTTTCTAAGCTTCAGCGGCCAAAAGTCGCCACAGAGAGAATCGAACAAAGCAGAAAAAATAACAACAAAATCTCACCAGTGGTACCAGCCATCACACAAGTCACACCCAATCATCGGACTGTCGAAGGCGGTGTCCGGCAATCCACACGCGGGACAGATCCACACTTGCTGGTCAGCAGATCCCACATCCCCAATGACGTCAGATCCTGGTAATCCGTCACTTCCTCCTATTTCATCAAAGGCACGAGATGCAGGTCTGGCGAAGTCAGATGCCGAAGAGGTGTTGGATGCTGAGGTTACTAGGTTATAGGATTCAGCCGGAGGGTGGTACTCAGGGGCTGTTCCCACTAGAGGCGGGAGGTTCGGACTCTGAAATGATCTCAGTGCTGTACAACTATCGCATTTTCATGTAACGAAGCTGACTTGAATTTAAATCATTAACAACCCAGAAAGTTCGAGTGTCA
This sequence comes from Convolutriloba macropyga, assembly GCF_964194025.1. Lineage (NCBI taxonomy): Eukaryota > Metazoa > Xenacoelomorpha > Acoela > Convolutidae > Convolutriloba > Convolutriloba macropyga. The sequence goes on from NC_134474.1 coordinate 56,852,755, forward strand.
CCGCGTATGTACAACAATCTTCTGTATCCCCAAGGTTGATGTCCGGCTTAGATCTCTATGGTACAAATGAAAACATTTATTTAGTCCATTTTAAGGCAAATTTTCTCAAAACGCGTAATTGATATCATCACAGGACTTGAGTCAGTTCAACGTTAAACAGAAGCTTACTCTAAAGCGATGATCATATTTTACAAGAAATTACTTCAGTGCAAAAAGCAGTAGAAAAAAATCAGCGATCATCTGGAATTTCTATTTTTCGCGTATCTTAATTGCCTGGCTCGTGAGGTTAGTTTCAACACTCGCTAAGTGTTTTCTGGCGTACATTCTACCTCTGACGTTTTCTTTCTACCTTCTATATCTTTCGTACAAGTAAGTCGCATCAATTCGAATGGCTTTTTAATTAAGCGCTGTTTAGTAACCGTTCAATTTAAAAAGTGGGTATCATACGAACCGTGTTAGTAAAATCGCAATCTCTGATTCCCACTGGTGTAATCGGAGACTGCAGATCGCCAGAAGCGGCAGCTGGCAGAGGCGCCTTGATACTTAGACTCTGAACCGAACTGGACGTCGCCTGATGCATCATTTCTGCTTTGGCTAATAAATCACGCATGCTCTGTTCTTCTTTCTGTTTCTTAGCTGATTGTGGTTTTTTAGTAGACGCTGGCGCCGATTCCAAGACAGTGGGAGTTTTGGGTCTCTCTGGTGAAGGCGAAGGTTCTGACTTGATTTCAGGAACTTTGACTGGTTCAGAGTTCTTGCTAGTTTCCCCACACTCATTGCCTATGGTCCTGAAACAAATATTGATAGCACTAACTGAATCTATTGAGAAACTTATAACACAGACCAGAGATAGAACATACTAATATTAGGTAACGTTTAACAGATGGAATTGAGGTAAATTAGATGTTTAGATGTAACCGAGGGATCTTGTAACTGTCCGTAACAAAGTTAATATTTGTCAAATAAACGAAATTCCATCCATATTCTTTTTTAAAATTAAGAACTAATATTTATAACGGTTTCGACCTCAACTTACACGCTCTTTCCTCCAAACTTGAGAATGAGTTTTGGTAGAACAGGCACCATCCCATCATCTTCATCGCCCATCAAACTCTCCTCGTCCAATTCTTCCACCTCCGCTAGTAGTTCCTAGAACAAATTCTACCTCCAGCACTATCTCATGTCGTTTTCAGACAGAAATTACCCCAACCCTGGCTGGAACCGTAACTTCATTTTTACAATAAAGAGCATTGAAAACGACTGAAATGCGATTGTTTAATATATAGATACAAAAATCAACTAACGTCGGAAAAATTGCTCCTGACAAACATCGGAAAAATTGCTCTTGACGAACGTCGGAAAAATTGCTCTCGCGGCGCATTTAATTCAGGGAGCTGTAGCCTAGATAAATTTTTCTTTATGGGTGCGAAAACATCAGCCGAAGGTAGGATTCGGCAACCCCGACCTCCTGAATCGGTTTCCGTCACCTCGACGGAGGTATTGACCATCAGCTATCAGAGCCTTATCAGCGATTCTCTAACAATCGGTTTGGTCTGAACAACAAACATTATTTCGGAGTGAGAGCAAATCACAAATCAAGAAGAAGTGCTAGAAAAAATCACTTGAGAAGTCAAAGATTATCCTGGAAGAAAAAGCGCAAAACGGTCAAGCAAAAAAGTTGCAAAAAAACAGCCGGTAGAATACCGGAAACGACTCGAAGTGTCATGCATTAAACGAGAGCATCAACACGAAAATATATGAACCATCAGAATGGTAGACATCAGAATCGAGAAACATCAGAACGTATTTTAGAAAAAGCAGACAAAATTTTTCAGTTTAGGGGAGTGGGTAGGTGCTGGGGGAGGTGGTGGGGGTAGGTAGGTCGGGGCAGGTAGGTGGTGGGGGGGGGGGGGCAGGTATGTAGGTGGAGGGGGAGGGGAGGTAGTTGGTGGTTCTGCAGTTAAGACAAGTAGGGACTTATATAGGATCAAAAACCGCAAAATGACCTCTTCGCCTTGAATATTATGAGCAGTTCCTAATTACTATACATTACAAACTAAGCTACTATTAAAGTCTAATGTTCGAAAATAGAAGTCAATGCTTGTAAACAAAAGTCAAAAGTTCCAGTCACGACTTCAGCTTAAAAAAATCTGTAGAATCTAAATAACATAAACATAGCCAGTAGAATACCGGAAACGACTCGAATCGTCGTGCATTATAATCTCTAACCTAACCCTACCAAAATCAGAACATGCAAATAGACAAGAAAAAAAAACAAAAGTAGCCCAACAAACCACATTGAAATGTTTTAAAAACGCCAATTTCTTAGGTGCGGGGTAAGATAGTTGGGGTGGGCGGGCAGATAGATCTGGGAGGTGGGGAAGTGCTGGGGTAGTTGGGGGGGGGGGGGGTAGGTGGGGTTAGTTAGGTGAAGGGAGGGGGTAGCTTGGGGGGTAGGGGTAGGTGGGGGATGGGGAATGTTGGGGCGTGGGGTAGCTAGATGAAGGGAGGGGGTAGGGGTAGGTGGGGGGTAAGTTGGGTGGGTAGGTGTTGGGGGGGGGCAGATAGGTGGTGGGGGGGGGTTGTGCGGTGTAGTTGAGATAAATAGGGGTGACTTATAAAGGAACAAAAATCTCGAAATGACCTCTTCACCTTGAACATAACCAGCAGTTCCTAATTACTATTTATTACAAACGAAGCTACTGTTAAAGTCCAATGTTCGAATACAAAAGTCAACAATCAAAAACGGAGGTAAATGCTCGAACAGAAAAAAGTCAAAAATCAAGTCGTGAACTAACTTGCTTCCTGCTAAAAAAACATAGCCGGTAGAATACCGGAAACGACTCGAATCGTCGTGCAAAATAATTACTACCCTAACTTGGACAAAATCAGATTAACTAGAAAACACTAGAAATAACAAAAATAGTAGACCAATATAACATAAATAGCGTTAAAATTTTTTCAG
>NC_134474.1:56855919-57210919 GCF_964194025.1 Convolutriloba macropyga
GAACGAATTGCTCTCAAACGACCGATGGGAGGGAGTGTTTGGCTTATCACTCACTTACGGCTTGAACATTGTGCAGAGATGGGGATTGTGGGAGGGTGAAACAACAGGAGTTGCGAAGAGGGGTGAGTGTTGGGATGGGTTGCCATTACTTATAAATTGTCCTCTACAAAACAAGTTTGAGTCTCAAAAAACACTTCCTCTGAACCGCATTACTTGTTGACTAGTGAGCTGAACGCCTCTAGAAGATTTAATACCCTGCGGGCGCTACCTGTTTCTGAGAAAAAAAAAGTCCAATAGATGAGACAAAAAATTGTTTGAGCAAGAAGTTGTTTAAAAGACCAACAGGACAAATATCAGTGCTGGAAATTCCGTTTGAGAACAATTACCAAGAATTGAAAAAAGTGTCTTGAGATTTTTCCGAAAGAGCAAAAGGCTATCGATTACGGTCAAATTGTTGTCAGAATGAAGTTTGTTAGCCAGTTTGGCAACTTGAATCGAAAAATATCATTAGGTAGATATACTTGTTTTTCTTTTAACTAAGAGGTTTTGAGGAATTTTTATTAGAACCTTTTATTAAATAAGTAGTATAATAGAAGTAGTATAATAGAAGAAGTGCTCCATGTCAAAATGATGCTCCCGGTTAAGAAGTCGATTGAGCAGTTACAATAGTTCCTCAATAGAGAAAAGAATAAACTCAGACATTTCAAATAAAGTACACAACTATCTAAATCAAAATAAACGTTTACGGCCATTCATCAATTGCCGTTGGTACTCATCCATCATTCATCCATCATTGGGACTCAACCACAAAAAAGCAATACTTTTTATTTTTTATTGTAAAAAAATTTAGAAGTGGGAATCTCAAAAAAATTTCAACGAAAAAATTGGCCCCTATAAAAAATTGTCAACCTGACTACGGTAACATATAAACTAGAGGACATTTCAGGTAAACAATTAATTTGTTATCGAAGTTATATTGTCCCGTATTACCCAAAAGGACTATTAGTTCAAGAACAAATGGAGAAATACTTCTCGGATAATTCGTTGCAACGACTTCATCCTCAAAAACCGGCTATCACAAAGCCAAAATCCGTCTCGTTTGATCTAGACAGCCCGAGTATACGTCCAAATGTCGATAAAATCTCCCGCAACCATCCTATAACCAGTCTAGACAACCCGATACCAACTCGGAGAACTACAATACCAGAAGTTTTATCTTATAAAAACAACCAACCAAAGACTAGCGAGTCTTTATATCGCAGTCGTAAGTTTTTGCTGCACGTTCGTTGAACTACTATTAAACACATATACCAATACATCCCCTAACAAAATTATCTCTTGCTTTAGGTAGCCGAACACAATTTAGCATAATGTTTCAAATATCTCATAAATAGAAATCACATTAAAAAATAACTGTATAGTTCACCTACACGAGGGGGATAGTTCGGATAGTTCCTTCACCCCTTCCCAACTAAAATAATTAGTTGTACTGAGAAAAATAACAAAGATACTTATTAATGCTAACAATACATACAAACTTATCTTCTACATGCTTCCTACAAGAACCAGAAAAAAACCCTCCATCAGAAAATGAAAAAAAGGAAATACAGGCCATTCACAAAGACTTTAGAACAAAGTATAATTAACAAAACTTAAGTTTGCAGCTGACACACGAATCGGTCTGGGAATTATTTCGCAAACTATTTAACTAAACGAGATTTGATTCTGTAAATTATTTTCTTCCCGAAGAAAAGTCCTGGTCAGGCCAGATTGCATCGTCTAAAGTGACTGCACAGTTCTCGCTTGCAACTCAGTTGTCTCTCTTTCTCTCGTTTCATTACCAAAATTCTTTTCAAAATTCTAACTTTTCAACTCTTCTGTCAACTCTGCTTAACATCTCTTTCACTTTCTTTCATTTTTGAAAGACTCTAAGTTTGTTCAAACTACTCTCTCTCTCTCTCTCATATCCCTTTTTAAATTAAAATAAAACTGACTCACAGTACAATTCTTTCCCATAAATCTTGTTAATTTTCTTCACTACAAAAGAAAAACTTCTTCTCGAATTCAACAATCTCATAGCAGCACAAGTATATCAGCTCACAGCCGTCCTCTCTTAACCATCAAGTTTTCATCTCATTGCACTTAAAGTTATCAATCGTCTACACTAAAGACATGTATGCAAATAACTTCAAAAAACAGACCTGAAGTGTTGTTTCGCAGATCTTCATACGCACATATCTTCGGGTACCTCAAAAGCTTTAAAACAAAACAAATACACTTTCAAGATATCTTTCTCAACCTCGATCATGTTTCACTTTCAGGCACTTGTTGTGAATAGGCTCTTCATATAAGAGATTTTAATAGCAATCAGATTGCTTTCTTTTATCTCCCAATCTTTCGACCACAAGCAACACCAAAGATATCTGAATAATTCTAAAATGGTTCAGTATATACAATTTTTTTGACGGTATCCCAACCTCCTCTGTTATAAAGTATATCAAGACCTCCTCTAATTGGATAAACAGCAAGAGCGGTTCACAAAACAAAATTAAATCTCCACAAATAATTTTTTCTTTTGAGCGCAAAGATTACACAATCGAAGAATTATTAACAGTTTTTTCAGCTCAGTCTTTAGATATCACCTACCAACAAAATTTATTCTCATCAGATTTTCCCTTTGCAACAATGTGAGTTATCATACATCATTTGAATCTTCTTATAATTGTCATCACCTCCTCAAATCACTACAAAGTTTTTTTTGTGATTACTGTCCCACTCTGGGCCAACGATTAACATCACTATTGCGTCCCCTAATCGACAACTCAAGAAATATACCAGTGATCGCTCGGTCTCAAAATCACCAAGTTAATCCTACAGTGACGCTAAAAAACAATCCACCCCCATTAAGTCATCATTGAAACTCTTTAATAAAAAATCGCAAGCACAAGAAACCGAGGAACACCCCTACTCGGTTATTACTACTGCCTTATCTGCAGATAGATCTAGTCCTACTACTGGACACTCCACCCCCGTTGAACCCCGCAATCAGTAACCCCATACCCACTTTTCAGAATCAAGCGCAAGTACACCAAATGCACAAACAAAACAACAAATAAGCACACAAAATCTCCTGCTAAATTCAATCATTATTACAAACGCAACTTTACAAAAAACATCATTTAATCCTGCTCCACCATATGCTTCACAACTAGATTTAACAAACTGTTCTAACGCACCACAATTTTTAACTCAACCAATTAGTTTTGCTAACACAAGCGCAACACAAAGATCAGAAAAGCCACTAACGATTCATACCATATCAAATATAAACGAAACACCACAAAACATCAGTCTGATCTCATTCAGTTCTAACACAGAACTAATCGATTCTCAATTTTTTTCACCAACCGTCTCAAATCGCGAGTAATCTAATCCATTTAGTCCACCACAAGGACCAGTAATAAATTTTAAACGTTTACTATCACAAGCACATTGGAATCACTCAATTCATATTGTCATTTCATTACCATCTTTTTCAAAGTTCACTACCATTTATTTTTCAAAGTACTCCAAATATAATAACTCTTAGCTCAAATTCTCTCAATACTGATCCGGATCAATATTCTCATCATTGTATTGGAAATTAACCAGACACTTCGAAAACTTATCCTACTCTACCATTAAAACTAGACGCAAAATTATGGTACCCCCACCCGCCGTCCAGGAATATCAAAACAACTGTCATCAATTACATAATTGGGCTAAACGAAGAATAACCAAGTCATACAAAATCAAACTAGTACAAAAACAAAGAGCTCACAACTTCCTAAAAAATTTTTTCTCAGTTGAGATTGTGGTAAAGCACGACATATCAATTTTTCACCTACAAGCAGCTGCCTCAGCTTTTTTGGGTAAAAACAAACCCTTCATCATTCATTTGCCAAGAAAAACACTGGAAAGTTGATAGGTACACAGAAAACACATCAGGATTTTTTGTTTTTTTAGTATCAACTCTCCGGATTATACTACATATTTCCATTACAATTTTAATCATATTCTAGATTAATTTGTTTTTTACCTCACCTCTAACACAACCAATCACAGTCGATAAACTCTAAATCTCTACTTCCAGATCAGGAGTACAAGATCTAATTGTTACTCATCCTGACTTCTCTCCACAACATATCACAAATATACAGTATTATAAGACCATAAAACTTAGACAATGTACAATCAAAGCAGCAGATTTTCAAATACTACATGCCCAAATTACAATCTTTTTACAAAACCGAATACTTCAAGTACGAGCATATGCCCTTTATGCGAGAAATAGCCACAAAGAAATTTTTCGCTACAAGATCTTACAAAAAAGAGGCTTCCGGTTTTATCACAACAATTGTTATGTTAACAATATGGGACGACCTTTCGTCCCTACAGAAATTGAAGCTCGAAGAGGACATGCATGCATTGATATTGTAAACAAACATCATTGTCATTCACAGAATATCGAAGGCTGCTTTCAACTAGTTCGCTACCACCCTTTTGCTTTTCGTCATTGAAATCTTGTATATATACCAAGGGACCATAATTGGATCCCAAACGCCACTGATAATCCTTGGACTAATTGATGAGGACAGAATCCAAATCAGAAAAATTATGTCATCAACACACTAGGATGGTCACTACAATTAACAATCATTACACTCACATCCGATATAAAACAAGAATGTTGCCACTATGGAAAAACAAGCTCAAAATGTAATATTGAAAACGAGGTACTGTACCCCCAAATCACGCTATTAAAGCCACAGTCATTTGAAAAACGAATTATCAATGTCCAATTTTTGACGTTGGTAGATCAAAAGCCCAAATGATAAAACTTCAAACACGCGATTTCATTGAAACACTCACATATAACAAAGCTAATTCAGGAAACCAACACAATGCACACATTTACACAGACCGTTTCAAAGAACATCTTTATGAGGAGTCAGCACCCTCTCGATTTGAAGTAGCTACTACAACTATTTATAAATGTAATGAGGATCGCCTTAATTACGCCACACTAAATCACGGTATCTTTATTCAGTACAAAGAAGCTTTAACTTTGTCACAGGCAAAACTTCTGAGGAACTTAAAGATGTTCACGTCAGTATTTGTCACAAAACATCTTCAGTCAAACTTTATGCTCAAGCAAACATTCGAAATGGTTATGTTAAACCTCAAGAGTCACAGGTCTATCGAAAATTGGAAAGGTACAAATTTTTTCGCAAACAAAATTGGTTTTGGCGCAGTACATCCAAATGCACATATCGATGCTAAACTAGATTATATGATTAGTTGAGTTGTATTAGAAATGAACCACACAAGTCTCTCAACATATAAAAAGCTTGGCGGTCTTGATCGCAACCTAAAGCAAACCACTTTTATTCTTTTAACACAAAAATGTCTTGTTGTCGGATATATTATCACAGGTCAGAAGAATACACTCGCTACTCTAAAAAACTCGGACATAATTTTACGTTTATAATGCAAAACTGGATCTTCACCTCTGTATGAACTTGAAAACCAGTGTCTTCAACGTATACTTATATATGATCAGAATAATTTCCAATTTGTAGATCAAGTTACACGCAAAACATTTCCTTGATCTATAAAAGCACCATGAAAAACTAATATTTTTGATCGGCAAATTGCGTAAGACGCGGATGGCGATGGCTCTTACCGCTTAATTCCTTATCCAACTAAAGCGAAAAATCACGTAAAGATATTCACACCCCATGAAGTTGAACGACGCTTCACCCACGCCGACTTCAGTGCACAACAACTTGGCATTTACAAACAAAAACGTTGGACTAATTCCATAGATAAAATGAAATTTAACCAATTAGTAGATGACGCAACTGATAAATTTGAAGTTAAACAAGCCGTAAACGCTGCAAATCTAGCTAAAATGCAAAATTAAAAGCAAAATTGTCACAACTACAAAGCCTATACACAAATTAATTTAAAAACTTTTTATTAGCGGAAAAGAATTTACACTTCGTGCTCTTGATTGGCGTGACCTTTCTAAAAGCAACTATTTAAAAGAATCCTTTATCGGAATCATTGGATACCCGTGGTACGTATTAAAAGAAGTGGCCGTAATATGGACAATTTTCAGTTTCATGCAAGTTTTATTTTGTCTGTTTTGTAACGTCTTTAAAACATATAATTTGAAATCACTTTCAGGACCTAATGTCACATTAGTTAAAATCAAAACATCAAGATTTTTTTGGTGTATTGTCACAGACTTTTTTTTATGTCTTACAGACAGATTTTTCTCACCACAAACCACCATCGCCAAAGAAAAGTCGAAAACACACTGTTGACAGTAGCACTCCACGCCCTCAGAATGAATTGAATCAATTACAACAAAAATTTGAAAATTTGCTATAATTTTTTTTTTAATTTTGTACACAAAAACTCTTACAAGCATTGAACTTCCTCTCTCCCCAAATCAATTTATGAAAGCTATGAATAACAAGTGGAATCAGATCACAAACCTGATTTTTAATCTTTACACTTAAACACTTTTAATCAAAGCAAGCGTAAAAACTCACGCGCTATTTCACTCTCTAAAGATTCTTTTGAGGATGATACTGAATACCAGAAAATCTTGGAAAAACTTATTCTAAATTTATTTACTGCTCTTATATAACACATGTCTTCTTTCAGCGACACCACAATTGTCAATGCCAGCTCTCACGATGGAGGCTCACCGGTTCCTCTGAATTTCGATCCGATGCAGTATGACCCCATCATGTTTGACGTCGATAAAATTATTCCCTCACTGTTGACACCCTTGGTACTGCCTCCTCCAGTACGAGAGCTTGTTTGCCACATAAAAACAACAGCTCTCTTCGCGATGACACAAGCCTCATCACAGCCACAGTCTGTGGATGCGGCAGCATACTCAAGGGTCTACCCACTGCCTTCAAACCCCACTTCCTCTTCATCATCGGTGGAACAGCAACTGTTCATCGGGTGAGACACAACATCTCCGATCGCTACAGTAGGGCCAATCACTTCATCAAAAGAACTGCTCCTACAGGGCAACAACCGGTGCCACAGCCACCGCAATCACCTCAACAATCGGTGTTACGGCAGCCGCAGCAACCTCCACACAGATTCTCTTGGGCCGACAGGGTTGCAAGGAAACTGTAGGGCCTCTAAACACAAGAGACGGTTATCCCGAACGGAGCTTGTTCCGGAAGGAAACGAGCTTGTTCCGGATAAGTGACGGGTCGTCCCCATCCTGCTCACAACCCGTCACTTACCCTTCGCCTGTGATGCCCACACAGGCATTACAGCCCAAAGGCGTCTACCACTGTAGATATGGAGTGCCCACAGTCACTCCACCTAGACCTCCACCATTCGTCCCTCAGCCTCATCCATACGACCGACCAACTTGGACCGACAACTGCCCCTATACAGACCCTTCACCACGAAGACGTCCCCTGCCTACTACTCATGAGATACATCCGGTTCAGGCTTTGCCAATACTAACCTCAAAGTCGCCTGTCCGGTTTACAGCTAGTCCGCCAAGAAGGTCACAGCCCTCGTCATTGAAACAGTTAATGAAACCCTTCGCTCCTACACAAAACACTTTCCATCGAGCACCTGGCCTAAACTTTAATTTCAATTATTCACAAATGCTCTGGAAATCAACACAGAACACGGTGTTCACGTGCCAGAACGAATCAATTATGTTTCAACGCCACCGCATCACACATTGAAATCGGCGGCCAGCTGGTGCTTACTCGGACAATTGGTGAACGAATATGTTGAAGAGGGATGTGATAATTTTTTTTAAGAGTTTGCGCACTTTCCAATCACCCCCCGTTTCACATGAAGGTTTTGGCACGGGTTTAAATTTTTCTTTGCTCTGGCTGGTTGGCAGAACAACTACTTGAACACAATGTTCACCAGAGACGTTGCTTCTTACCTTGTTTATCAGATATAAGACCCCTTATACATTCAGTTTGTTTTTTTGCACCCAACACAAATCCTACAGTGACGCTACAAAACAATCCACCCCCATTAAGTCATCATTGAAACTCTTTAATAAAAAATCGCAAGCACAAGAAACCGAGGAACACCCCTACTCGGTTAATACTACTGCCTTATCTGCAGATAGATCTACTCCTACTACTGGACACTCCACACCCGTTGAACCCCGCAATCGGTAACCCCATACCCACTTTTCAGAATCAAGCGCAAGTACACCAAATGCACAAACAAAACAACAAATAAGCACACAAAATCTCCTGCTAAATTCATGCATTATTACAAACGCAACTTTACAAAAAACATCATTTATACCTGCTCCAACATATGCTTCACAACTAGATTTAACAAACTGTTCTAACGCACCACAATTTTTAACTCAACCAATTAGTTTTGCTAACACAAGCGCAACACAAAGATCAGTAAAGCCAATAACGATACATACCATATCATATATAAACGAAACACCACAAAACATCAGTCTGATCTCATTCAGTTCTAACACAGAACTAATCGATTCTCGATTCTTTTCACCAACCGTCTCAAATCGCGAGTAATCTAATCCATTTAGTCCCCCACAAGGACCAGTAATAAATTTTAAACGTTTACTATCACAAGCACATTGGAATCACTCAATTCATTTTGTCATTTCATTACCATCTTTTCAAAGTTCACTACCACTTATTTTTCAAAGTACTCCAAATATAATAACTCTTAGCTCAAATTCTCTCAATACTGATCCGGATCAATATTCTCATCATTGTATTGGAAATTAACCAGACACTTCGAAAACTTATCCTACTCTACCATTAAAACTAGACCCAAAATTATGGTACCCCCACCCGCCGTCTAGGAATATCAAAACAACTGTCTTCAACTACATAATTGGGCTAAACGAAGAATAACCAAGTCATACAAAATCAAACTAGTACAAAAACAAAGAGCACACAACCTCCTAAAAAATTTTTTCTCAGTTGAGATTGTGGTAAAGCACGACATATCAATTTTTCACCTACAAGCAGCTGCCTCAGCTTTTTTTGGGTAAAAACAAACCCTTCATCATTCATTTGCCAAGAAAAACACTGGAAACTTGATAGGTACACAGAAAACACATCAGGATTTTTTGTTTTTTTAGTATCAACTCTCCGGATTATACTACATATTTCCATTACAATTTTAATCATATTCTAGATTAATTTGTTTTTTACCTCACCTCTAACACAACCAATCACAGTCGATAAACTCTAAATCTCTACTTCCAGATCAGGAGTACAAGATCTAATTGTTACTCATCCTGACTTCTCTCCACAACATATCACAAATATACAGTATTATAAGACCATAAAACTTAGACAATGTACAATCAAAGCAGCAGATTTTCAAATACTACATGCCAAAATTACAATCTTTTTACAAAACCGAATACTTCAAGTACGAGCATATGCCCTTTATGCGAGAAATAGCCACAAAGAAATTTTTCGCTACAAGATCTTACAAAAAAGAGGCTTCCGGTTTTATCACGACAATTGTTATGTTAACAATATGGGAAGACCTTTCGTCCCTACAAAAATTGAAGCTCGAAGAGGACATGCATGCATTGATATTGTAAACAAACATCATTGTCATTCACAGAATATCGAAGGCTGCTTTCAACTAGTTCGCTACCACCCTTTTGCTTTTCGTCATTGAAGTCTTGTTTATATACCAAGGGACCATAATTGGATCCCAAACGCCACTGATAATCCTTGGACTAATTGATGAGGACAGAATCCAAATCAGAAAAATTATGTCATCAACACACTAGGATGGTCACTACAATTAACAATCATTACACTCACATCCGATATAAAACAAGAATGTTGCTACTATGGAAAAACAAGCACAAAATGTAATATTGAAAACGAAGTACTGTACCCCCAAATCACGCTATTAAAGCCACAGTCATTTGAAAAACGAATTATCAATGTCCAATTTTTGACGTTGGTAGATCAAACACCCAAATGATAAAACTTCAAACACGCGATTTCATTGAAACACTCACATATAACAAAGCTAATTCAGGAAACCAACACAAGGCACACATTTACACAGACCGTTTCAAAGAACATCTTTATGAGGAGTCAGCACCCTCTCGATTTGAAGTAGCTACTACAACTATTTATAAATGTAATGAGGATCGCCCTAATTTCACCAACCGTCTCAAATCGCGAGTAATCTAATCCATTTAGTCCCCCACAAGGACCAGTAATAAATTTTAAACGTTTACTATCACAAGCACATTGGAATCACTCAATTCATATTGTCATTTCATTACCATCTTTTCAAAGTTCACTACCACTTATTTTTCAAAGTACTCCAAATATAATAACTCTTAGCTCAAATTCTCTCAATACTGATCCGGATCAATATTCTCATCATTGTATTGGAAATTAACCAGACACTTCGAAAACTTATCCTACTCTACCATTAAAACTAGACCCAAAATTATGGTACCCCCACCCGCCGTCTAGGAATATCAAAACAACTGTCATCAACTACATAATTGGGCTAAACGAAGAATAACCAAGTCATACAAAATCAAACTAGTACAAAAACAAAGAGCACACAACTTCCTAAAAAATTTTTTCTCAGTTGAGATTGTGGTAAAGCACGACATATCAATTTTTCACCTACAAGCAGCTGCCTCAGCTTTTTTTGGGTAAAAACAAACCCTTCATCATTCATTTGCCAAGAAAAACTCTGGAAACTTGATAGGTACACAGAAAACACATCAGGATTTTTTGTTTGTTTAGTATCAACTCTCCGGATTATCCTACATATTTCCATTACAATTTTAATCATATTCTAGATTAATTTGTTTTTTACCTCACCTCTAACACAACCAATCACAGTCGATAAACGCTAAATCTCTACTTCCAGATCAGGAGTACAAGATCTAATTGTTACTCATCCTGACTTCTCTCCACAACATATCACAAATATACAGTATTATAAGACCATAAAACTTAGACAATGTACAATCAAAGCAGCAGATTTTCAAATACTACATGCCAAAATTACAATCTTTTTACAAAACCGAATACTTCAAGTACGAGCATATGCCCTTTATGCGAGAAATAGCCACAAAGAAATTTTTCGCTACAAGATCTTACAAAAAAGAGGCTTCCGGTTTTATCACGACAATTGTTATGTTAACAATATGGGAAGACCTTTCGTCCCTACAAAAATTGAAGCTCGAAGAGGACATGCATGCATTGATATTGTAAACAAACATCATTGTCATTCACAGAATATCGAAGGCTGCTTTCAACTAGTTCGCTACCACCCTTTTGCTTTTCGTCATTGAAATCTTGTATATATACCAAGGGACCATAATTGGATCCCAAACGCCACTGATAATCCTTGGACTAATTGATGAGGACAGAATCCAAATCAGAAAAATTATGTCATCAACACACTAGGATGGTCACTACAATTAACAATCATTACACTCTCATCCGATATAAAACAAGAATGTTGCTACTATGGAAAAACAAGCACAAAATGTAATATTGAAAACGAAGTACTGTACCCCCAAAACACGCTATTAAAGCCACAGTCATTTGAAAAACGAATTATCAATGTCCAATTTTTGACGTTGGTAGATCAAACACCCAAATGATAAAAATTCAAACACGCGATTTCATTGAAACACTCACATATAACAAAGCTAATTCAGGAAACCAACACAATGCACACATTTACACAGACCGTTTCAAAGAACATCTTTATGAGGAGTCAGCACTCTCTCGATTTGAAGTAGCTACTACAACTATTTATAAATGTAATGAGGATCGCCTTAATTTCGCCACACTAAATCACGGTATCTTTATTCAGTACAAAGAAGCTTTAACTTTGTCACAGGCAAAACTTCTGAGGAACTTAAAGATGTTCACGTCAGTATTTGTCACAAAACATCTTCAGTCAAACTTTATGCTCAAGCAAACATTCGAAATGGTTATGTTAAACCTCAAGAGTCACAGGTCTATCGAAAATTGGAAAGGTACAAATTTTTTCGCAAACAAAATTGGTTTTGGCGCAGTACATCCAAATGCACATATCGATGCTAAACTAGATTATATGATTAGTTGAGTTGTATTAGAAATGAACCACACGAGTCTCTCAACATATAAAAAACTTGGCGGTCTTGATCGCAACCTAAAGCAAACCACTTTTATTCTTTTAACACAAAAATGTCCTGTTATCGGATATATTATCACAGGTCAGAAGAATACATTCGCTACTCTAAAAAACTCGGACTTAATTTTACGTTTATAATGCAAAACTGTATCTTCACCTCTGTATGAACTTGAAAACCAGTGTCTTCAACGTATACTTATATATGATCAGAATAAATTCCAATTTGTAGATCAAGTAACACGCAAAACATTTCCTTGGTCTATAAAAGCACCATGAAAAACTAATATTTTTGATCGGCAAATTGCATAAGACGCGGATGGCGATAGCTCTTACCGCTTAATTCCTTATCCAACTAAAGCGAAAAATCACGTAAAGATATTCACACCCCATGAAGTTGAACGACGCTTCACCCACGCCGACTTCAGTGCACAACAACTTGGCATTTACAAACAAAAACGTTGGACTAATTCCATAGATAAAATGAAATTTAACCAATTAGTAGATGACGCAACTGATAAATTTGAAGTTAAACAAGCCGTAAACGCTGCAAATCTAGCTAAAATGCAAAATTAAAAGCAAAACTGTCACAACTACAAAGCCTATACACAAATTAATTTAAAAACTATTTATTAGCGGAAAAGAATTTCTACTTCGTTGTCTTGATTGGCGTGACCTTTTTAAAAGCAACTATTTAAAAGAATCCTTTATCGGAATCTTTGGATACCCGTGGTACGTTTTAAAAGAAGTGGCCGTAATATGGACAATTTTCAGTTTCATGCAAGTTTTATTTTGTCTGTTTTGTAACGTCTTTAAAACATATAATTTAAAATCACTTTCAGGACCTAATGTCACATTAGTTAAAATCAAAACATCAAGATTTTTTTGGTGTATTGTCACAGACTTTTTTCTATGTCTTACAGACAGATTTTTCTCACTACAAACCACCATCGCCAAAAAAAGTCGAAAACACTCTGTTGACAGTAGCACTCCACGCCCTCAGAATGAACTGAATCAATTACAACAAAAAAATGAAAATTTGCTATAATTTTTTTAAATTTTGTACACAAAAACTCTTACAAGCATTGAACTTCCTCTCTCCCCAAATCAATTTATGAAAGCTATGAATAACAAGTGGAATCAGATCACAAACCTGATTTTTAATCTTTACACTTAAACACTTTTAATCAAAGCAAGCGTAAACCCTCACGCGCTATTTCACTCTCTAAAGATTCTTTTGAGGATGATACTGAATACCAGGAAATCTTGGAAAAACTTATTCTAAATTTATTTACTGCTCTTATATAACACATGTATTCTTTCAGCGACACCACAGTTGTCAATGCCAGCTCTCAAGATGGAGGGTCACCGGTTCCTCTGAATTTCGATCCGATGCAGTATGACCCCATCATGTTTGACGTCGATAAAATTATTCCCTCACTGTTGACACCCTTGGTACTGCCTCCTCCAGTACGAGAGCTTGTTTGCCACATGAAAACAACAGCTCTCTTCGCGATGACACAAGCCTTATCACAGCCACAGTCTGTGGATGCGGCAGCATACTCAAGGGTCTACCCACTGCCTTCAAACCCCACTTCCTCTTCATCATCGGTGGAACAGCAACTGTTCATCGGGTGAGACACAACATCTCCGATCGCTACAGTAGGGCCAATCACTTCATCAAAAGAACTGCTCCTACAGGGCAACAACCGGTGCCACAGCCACCGCAATCACCTCAACAATCGGTGTTACGGCAGCCGCAGCAACCTCCACACAGCTTCTCTTGGGCCGACAGGGTTGTAACGAAACTGTAGGGCCTCTAAACACAAGAGACGGTTATCCCGAACGGAGCCTGTTCCGGAAGGAAACGTTGTCCCCATCCTGCTCACGACCCGTCACTTACCCTTCGCCTGTGATGCCCACACAGGCATTACAGCCCAAAGGCGTCTACCACTTTAGATATGGAGTGCCCACAGTCACTCCACCTAGACCTCCACCATTCGTCCCTCAGCCTCATCCATACGACCGACCAACTTGGACCGACAACTGCCCCTATACAGACCCTTCACCACGAAGACGTCCCCTGCCTA
Source organism: Convolutriloba macropyga (assembly GCF_964194025.1). NCBI lineage: Eukaryota > Metazoa > Xenacoelomorpha > Acoela > Convolutidae > Convolutriloba > Convolutriloba macropyga. The sequence continues at coordinate 56,870,235 of NC_134474.1, forward strand.
CTACTCATGAGATACATCCGGTTCAGGCTTTGCCAATACTAACCTCAAAGTCGCCTGTCCGGTTTACAGCTAGTCCGCCAAGAAGGTCACAGCCCTCGTCATTGAAACAGTTAAGGAAACCCTTCGCTCCTACACAAAACACTTTCCATCGAGCACCTGGCCTAAACTTTAATTTCAATTATTCACAAATGCTCTGGAAATCAACACAGAACACGGTGTTCACGTGCCAGAACGAATCAATTATGTTTCAACGCCACCGCATCACACTTTGAAATGGGCGGCCAGCTGGTGCTTACTTGGACAATTGGTGAACGAATATGTTGAAGAGGGATGTGATAAAATTTTTTTTAGAGTTTGCGCACTTTCCAATCAACCCCCGTTTCACATGAAGGTTTTGGCACGGGTTTAAATTTTTCTTTGCTCTGGCTGGTTGGCAGAACAACTACTTGAACACAATGTTCACCAGAGACGTTGCTTCTTACCTTGTTTATGAGATATAAGACCCCTTATACATTCAGTTTGTTTTTTTGCACCCAACACAAATGGATATGAATAAAAAAACTCATAAAGTCAACCGGACAAACATGCTACACGAGATCTACAATTACCTCTTTGTCCAACACTTAGTCCAACAAGATGAGCCTCTTAGTACACAGAAACTACAGAAACTCACAGTTACAGTACTTAAACACGAAACTCACCTCAACTTCCTGTCGCAACTATAGTTATAAAATTCATCCAAGCTTTTGCGAGGGCACTCTATGCAACTTCGACCCATTCAGAAACTTTTTCTTCTCCACGCCACTTTATGCCAAGACTCACAGGCCAATCCTTGTTCCCATTGAATAACTATGGTGTATGACGGGAGGAGACACAAAGTACAAGCATAGGCAGACTTTCAACCTTCTCTTAGGGACTGGATTGCTAAAAAATTGGCAAACAACCAGCCGGCAACAAAGGAAAGAGGAATCTTGAACCAGCTTTTAGCGATAAAGATTTGTAACCTCGGGCTTTCGCTGCTTGCCTTGCGCGGGACAAGGAATTCCTGGAATTTTTCAGCGACCCTGACAATTGGGCCCCTGATTTCGATCTTGAATTCCGCTAATGGGCACAGCCTACCACTAAAGGTCACTGTCCCTACAAAAATATCTGAAGCCTCACTGTTCTTGAAAACACAAAAATTCTGTTTTTGCTATACTTTTTACATTAATTTTTTAACTTTCCTTTCTAATTTCTCTATATTCCTCTCTCCTTTTCAACAATTAAAGATAAGGGTCAGATCCTTTCTTATTTTCTCTGGTCGGAGTTGACTCAGCAGTTATAAATCTTACAAAAAATTATAGAACTAAGTAGCGCACACATTAGCTAAAATTTCGACTTCCACCAAATGGTAAGCTGGTAAATCCGACCAGAACAAACCTTGTAGATGGAGATATGCAGAAATCTACTTGTACAAACCGACAGAGACTACAGACTGCCAGCCCTCCTCTAACTGGGAACAAATCCTCACTTCAGGACAGTGGGAGACATATGGGTACTCTAATGGGAATGACGTTACTCACCAGCACTCCCTGTAACTTGCACCATCCCTTGCTCAACACATGAAAAAGATGTGGACCATTCACTGACGGCACCAGTCAGTACTGCACTGACAGAGACTTCAGACCACGGAACAAGGCACCGACTTTAACACACAACGAGGATGGCACATCCAACGTATTTCAGCTACAACACACAAATTCGGATCAAAACTCCTACTCCGGATGGATGTAGCAGTAGAAATACTGCATGTATACCTCCAGCCATCCAAACACAGAGAAATCACTATTCTTTTATATATAGCGCTAACTGCACTAACTATAGTCAGTCTGTTAGAGTAGTTGCACCATGTGTATACCTCTGACTCCGGTGTCACTCTTTATAACCACCGTTATAATTGAAGTTTACCTTCTGTGTTTTATAGAGTTGGTTACTGTTAGATATATGTATGCCTACCTCGCAAAAATAAGTGGCCCTAGCTCTTCATGCTTTCAGGCTGTAACATCGGTCCGCCTTACGATATCGAAATTAAAACATAAAAATACGTTAGAAACATCTGAAAGGCAATTCACATTATTTTTGGGTTGCACCACTTTGTGAAAACGGTTTAACCAAACCTTACTCCAAGTTGAAATTTTGGCCTTTCTTTATTATATAAAAAAGAACGAAAACAGACGTTTGATACAAGGTCACGAAAAAATCTAAAAAAGTTGGATAATTTTCTCAAGCAGTCGAGGGCACAATGCATCTGCAGCTTGAGTTCATACCAAGGCAACAAGTATACTTAGAGGAAGATATAGAGACAAAAAAGGACTCCAAGTTGAGAAAGTTTAGAGAGATTTAGAGACATTTAGAGGGAAGACATTAAAAAAAGACAAGCTTTAGAGAATAAAAAGAGAAATAGAAACAGCGTCTGTAAGAGAAAAAGAGAGCAAGTGAGAACGAAAAAAAATCAAACAACTTTTTGTAAAATAAGGAAAAATGTGGAGAAAAAAGAAACAAACAGTCAAACGTCAAAAGAATTGCTCTCAAACAAATGACATGCGGGAATTTGCTCTCAAACAAATGGGAATTTTTTTATTTTTACACTCTTTACACTCTTTTCCCCGGTATTTTTGGGTAAAAACCTCGACCCGGGTCGATGCAAATGAATTTTTGGGGCGTAGCTTCTAAATGTTTTATAGGTGCAAAAAGTTCTACCATAAAGGGCTGCCAGTCTGACATCTTAACCACTCAGCTACAATGAAAGTAAAAATCAATTAGCTTAAGACAAATCAGCAAAACAGTTAGCCTTGCAGTAAACAATTGCATTTGAAATTGCCATCAGAAATAAAAAATGCTACTATTTTTCTAGGTGAAAAATTTTCTCAGTGTTTACTTTCAATTTCTTTTGAAATCCTCTTTGTTGGAATCAAATAGTTCTCGGCCATTAAACCCCCGTTTTAAATAAGCATATTTGAGCATTAACGATTGTTTCATCAGCTGTTTTGGTCATTGCTTTTTACAGTCGCGCCTTATTGGACATTGACATTTGTTTTATCACCGTTTTCAGTAACTTTATTTTTTTCACCATTGCAACTATTTGGTCATTAACATTTTAAATTCTGTCCCCTCAACTATGCAATCATTGCAGCGCTGTTAACCATTTTACTCAAGAGTTTCTGGACTGTTAGTATAGAAGATTCAAAGATAAAAAAGGTGCAGAAATTATGTACGATAGAAGATGAGTGGTAAATTTTTACATAATTTAGCGGAAAAGGCGGTGAAATTGTGTAATTTCACCGCTAATATTTTGAAACTTTGCGTGTTTTCATTAAATTTTTGTAAATGAGGGGGCGGGGATTGTGACCGGATAACAGGTGGACAGGGTAGAATGGGTAAGGGCTAGCGAGATTTCAACTTGGATATTTTGTCGCATTTTGTGGATCAATTCGATAATTATTGCTATTTTTACATGACATGTAAAGTGCAATGTTCCCAATGACCTTGAGAAGCCAAAGTACCTCGAGTTGCCAAAGTAAAAACGGCTTACGGCTCGTTCGTGCGTCCGGTGCCGGCCTTGCACGGGTTTTTTCTCCGTAGTTTTCTGCCCCTCGTACGGGCCTTAGGCAACATGAGCTACATCCACCCCCTTTGATGTTATTACCCTTACAGTACTTTAATTTCCAATTATATATTTTCAAGGAAGTGGATGTAACGACAATCAAGATGATCTTCAACCCCCTGGCCTCCTTTTTGGAGCATGGTCCCATTGACCTTGAGAACTCAATAAAAGCATGAAATTTGCCGATGATAAAACTACCGCCAAAAAACCGGAGAGTTACTCTTTCCCGAAAATATCTGACAAGAAGCCGCAACCAAATAAGAGCGAACAAAATCTAGAATATATGTTTCCTTACATAAACTGGAGACCTACATCCGTGATTAAGAAAACATAGTCCACCTTCTGAAACGGAATACTTTTAAGCAAAGAGGGTAACAGCACCCCCTCCTCCCCCCAACCAAAGAAAAAGAAACCGTACCAAGATTTTCCGAACAGAAAAGCCTATCTGACCACCAGTTACACAACACCTTCATAAGCAATCAAGACAATCAGCATCAAGAAAAGCCCCCCAAGACGCTTTTTTTTGGTCTCAGACGTCACCAAAGACGAAGAGATTCCTTTCAAGGGTTCCGAACGTCACCTGATAAAGAAGGCCTGTCTTTTTTTAGTTGCAGACGTAACCTAGAAATGATCGCCCGAGTTTCTAGACATCACCTCAGAAGTCCTTCTCCCGGTTAGACGTATCCAAAGAAAACTTGAATTTTTTATGCGACAAAAAACCTCAAAAACAAGAATATTGTCCCCCAACGAGCATTTGCGGATGGTTTATGAAACAAAAAGCCGCGAAAAACTATCTATCACCATTTAGCTACAAAAAAACACCGATTGTACGAAAAAAAACGATATAGCGTTTTTTGCATCAGAAAAACAAACATTTTTCTGATTTTGTCGCAAGAAATCTAAATGAAAGTAAAACTACTAGTTGAATAGAACACTTCAGTTGAACTTTAATTTGACTATTTTGAAGTGGAATTCCTCATGTAGAATTTTTGCTCAAAAAACCAAAAAGTCGCAAAAGTGCTTTTTTTGAGCGTCAAAAATCAAAAAAACGTTATTTCAACGTTATGAAACGTTATGAATTGAATGAAAAACTTTTAATAAACCCAAAAAAACCATTGATTGGCCCCCTGATTCTGTTAGGAAACAAGCTTCCCAGTCAATTTGTCGACTTTGCATTTTACAAAAGAGGCAACTTGATTTTGACAAAAATTGCATCTTCGTCTTTAAAAATTTAAAAAACGTTTTCTTGACGTTATGATATAAAAAATTAGTAGATCCAAGAAAACATATGGATTGGACCCCCGCAGTTTGCTATAACACAAGTTTTAAAGTTAGTTTATGGATTTTGCATTCTGACAAAGGTGCAAGTAGAATTTGGCAAAATTGCATCTTTGACTTTAAAACTTCAAAAAACGCTTTCTTGACGTTTTGATAAAAACAATTAGTAGATCCAACAAAACCTATTTACTGAGCCTTCTTAGTTAGTTATAAAACAAGTTTTAAAGTTGGTTTATCGATTTTGCATTTAAGTACAGAAGCAGCTTAAAATTAGCAAAATTGCATCTTTGACTTTAAAAATTCAATAAACGTTTTCTTGACGTTATGATATAAACAAAAAACACATCCAAAAATCCTTTTGATTGGGCCCCTAGATTTGCTATAAAATACGTTTTAATGTTAGTTTATGGATTTTGCAATTTGACAAAGCGGCAACTAGAATTTGGCAAAATTGCATCTCTGACTTTAAAAATTCAAAAAACAGTTTCTTGACGTTTTGATAAAAAAAATTTGTAGATCCAAGAAGTTTACAGTTAGTTTATCGAGGTTTATCCAGGTTTACAGTTAGTTTATCGATTTTCCATTCTAGTAAAGGAGCGGCTTGAATTTAGCGAAAATGCATCTTTGACATTAAAAATTCAAAAAACGTTTTCTTGACGTTTTGATATAAACGATTAGTAGATCCAACAATACCTCTTCATTTAGCCGCCATAGTTTGTTCTAAAACAATTTTTAACGTTAGTTTATCGATTTTTCAATTTTGCAAAGAAACAACTTGATTTTAGCAAAATTGTCTCTTTGACATTAAATTTTCCAAAATGTTTTCTTGATGTTTTCATATAAACAATTAGTAGACTCCAGAAAACCTACTCTTTGAGCCCCCTCAGATCGTTATAAAACACGTTTCAAAGTTAGTTCTTCGATTTTGCATTTTTATACAGAGGCAACCTAAAATTGGAAAAATTACTTCTTTTACTTAAAAACTTAAAAACGTTCTCACAACGTTTTACTTTTCAGTTAAAACATTTATTAGATCCAAGAAAACATATTGATAGCAGCCCATTCGTTTTTTTCGAAACAAGTTGATAAATTAATTTTATCACTTTTGCGAAATTGCAAAGAAGCAATAGAAAAGTGGCAAATTTGCTTCTCGGACTCTTTTTCTAACGTTTATATAAAACATCAATCGAGTTTTAAAAATACTTATTGAATCAGCCTACTCACTTCATTACAAAACATTTTGAAAAATTTCTATATAAAACCATTTTTGCAAAACGGTGAAGAACGGAGAGAAAAGGTTTCCTCAAAAAAACCCATAAATTAATTTGTGTTTTCTTTGACCTTAATTGCATACTTCTAGCCGCGAGCCTAGTTAATGAGGTAGTATGCACTAAAACAACTTTTCAAAAAAAAACGAAAAAAGAGGAAATATAAGAACTCTCTTTTCTTTAGCTCAAAAGCAAGGAAATCAAATCTCGAAAAAATTCTCTAATTAAATTTGATTACTCAAGTAATCCCTTTGATTTGCAAAACTCAAACGTCTCTTCCTTTCTGTCCGCGGTCTCAGAAGTTGCCGAAAAAAGACCCCTTGCCCCTTTTGTGTCTCAGTAGTTACCAGAAGGAACATGAGAGCATTTTTGGTGTCAGTAGTTACCATAACAGATGAAATCCAAAACATAGTGTCAGCAATAACAAGAGCGGACGAAATTTCAAAGTAAAGATTTCGAAAATTTTGAAAAAAAAAAACACGAAGCAAGCAGTTCAATTTAAAGGGAAAGAAATTCAACTTCAGCACAATTCGATTTGTCTTGTCTGTTTGTCTGTAGCTCACGTTGACTATCCGCACCGCATTAAAAAACATTCAATTTTTTCAACACAGGGTCTAAGCAGTAGCAATCTTCTAAGCATTTTGTTCCTTTTTCAAATAAAGAAGTGTTTGTCATTGTAAAGGTTTGTAACAAAAAGCATTCAAAAGCCATATACTTATTCTACTAAGGAGAACATTTTGGTTTCCCCAAATTTTGGCAATTATTTGGTTGTATTTATTGTAACAACGAAACAAGCGCGCGCAAGCGGTTATTTTTCGTTTTTTAGAGATAAAATTAGCTAAATTTAGCACAAAAAAACACTAGGATTCTATTTTTTCAGAAAAGTTGCGTCATATTTTTCAACAACAAAAAAACCTGGGGCTGATTAGCCTTACAGAGGCATCAACATTGTTTTGCAATTTTGAAATTTGCCTCGCTCCGGTTTCGAAGTTGTTTTTACCTGTTAGTACAAAAAAAACCAACAAGAGCAAGATGAAAAAGAAGAACAGACATATTTGTAAGTACGCGTTAAACAAACTCAAAATTGCAGAGCACAGTTTGAAAAGCAAGCTGAATTTCTTACAATCTGCATTTGATCAGCGAAAGAACTTCAGATCATTCACCGTGCTCATCAATAAAGCAAAAGTAAACGTTGACGAGCTGAAAACAACACTTGATGCCGTGTTAAAAGAACGTCCACACTCCAGCAGCACTTCATCTCTCATGGAACGATATTCAAACCCTCTGTTACGTCTAGAGAAATTTGAACCCGAAATTGACAGTTTAGGTGACGATGGACTACTCAGGCAGTCTTCATCTAGGATACGCGATGATGTCAGTGTAACAACTCACACGACTGCAAGATGTCCAATCCCACGGAGATGCTCACCATCAATGAACGAGATTCCAGAAACAAGCAACCCAGAACGTTCATCATTTTTTGAAAAAAACACCACCTCTATCACCGAGACAGAAGACAACATCCCTGTTTTCGTCTGAATGCCAAATGACCAAACCAATATTGTCAAAGTGTTTAAATGGTAATAAAGAGAATCTCCTTACTATTGGAATGAGTACAGCAATTTTAGTCAGACAAATTAACATCAATAACACAGTTGAATCCCAATCAGAAGCAAAACACTCTGATAAAAAACTTGCAAACCCTGAGACGACCGTCGTTTACAACTTCCGATCGTTTTGGTCTCAGTGATACAACGTTCTCTGCTGTTGATGATTTTACAGTCAACCACCAGCAGCTTAAAGCAGACAATGATTCAATCCAGCCGCTTAATTTTGTAAGCACGCAAAATAATTTTCAAAATTTTTCCTCATGAAAAACCTAATAATGAATTTCAGTCAAAAAACATGCTACCTGAAATTTCTCGAGATATCACAGAGGAACGGTTTCAGACAGAAAAATTTCAACCAATAACCATGGGTTGCTCCAAATGCCGAGGAGCACTGAATCCCCGCTTGAGTAGTCCCAGTTCTGTCAAATATTCCAGTCATATAATTTGATTTTGATTTGAGCATGTAATTTAATATTATAGTCATGTGATTTTGATCTGCAACGACAAAACAACCATTTGAGCTGAGTAACAATTTGACAAACATTAATCAGTTCTCTGAAAATTACTGTAAAAACGCAAACAATTTTCAAACGACTCACATAACATCTTTACCATTGCATAACAGACAGGAATTGAATAACACAGAGAATATAAATTCATCTGAAAACTTCAATCAGTTCCAGACACAGTAAAAAAAACCGTTGGCATTGAGCCTCTCAACCCATTCGAAGTTCAACAAACCGCCTGTTCAGAAACAATAACTGAAAGTGTTCCCATTGCTTCTTCATTCTCAATGATTCGCCCTCAAGCACTGCCTTAAGTAGAGCGAAAACTCCGAGCAACAACTTCCACATTCACATCACATTTTCAGCGTATTAAAACCAATATCAAACGAAACGTACAAAAACCCTTCATTTGAAATCAATTCTTTAACGTGGACCAAAAATTCAGCTCCAAATTGGCAGAATCCAACCAGTAAGCACTCAATCAAGCTACCACTTCTTACGATTCAAATCTTCAATTGCGACCCATCAAAGTACCACGAATGGATAAACAAATTTTTCGCCTCGTACAAAACAACACCAGCTTTACTGACACACATCGTAACACCTACTTGCAAAATACAATTACTGGCAAAACAAAAGATGTCATCCAAGCATATTCACGTGATCCTGCTTATTATACCAGAGCCTTAAACGAACTCATGTCATATTTTGGTGATCCTACAATGGTGGTGTGCGCCTTCATAAATCATTTGGAAAACTGGAAATCAACTAACGACTATAACAAGCAAAACTTAGTAGCCTTTGCCTCGTTCTTGAAACGTTTAGTGCAAGCTTTTCAATACCTGGGATACGCAGCGGACCTACAGTGCTCAACACTCATGAAGAAAGCTAAGGAAAAAGTCCCATATAACATTCTCATCAAATGGACAGAGCACATCGTTACATCAATCGAAACACCAGCTAATTTAATTGAATTTATAAAAGGTTAGAAGTTCAAGCACATATGAGCTATAAGATACACCGCGAAAACTTCCAACAAATTAACCTTCGTAGATACTATTTTAAAAATTCTGGGAACATGAACAACAGCAAGAAATTTAGGTATGCAATGTTTAGGCTTTCCACCACAGTCAAATAACCGAAAACGATCAACAACATTAACCAGTAACAATATTGTGAAACCACCTAGCGCTCCACAATTTCCAACCCTAAACAACGCTAATCAACCAAAGCTTTCTTGTAAAAAATGTCGAGGAAACCATATACTTGCGACCTGTCCCGGTTACCAAAAAATGCAGTCCAAGCCAGAGATTTGACATTGTTAGCAAGAACAGTCTTTGCTCGAACTGTTTGAGCAATAAACACAAGAAGCAAAACTGCCCCTCAACAAAACGCTGCCAAACCTGCAGAGGATACCAACACACAACACTGTATAACCCTGGTAAAAATTATTAAGCATCCACCAGCTGCTTTTGTCACCAGCAATTCCACAGGTACGATTGTTATCAACCAGGAAAACCAGCCAGTCAAACATCAATCTGGACAATGAAATAACAGCAATGCAAGCGTCTCATCCAAATCACAAAAAGCCGCTACGGACATTCTTTTGCAATCAGAATCGAACTCTGCGCGCTAATTTGAACAATTCTAACTAAAATATTAGCGTGAATCATCTGCAGTCTACACCAAAAAAATGGTTCGAAAAACTTCAACTTGTCCCAGTATCTTTTCTAAACGACAAGAAAGATTTCGAGATACTTGCCCTTCCATGCAAAGATTAAGAAGCCACTACGCTTAAGTATCTCAACACAGAATATGATATGCCACTGTCAAAATTTTCTGAACCGGAGACAGTTGCACCCTACAAAATTTGGATCAAAAGTATCAAATAACAACCACTTATAGCACTCCCTGATTAAATGTAGCTCCAGCTAATACATTTGAATTCAACCAGCCTTGCGATGCATTCAAAGAGTTGCGTCAAACTCACTTCCTAGAAATAGCTGAAGGAAAAATTGGTACCCTTTTGGGCATCAGCACTTTTGCTTTCACTCATCCAACTGAAGTCATCCCGGCATCTAAAAACTCGCCATTCGGCGTAAAGACGAGGCTTGGTTGGACCATAGCTGGAGAGTATGAAAAAGTACAAATGCAACCCAAACAGCGATCTCACCAGCAGAAACATAACGTGTACCACGTATCACGACAAAGCTCCGACAATCAGCCCCTCGATGAGTTGCTTGAGCAATTCTGGAAAATTGAAGCCGAAGGACCTCATCCCGAGAGTGAATCTACAAATTCCGATAACAAGGAAGCCCTTTATATATTGAAAAAGACAATCTGCTACAATGGTGAGAGGAACGAAATTGGACTACCTTGGAAAAAACCATTGAGAAACGAAAATAATTTTTGTGATATATTGAGAAGTGGCGAACTTAGCAACTTAAGTTAAAATTTCGATTAAAAAAGGAAAGTTTCTTACCTGATGTTTGGTGAAGTTAAATTGAATAATTGCTTCTAAATTGAAATGAATTGTCGATTCAAATTTGTTCATACCACAAGTTCATCAGTGTAAATAAACCATAACTTTGTGTGATAGATTCGACCTTCCCACCACCAGATATGATCAGAAACCAATTCTCCGACCCTCCCAGCAGATATAAATGACATGTTCTCGTGTAGGGAGAACAATGTGTTAAGTGCAAAAAAAACTGCACCAGTACCTGCCATATACGGCAAGAGAAAAAACTTCTTCACAACTAAGGTGTAAATTAACTCATATCAGTTTATCTATATCTATACGGATCGGTAAGTTTTCATACTGATACGAACTATAAAAACCTGTGAAATTTGGTACATTTAGGCCATTTTGAATTTAATTGTTAAAATAATAAAATTCTTGTTACTCGTGCTCGAGACCACGACAACGGTGCCCAGACCACCAAACGACCGACAAACCTTGGATCTGCAGAATGCTGAATCCTGTACTGCGTGGATCATGTCTTTTGTGGCGAAATGTCGCGCAGAGAAGAAAAAAAGATAAAGTCAACACCGACGGTGCAATAGTGGACCTACAGGTAACAAATCTCGTTCTTAGTATATGCGGCCAGGACGCTTTTCTTAAACTTAGGAGCCTTATGAGCCCTAAAAAATTGTTACACACTTCAATACTATTATTCCCTTTAAAGAGAGAGTAGAAACGGCAGAAAGGGCTAAATTTATGTCCGTTGTTCAAGGCGTTGGAGAATCTGACGACGGTTTTCTAGCGCGCTTCAGAGAAGAAACACGTTACTGTGACTTCGAAAAACTTAAAACAGCAACCAACCCTGAGGAAGAGTTGGTAAAAATAAAATTTATCTCAGGTTTGAGAGAAGCTGAGGCCAAAATCAGACTATTAGAAGGCATTAAAACTAATTCAACGAACTCTCTGTCTGAAATGACAAAAAAATTACATTTCAGAAGTCAAGCAATGGCTTTTGCAAGGTCCTCAAAAGGTAATGGACCGTTTGTAATAAAAAACAAGTGGGATACAACTTCAAAAAGACCTTCAGAAAACCTTGTGAAAAATTCACTGGTAATAAGGGCAATGGTAGCTTGTGTAATAGATGTGGAGGTAAGCCACACAGTAGCAAGCCTTGTCCGGCCTTGAACAAGAAATTTAACACCTGTGAAAATGTGGGGCACTTTTCAAATATGTGCAGAAGTAAAACCCAGCCTAATTCAAGTAAATCTGACCAGCACAACAATTTCTGCGAGGAAGAGGGTAAGTTGTCTGGTCAAACATCTTTCGATACGGAGATGGGAATGTACTATACACGGGAAAACGTGTTTAACATGTCGGTAACATGGGAGTACATTACGGTAAAAGACCATAAAATAAAAATGCAAGTTGACACCGGTGCTGATAGCACCGTGATATCATCATTAATCTGGACTGAGCTCGGTAAACCTCGGTTAAATGGGAAAGTCAGACGTCTTGAGGCCTATAACGGTCATCAACTGACGCTTCTGTGACCACAAACATGTGATGTTGAGTGGAACGGAAGCAAATTTAGGCAACAGAAGCTAGCAGTTGTGCAATCCGACAAAAAAATTGGGCTACTTGGGAGAGAAATAATACCCAAAGAAGGCATCAATGCAGTGAGTGATGAAAGACTACCTGCAGTCAAACAATACAAAGCGCATGTGAAATTCATACGGGGATCACAGCCAATGTTCTGCAATGCCAGAAAGATACCTCTACCTCTCTAATACAGGGTCAAAGAGAAGCTTGAGACAATGATGCGACAGGGCATCCTGGAGCCAGTACAACCTGTTGGGGTCACAAATGCATCACCAGTTGTGTGGCAGCGGAAGAAAAATGGAGCTCTGAGACTATGCCTGGAACTGAAAGTTCACATCAAAGTCAAAGTTATGGACGAGTACTATCCAAGCCCAAACATGGAGACCATTTTCCATAATCTCCATGGGGCCTCCTACTTTCGAAAAGTTGACTTATCAGACGCATACTATCAAATTGAGCTGGACGAGGATAAAAAGAAATATGCACAATCAACACATCGCAGGGATTGTTCAAGATGTGCAGGCTTCCTCAGATTCTAAAGTACTCTTCATCAATCTTCCAGAATTGCATTGAGTCAACTCTCAAAGGCATCAAGGGTGTGGTCATCTTCCAAGACAACGTCCTGGTATATGGAACAACAAAGGATCAATACGATAAACGAATGCTTGAAGTCAAGAGTCGGCTCCGTGAAAAAATTTTCACCATCAATGAGAAGAAATTCAACTCAAAACCAGTTTCAGGAGTAAGTTTTCTTGGTTACTCAGTGTCCAACGAAGGAATAGCACCCAATCCTAAACATGTTGAGAAAATCGAAAATCCAAAACCGCCATCAAATATGAAACAACTCGAGTCCTTTGTCGGCTTAGCAAATTTTTATGGTCGAATGAAAACCTATTTTGCAAAAAAAATGCTACCCCTAAACGAAATTCGAAAAGAAGACTTCAGATGGGAAAAAGAAGAGCAAAATAATTTTAAAAACATCAAAAACATTAAAAACAACACTTCAAAAACATCAATTATCTCTTCGACCCATACGAAGACATTCCGAAAACAACACCGGCAAGAATTACGAGATGGGCGATAGCGCTGATGGGATTTCAATTCGAATTGAAATATACACCCGCAGAACAGTTCCCCATGCTGATGCTTTGATCAGACTAGACTTTGACGACGACGATGACAATGATCGAGTCTGCTTTGCTCTTGACAATATCTACTTCGTACAATCTGACCCTGTGACCCAGTCAAGAATCAAAACTGAGATGAGATTGAATCGACTCTTTCAAGATGTCATCAAACGAATAAAAAGCGGCATCTGGAAACAGTGCTCAGAAGCAGAGAAATGATTTGAACAACAGAAAGATACCTTGACCATTCACAATGGAATCATCTTTCAAGGAGTTGTGCCTTTCATTCAACCCAAACTAAGACCCATGGTGACGGCCAAATCTCATGAGACTCACCGAGGCAAAAATGCAACTGAAACAGCAGTTTGAATGATAGCTTGGTGGCCCAGCATCAGTCAAGATGTTCTTCGATATGTTAGTAAATGTATGGAATGCCAAGAAAACAGGCCTAGCCCGGGGAAAACAGTATCTACTTGGCCGGAAGCTGAAGTTTGAGACAGACTCCACTTGGCCACATGTACTGGGGTTACGTTAAGGATCAAGGTAAAATATTAGTGATAGTAGAGGCGGGATCAGGCTGGATAGAAGCCTTCCCTGCGGGAAATAGAAACTCACAAACAGTGAACGGGCGCTTGAGTCAAATCTTTGCAAAATTTGGGATACCAGGAATAATAGTATCAGACAAAGGTCCTGAGTTTGCGAGCATTGACCTAAAGCAATGGTGTGAATCACTGGGGATTACAAAGATGGAATCTCCCATCTACCATCCAAGAGCAAATGGGATTGCTGAACGTGCGGTTCAAACAGTGAAACGGGCTACTCAAGCCTGCAGTTCAAACCTGAATGTGTCATTTGGCGCTTTTCTACAGCGCGCTTTGATGACACATTGGAACACTTCCAAGACGCGGGACAAAACTCCTGTAGAACTGCTACTGGGACACAAAATAAGACTTCCAGCAGTCAATGATTTTGATCTGTGTGAACGAGTCCTCTCCGGAACCCTTCAAACCGACAAACAGTTCTCCAACGGTTCCATCTATTTTCATTATTCGTAAAGGAATGAACACTTTGTTCATTCAACCAGAGAATTCAAACAAGACAGTGTTTGTTAGAGACAACCAAGTTAATTGGATGGAACCTGACGACATCAAGACTGAATTTACTGACTCACAGTCTGAGAGCAGTAGGGACAAGATAGAAGTGGCATCACCCAACTCTACTAAAGAAACCTCAGTAGTTGAAGAGGAACAACTTCCAGCGGCCACGAGAACTTCAAGCAAAAAAAACAACCAGAAAGATTTGGAGAAGCCATTCCTACAAACTTGCTTAAAAAAGGAGGGAGGATGTGATATATCGAGAAATTGCGAACTTAGCAACTTCAGTTAAAATTTCGATTTATAAAGAAAACTTTCTTAACTGATGTTTGGTGAAGTGAAATTGAATAATGACTTCTAAATTGAACCGAATCGTCGATTCAAAAAAGTTCATATCACAAGTTCATCAGTGTACATAAACCATAAATTTGTGTGATAGATTCAACCTTCCCACCACCAGATATGATCAGAAACCACCTCTCCGACCCTCCCAGTAGATAGAAATGACATATACGGTACTTGCCATATACGGTACTGTTTTGTTCACAAAAATTTGTTCACAACTAAGGTATAAATTAACCCATATAGTTTTATCTATATCTAGACGGATCTGTAATTTTGCAAACTGATACGGGCTATAAATACCTGTGAAATTTTGTACATTTTGGCCATTTTTAATTCAATTATTAAAATAAAAAAACTCTTGCTACTCGTGCTCGAGACCACGACAATTTTTTCGCAGCTCTCAGCCAGCTCAAAATTCTTCATAAGCGACTCAGTAATGACATCTAATTGAAAGAGTTGTATGAGCAAACTCAAACAACAGATCTTCAAAAGTTTTATGTCAACACACTTGAAATGCAGCAGCCAGAACCCGAGAAAATTTAGTATTTGCTTCATCACCCGGTGGTTAATCCAAACAAGCCCGGAAAACTGCTCAGAGTAACAAATACTGCGGCCAAGTTTAGAGGTCAATCTTTGAACTCCAATTTGATCACAGGACCAGATTTGCTGAACAACTTGGTAGGAATTTTTCTGAGATTTTGTGAAAACCCTGTTGCCATTCTCTTGGATATTGAAGGCTTGTTTATGCAGATAGCAGTAAAGCATGAGGACCAATCTGCACTACGCTTTCTCTGGCCCAATGAAGAGATGGTTAACCAATATCAGTTCAACTGATTATTGTTTGGAGCAACCTGCTTCCCTTTTTGTGTTGAACCGTTGCGCAGAAGATAATACAATTGAATTTCCAAAAGCAGTTAATGCAATAAAAAACCATTTTTCTATGTACGACTATATCCATTCTTTGCCGTCTATAGAACAAACAAATAAAACCATTAACCAAACTAAAAATAGTCTTCATAAACGTGCCTTTCGCTGGACAAAAATTGTGGCAAACAAACTTGAAGCCCCAAGGTTTTTTGAGCAAGCAGATCGGGATGAACTGAAAGAGATCAATAGAGTCCTCGGTCAGAAATGGAATCTTAGAACTGACTGTTTTCTAATGAAGACATTAAAACAACTTCCCCGAAGTGCGAGAGAGTATACACAAAGGAAAATGTTCAGCTGAGTATCAACACTTTTTGATCCCCTACGAATATTGTCTCCGCTCAAAATTGGAATCAAAATGCTTTTACAACAGGTCTGGAAGCTAGGCAAGAAGTGGGCTTAACCACTTCCCGCAGAACTACATTGCAATATACAAAAAGTGCTCGATAGTTACTTTGAAATGCCTGATATCGAAATTCCAAGATGGTTGAGTACCTCAATCGGGAAAATAATCACCAGTTTCATATCTTTGTTGATGCCTCAACTGTTGCATTGGCAGCAGTTGCTTACATTCGCACCCAAAAGCAGGACGAAACCTATCAAACGTTTTTCTTGCTTGGAAAAAGCAAAGTTGCACCAATTAAACAAATTAGTGTGCCAAAAGTAGAACTCGAAGCTGCTGTGTTAGGTACACACCTCAGCACCTTGATACAAACCGAAATGAATTAAAAATTCAAAAAACTTTAGTTGTGGACCGATAGTCGTTTTGTCTTAGATTGGATCAGCTCAACTAAGAGACAAAATCTTTTTGTGTCGAATCGACTGGAAGAAATTAAAAAAGCAACTAAAACAAATGAGTGGAATTATGTCCCAACTAATATTAATCCAGCCGACCATGGAACGCGTGGCTTTGAGCCATCATAAATCTCCCCGAAATGACTTACAGCACCACAGTTTTTGCAAAACACTGAAAGTTCTTGGAAAGATATGAAAAGATTTCAACCGTGGGTGCGGTAACCAGAAATGAGAAAAAATCAATCAAAACCGCTTTTCAACATGGAATAAACTAATTTTAATCCTCGCAACTGTCTTCAATTTAATTTACAGAGCTAAGAAGAATCGATCCAGTAAATGTCAGTACACTAAAGATGATGTTTGTTTGTCTCAAATTCTTCTGTTGAAGTTGTCTCAAAAGAATTTTTTCTCTTCAAGAATCAATGCATTAAAAAGAAGACAAAAGTTCGACGCCAAGAGCAAATTGAGAAATTTGAATCCAATAACTGACCAAAAAGGACTCCTACGATCTAGTGGCCGTCTCCTATTTTCTCCAACAGAATTGGAGATCAAAAAATGTCTTATAATCTTGAACGCAAAAGAAAAGATTGCGAGACTATATCTTGAACATGCTCACATGATTTGTGCTCATCAAGCAACGGAATCAGTCAAAGCATTCGTACAACAGCTTTACTACGTTTTCGGATTGCGAAAAACACTGCTATCAATAAAATATTGATGTTTTATGTGTCATCTATTTGACACTCAGAATATGCGACCAATAACGGCCCCACTTCCTGCATTCCACTTCACACAGAATAAACCAAATTTCCTTTCGCCAAAACAGGACTGCACTTTTTGGCTCATTTTATATTGAAGACAAAAAATTAAAACCGAGAAATATTATGGACTTATTTTTAAATGCCTCGTTACACGACCAGTCCATTCGGAAATATGCCCCGATTTAAATACAGACAACTTCCTCAATGCTTATCGACGGTACGCATGCCTAAGATGCCAAACTATTTTATTGTACAGCGATAACGGAAAAAGATTGGTCGGAGCTTCCGAAGAGCTGATGCAGTCGATTAAGGCTTTAGACAAAGAAAAGATTTAAAAAGCCCTAGCTGCTGTCAAAACCACATGAAAATTTAAACCACCGTACGGCCCTCATTTCGGTGGCGTATGAGAACGATTAATTCAGAGCGCAGGAAGACACTGATCATTCTGATCATTCTAGGACCTGAGCGTCTCTCCTTCGACATCTTCAGGAAAATAATGGTTGAAATTGAGGCAATCCTGAATTCCAGACCCTTGACAAACGTTGCCGATCAGCCTGACAACCAAAAACCACTCTTTCCGAACCATTTCTTCATTCAACGCCTGTACGGTTCCCTGCCACCAGGAAACTTTGAGATCGACAGCCAGCTAGTTTCGAGAACTGGAAGCACGTTCAGCAGTTGATGAACCACGTAAGACGGCGTTTGATGAAGGAGTACCTGCCAACATTAATCATGAGACGTAAATGGACAGACAACAACCAGCTTGCTCTTAAAGTTGGAGATGTTATGTGGGCACTCGAAGACTTGGCGCCGAGAGGAAATTGGTACCTTGGAAGAGTTGCGGAAACATCCCCTGGACGAGACGGTGAAGTACGAGTTGCCAAAGTAAAAACGGCTTACGGCTCGTTCGTGCGTCCAGTGCCGACCTTGCACGGGTTTTTTCTCCGTAGTTTTCTGCCCTTCGCACGGGTCATAGGCAACATGAGCTACATCCACCCCCTTTGATATTATTACCCTTACGGTACTATAATTTCTAATTATATAGTTTCAAGGAAGCGGATGTAACGACAATCAAGATGATCTTCAACCCCCTGCCCTCCTTTTTGGAGCATGGTCCCAATGACCTTGAGAACTCAATAAAAGCATGAAATTTGCCGATGATTAAACTACCGCCAAAAAACCTGAGAGTTACTCTTTCCCAAAAACAATCTGACAAGAATTCGCAACCAAATAAGAGCAACCAAAAGTCTAGAATATATGCTTCATTACATGCAATATTAACGTCTTCTCGTCATGGCTTCAATGAAAATTTATTTTGGGGCTATGTAATCAAGTGGTAGAAGATGGGTCTAGTATGCTTAAGGTAGACGTTTGGAGACAGAATCAGACGTTATTATTTGAAACAAGGCTGTGAAATTACAGAAATAAAGAGCAATCAACGCAAAATTTGGCAATTTAACAACCAGAAGCTTAGCCATGATCTTACAATCACTACATTTATTAATCGCATGGCTATGCGTATTTTTTAGTTGAAAAACGTAACTTTTCACCATAGATCGAACATGTTTTTGCAATTATTTCTGGACTCGGGCTGTCAAGACCATGCGATATTTAGGTTAAGTTGGACTGTAATTATTGACAAGAGAGCTGATCAAAGTAGTAACTCTACTTTTATTTACTATATTATTGTTTAGTCTATGCCATTGAAACAATAAAATTTGATTATTAAAAACATGGCTACTTTCTCTTTGATAGTTTGCACAATATTAATACGTCTGTCTTTACAAGAAGATGTGTACCCATATCCCCATAATTACAACGACAGTCATTTGGATCTGTGGGTGGGAGGAACTTTTCCTGTCGGGTTCAAATATGGAGCAGGAGCGGAATTGTTTTCTTAAGAGACAGTTTGTCAGTATTCAGTGATAGGTCATAAAAAATTTAAAACCAAATTAAAGGCAGAAGAGATACCTCATGGGTTTATTACTATTTTAATTTATAGTTTATTTATATACATTAATCATAGCACAATGATTCGAAAGTGAGCAGTATATCGAAAATCATAGAAACAACCGTCAAGTTCATCAATCATTTGCACCACAACAGCATGTACCTAAACAAAAGCATGCAACGCAAAACAAACATTATATATTAAAAGTTTATAAATATAAGAGTATATCATGCCTGTAACTGTACGTAACTGTTACAGAAAAGTATAATCAACAAAATCCCAATCATAGAAATTCAATGAGTTGTATTTCATAATTATGTTGTGATTTTTCCCCAAAAACGTGATTTTAACTGAAATTTCAGTGTCTGGAAAGAATAGAATGATAGAGACGAGATAATTTCGAATGCAGCCATGCTTTCGATAGCACTGTGCGCATTCATCTATATGTATATGGCTATACGTATAAATTGTTTCTGAACTTTTGTCCTTGGCATTTTTAGTTAGCTACGACTCAAAAATTTGCCTGATTTTGATTGTTTTGAGCCGCCCTATTTTGTTCAAAAATAGAGAACAGTCTTATTGAGAAAAATTGTTAAACAAAATCGCTGTTTTCGCTAAAAAAATTCGACTATATGATGCATCACTTTGCTGGCTGATTAATAACATTAATTGGTGTAGCCATTTTGAAAACGTTTGGCGTATTGCAGAAACGAGTAACAAAATCTCTTAGCAATTTTTGTTTTTTGCGGAACCATTTTTGAATATGAGAATTTATGTCTCAAGTTGTCAAAAATGGTGACAAAGCTTGAATTTCTTTCCCATTTTTTACGGATTAACGTAATCAATTTCCGAAATTTGGAGTCTGTAATTAGCCTACAAGTTATTTGCCAAATTTTATTACTGAAAACTTTGTTCATTCAACCAGAGATTTCAAACAAGACAGTGTTTGATAGTGACAACAAAGTTAATTGGATGGAACTTGACGACATCAAGACTGAATTTACTGACTCACAGTCTGAGAGCAGTAGGGACGAGATAGAAGTGGCGTCACCCAACTCTACTAAAGAAACCTCAGTAGTTGAAGAGGAACAACTTTCAGCGGCCACGAGAACTTCAAGCAAAAAAAAACAACCAGAAAGATTTGGAGAAGCCATTCCTACAAACTTGCTTAAAAAAAGAGGGAAGATGTGATATATCGAGAAATTGCGAACTTAGCAACTTCAGTTAAAATTTCGATTTATAAAGAAAACTTTCTTAACTGATGTTTGGTGAAGTGAAATTGAGTAATGACTTCTAAATTGAACCGAATCGTCGATTCAAAAAAGTTCATATCACAAGTTCATCAGTGTATATAAACCATAAATTTGTGTGATAGATTCAACCTTCCCACCACCAGATATGATCAGAAACCACCTCTCCGACCCTCCCAGTAGATAGAAATGACATATACGGTACTTGCCATATACGGTACTGTTTTGTTCACAAAAATTTGTTCACAACTAAGGTATAAATTAACCCATATAGTTTTATCTATATCTAGACGGATCTGTAATTTTTCAAACTGATACGGGCTATAAATACCTGTGAAATTTTGTACATTTTGGGCATTTTTAATTCAATTATTAAAATAAAAAAACTCTTGCTACTCGTGCTCAAGACCACGACAATTTTTTCGCAGCTCTCAGCCAGCTCAAAATTCTTCATAAGCGACTCAGTAATGACATCTAATTGAAAGAGTTGTATGAGCAAACTCAAACAACAGATCTTCAAAAGTTTTATGTCAACACACTTGAAATGCAGCAGCCAGAACCCGAGAAAATTTAGTATTTGCTTCATCACCCGGTGGTTAATCCAAACAAGCCCGGAAAACTGCTCAGAGTAACAAATACTGCGGCCAAGTTTAGAGGTCAATCTTTGAACTCCAATTTGATCACAGGACCAGATTTGCTGAACAACTTGGTAGGAATTTTTCTGAGATTTTGTGAAAACCCTGTTGCCATTCTCTTGGATATTGAAGGCTTGTTTATGCAGATAGCAGTAAAGCATGAGGACCAATCTGCACTACGCTTTCTCTGGCCCAATGAAGAGATGGTTAACCAATATCAGTTCAACTGATTATTGTTTGGAGCAACCTGCTTCCCTTTTTGTGTTGAACCGTTGCGCAGAAGATAATACAATTGAATTTCCAAAAGCAGTTAATGCAATAAAAAACCATTTTTCTATGTACGACTATATCCATTCTTTGCCGTCTATAGAACAAACAAATAAAACCATTAACCAAACTAAAAATAGTCTTCATAAACGTGCCTTTCGCTGGACAAAAATTGTGGCAAACAAACTTGAAGCCCCAAGGTTTTTTGAGCAAGCAGATCGGGATGAACTGAAAGAGATCAATAGAGTCCTCGGTCAGAAATGGAATCTTAGAACTGACTGTTTTCTAATGAAGACATTAAAACAACTTCCCCGAAGTGCGAGAGAGTATACACAAAGGAAAATGTTCAGCTGAGTATCAACACTTTTTGATCCCCTACGAATATTGTCTCCGCTCAAAATTGGAATCAAAATGCTTTTACAACAGGTCTGGAAGCTAGGCAAGAAGTGGGCTTAACCACTTCCCGCAGAACTACATTGCAATATACAAAAAGTGCTCGATAGTTACTTTGAAATGCCTGATATCGAAATTCCAAGATGGTTGAGTACCTCAATCGGGAAAATAATCACCAGTTTCATGTCTTTGTTGATGCCTCAACTGTTGCATTGGCAGCAGTTGCTTACATTCGCACCCAAAAGCAGGACGAAACCTATCAAACGTTTTTCTTGCTTGGAAAAAGCAAAGTTGCACCAATTAAACAAATTAGTGTGCCAAAAGTAGAACTCGAAGCTGCAGTGTTGGGTACACACCTCAGCACCTTGATACAAACCGAAATGAATTAAAAATTCAAAAAACTTTAGTTGTGGACCGATAGTCGTTTTGTCTTAGATTGGATCAGCTCAACTAAGAGACAAAATCTTTTTGTGTCGAATCGACTGGAAGAAATTAAAAAAGCAACTAAAACAAATGAGTGGAATTATGTCCCAACTAATATTAATCCAGCCGACCATGGAACGCGTGGCTTTGAGCCATCATAAATCTCCCCGAAATGACTTACAGCACCACAGTTTTTGCAAAACACTGAAAGTTCTTGGAAAGATATGAAAAGATTTCAACCGTGGGTGCGGTAACCAGAAATGAGAAAACATCAATCAGAACCGCTTTTCAACATGGAATAAACTAATTTTAATCCTCGCAACTGTCTTCAATTTAATTTACTGAGCTAAGAAGAATCGATCCAGTACATGTCAGTACACTAAAGATGATGTTTGTTTGTCTCAAATTCTTCTGTTGAAGTTGTCTCAAAAAAATTTTTTCTCTTCAAGAATCAATGCATTAAAAAGAAGACAAAAGTTGGACGCCAAGAGCAAATTGAGAAACTTGAATCCAATAACTGACCAAAAAGGACTCCTACGATCTAGTGGCCGTCTCCTATTTTCTCCAACAGAATTGGAGATCAAAAAATGTCTTATAATCTTGAACGCAAAAGAAAAGATTGCGAGACTATACCTTGAACATGCTCACATAATTTGTGCTCATCAAGCAACAGAATCAGTCAAAGCATTCGTACAACAGCTTTACTACGTTTTCGGATTGCGAAAAACACTGCTTTCAATAAAATATTGATGTTTTATGTGTCATCTATTTGACACTCAGAATATGCGACCCAATAACGGCCCCACTTCATGCATTCCACTTCACACAGAATAAACCAAATTTCCTTTCGCCAAAACAGGACTGCACTTTTATATTGAAGACAAAAAATTAAAACCGAGAAATATTATGGACTTATTTTTAAATGCCTCGTTACACGACCAGTCCATTCGGAAATATGCCCCGATTTAAATACAGACAACTTCCTCAATGCTTATCGACGGTACGCATGCCTAAGATGCCAAACTATTTTATTGTACAGCGATAACGGAAAAAGATTGGTCGGAGCTTCCGAAGAGCTGATGCAGTCGATTAAGGCTTTAGACAAAGAAAAGATTTAAAAAGCCCTAGCTGCTGTCAAAACCACATGAAAATTTAAACCACCGTACGGCCCTCATTTCGGTGGCGTATGAGAACGATTAATTCAGAGCGCAGGAAGACACTGATCATTCTGATCATTCTAGGACCTGAGCGTCTCTCCTTCGACATCTTCAGGAAAATAATGGTTGAAATTGAGGCAATCCTGAATTCCAGACCCTTGACAAACGTTGCCGATCAGCCTGACAACCAAAAACCACTCTCTCCGAACCATTTCTTCATTCAACGCCTGTACGGTTCCCTGCCACCAGGAAACTTTGAGATCGACAGCCAGCTAGTTTCGAGAACTGGAAGCACGTTCAGCAGTTGATGAACCACGTGTGACGGCGTTTGATGAAGGAGTACCTGCCGACATTAATCATGAGACGTAAATGGACAGACAACAACCAGCTTGCTCTTAAAGTTGGAGATGTTATGTGGGCACTCGAAGACTTGGCGCCGAGAGGAAATTGGTACCTTGGAAGAGTTGCGGAAACATCCCCTGGACGAGACGGTGAAGTACGAGTTGCCAAAGTAAAAACGGCTTACGGCTCGTTCGTGCGTCCAGTGCCGGCCTTGCACGGGTTTTTTCTCCGTAGTTTTCTGCCCCTCGCACGGGTCATAGGCAACATGAGCTACATCCACCCCCTTTGATGTTATTACCCTTACGGTACTATAATTTCTAATTATATAGTTTCAAGGAAGCGGATGTAACGACAATCAAGATGATCTTCAACCCCCTGCCCTCCTTTTTGGAGCATGGTCCCAATGACCTTGAGAACTCAATAAAAGCATGAAATTTGCCGATGATTAAACTACCGCCAAAAAACCTGAGAGTTACTCTTTCCCAAAAACAATCTGACAAGAATTCGCAACCAAATAAGAGCAACCAAAAGTCTAGAATATATGCTTCATTACATGCAATATTAACGTCTTCTCGTCATGGCTTCAATGAAAATTTATTTTGGGGCTATGTAATCAAGTGGTAGAAGATGGGTCTAGTATGCTTAAGGTAGACGTTTGGAGACAGAATCAGACGTTATTATTTGAAACAAGGCTGTGAAATTACAGAAATAAAGAGCAATCAACGCAAAATTTGGCAATTTAACAACCAGAAGCTTAGCCATGATCTTACAATCACTACATTTATTAATCGCACGGCTATGCGTATTTTTTAGGTGAAAAACGTAACTTTTCACCATAGATCGAACATGTTTTTGCAATTATTTCTGGACTCGGGCTGTCAAGACCATGCGATATTTAGGTTAAGTTGGACTGTAATTATTGACAAGAGAGCTGATCAAAGTAGTAACTCTACTTTTATTTACTATATTATTGTTTAGTCTATGCCATTGAAACAATAAAATTTGATTATTAAAAACATGGCTACTTTCTCTTTGATAGTTTGCACAATATTAATACGTCTGTCTTTACAAGAAGATGTGTACCCATATCCCCATAATTACAACGACAGTCATTTGGATCTGTGGGTGGGAGGAACTTTTCCTGTCGGGTTCAAATATGGAGCAGGAGCGGAATTGTTTTCTTAAGAGACAGTTTGTCAGTATTCAGTGATAGGTCATAAAAGATTTACTACCAAATTAAAGGCAGAAGAGATACCTCATGGGTTTATTACTATTTTAATTTATAGTTTATTTATATACATTAATCATAGCACAATGATTCAAAAGTGAGCAGTATATCGAAAATCATAGAAACACCCGTCAAGTTCATCAATCATTTGCACCACAACAGCATGTACCTAAACAAAAGCATGCAACGCAAAACAAACATTATATATTAAAAGTTTATAAATATAAGAGTTTATCATGCCTGTAACTGTACGTAACTGTTACAGAAAAGTATAATCAACAAAATCCCAATCATAGAAATTCAATGAGTTGTATTTCATAATTATGTTGTGATTTTTCCCCAAAAACGTGATTTTAACTGAAATTTCAGTGTCTGGAAAGAATAGAATGATAGAGACGAGATAATTTCGAATGCAGCCATGCTTTCGATAGCACTGTGCGCATTCATCTATATGTATATGGCTATACGTATAAATTGTTTCTGAACTTTTGTCCTTGGCATTTTTAGTTAGCTACGACTCAAAAATTTGCCTGATTTTGATTGTTTTGAGCCGCCCTATTTTGTTCAAAAATAGAGAACAGTCTTATTGAGAAAAATTGTTAAACAAAATTGCTGTTTTCGCTAAAAAATTCCACTATATGATGCATCACTTTGCTGGCTGATTAATAACATTAATTGGTGTAGCCATTTTGAAAACGTTTGGCGTATTGCAGAAACGAGTAACAAAATCTCTTAGCAATTTTTGTTTTTTGCGGAACCATTTTTTAATATGAGAATTTATGTCTCAAGTTGTCAAAAATGGTGACAAAGCTTGAATTTCTTTCCCATTTTTTAAGGATTAACGTAATCAATTTCCGAAATTTGGAGTCTGTAATGAGCCTACAAGTTATTTGCCAAATTTTATTACTGAAAACTTGAGACCCAATTCAAAGACCTAATTTTTTTGTTTTTTTATTTGCGTTATTGAAAGACACCCAATTGTCTTCTTGATCCACAAATAGTATTGCCAAGGCGATTAATGAAAGTAATCATCAACAAGGAGATTCAATAATTTGGTTTCGCACATAATGTTCCGACCCCCTTTATCCACAATTTCGGCTGAGTTGTCTACCAAATGAGAAAAGGACAGAAAACTCTTATTTCAAAAAGTCTCACAAACTGATCAAAAATAATTGGTCTATGAATTAAAACAATTGCTTACATCTTAAATCCTTTAGAGAAGCAAATAATGCCACATTACTGGGTCCTCGAGACCGGCCATTGTTAAAACTACGAGACAGGACAATAAATCAAATAGCAACAGCAAAGATTTACTTTCAAAACCCAATGTCTTTTTTATAAAGAAATTACATAATAACAAAGTCAAAATGGGGTAAAAAACAGACACTGATTTAATAGGTTTGTACTTTACAAGTAAAAAAAACATGGGAGCAGCCCTTGATGAGACTCAGTAAAAACTAGACAAGTTTATCAAAAGCGTATATTTTGAGATCAGTTAATTGCAAATGATGAAAAACCGTCCGGTATCGATTGAGATTTTAGATAGGTTTATGCTCTTTCTTACCTAGATATGGAGACATTTGCATCATGTCTTTATCCAGGATATCCAGAATACATCTACAAAACGCCAAATTGAGACGAGAAAAACAAAAATTTCATTAAACTTTGCAAGAAAACGGTGTTCAAGCCGTTTAATCCATAATCCATTTCGTAAAACCTAAGATCTAATAAATTTTCGACCAATTGAGCACCAATAATGAGAAAAGTGATCTCTGAAAAGGAGACTGGGAAACCAGTTTTAAAAACAGATACAATTGTATTTTTCGAAAAGAAATCTTTTCAAAGTCATAAAAACCTTAGCTATCAAATTAATTCATAAAAAAATTTAATTCACTTCTCCAAAGAGGTCAATTGAAAACCATTTTATCATTATTTACAATTTGTCGTGTGTCTATAAAAAGAAAGACAAATACACCAAAAAGACCATTTAAAATTAAAATTTGGCAAAAAATTGTGTTGAAGTCATTAAAACATTAAACAATGCACTAAAAACAATGCAACGATTCCATTGTGCGTTTCGTAAAAAGGACAAAAATGGTCAGCGAGCTGCAGTCATTAATATTAGTTAACAGGTCGAATAAAATGAAAAGCAAAGTGCAATTTTAAAAATTAAGTATATATATTCTATAAAACGTTTGATTCAAAACCTAGCTTCTTCCGAAAGCTTTTTCTACCAAACAAAACTTTCTACCAAACGAAAATTTCCCCTCGTGTTTTGTTCATCGAAGCTATTACGACCATATTGTAACTAGCCGGAAATTATCATAAGACTACAAAATGATCAACAAATAAATATAGATTTCACAAATTAATTTGAAGATTTCCGAAAAACGTGTATCGAAGCTGTTAAGGCAATAACCAATGCAATAAAAACATTCGATGTGTTCATTTGTGTGTTTTGTGAAAACCAATAATTTGATATGCGACCTTTTTTTATGAGACTAGGTAGCAAGTGCATAAATGTACAGAAAAGAGCAAGTACAAGAAAAACGTCTATATATATATATATATATATATATATATAAATATCTATATATATATATATATATATATATATATATATACATATATATATATATATATATATATATATATATATATATATATAGACATATATATAATTAAAACAATTGATTTCAAAGTCAAGAAAAACTTTGGCACGCACTTGAAATCAGTATATAGGTTTCTTTGTTTATCCATAAAAAACCTTTGAAACATGCAACTATCCAGATATTATCCAGATATTATCATACTACTACAAAAAGTACGACAAACAAAGACAAAACCATAGATATATTAATAATTTGCAAAAAACCGGTATATAAGATGATAAAGCAATCAACAATGCACTGAAATCATTTGATGAAATGTGCATTTTCCTGACAACCAATATTTCGATATGAGTCCTCAAAATATTGAAACTAGGTTACAAGTGGAGAAAAAGCAAAGAAAAAGAAAAAATAAAAAATAGTTACGTCTCTACATTTTTTCGTCTATAATCAAAACATTTAATTTTAAAGTGAAAAAAAAACCAATAAAATAAAATGAATGCCTCTCCACATTCATAGAAAAGCGTTAGGACATTCAAATTTCTTGAATTTAATATAGACTACAAATAGATTGACAAGTCAAGACAAAAAAAATCGCATAATTTATGCTAAAAACATTGTTGAATCAGTTAAAACAATAATTTTTTCACTGAACAACTGATGTGTTTAATTGGGTCCCTTTCTAATTTCGAATGATGTGAAAATTAACCTGTCAATAATTTTACAAGACAAGAAAAAGAACCTGAACGATGGGAAAATTTCCACAACAAAAATTTTTCTGTTGAAAATCGTAGTGTCAAAGCAGAAAACCCATTACTTAACACGTAAAAACGTTAGAAATTTCAATCTGAATCCAATAAGAAGACGATGCGACCTGTTTTTATTGACTTCCTGGTACAGGCTGACAAAAAAGAGATAAAAGTCGCAAAGCTCAATAATCCATTGTTTATTTTGAAATTATGTGTTTTTAAAAATCGAAATGACAATTATCTTGTGACTAAAAATCTAGATCGGTTTCATCGAAACTCTATAGTAAGCCAATTGAAACTGCTCTTGATTTGAATTGTAGTTTTCTGTATATAACGTACAAAAAGCAAAAAATTGTGCGAAAGTTTTTTTTTTAAAAAATTGACTGATTATAATCCGAATTTTTTGAGTTGTCAAAATACAGCCATTACACCACAACTAGCCTGCTATTACCGTTCATCCATTAGGAACACGTAATTGTTTCGAATTTTGTGGACATAATTTACTAAAAAATGTCAAGCTTTCAAAAGCAAATTACGCAGTTTGCTTTATTATTTTAGATAAATTAACAAAAAATCGGCAAAATTCGGGCAAACTCTTAAAGAATGCAGAAGTAAAATTTGCCTTCATTGGACTCAAAAAAGATTGTGTTAATAGTTTGTAGGCATGTTAATCTTTTCAAATTAAACAAAAGGAACTAAAACGCTTATTTCCTTCCATTTTTGATGGAAGAAAGACTAAATTTTGCAAAAGTTAGCAAGAAATTTAGCCAAAAAATGGATCAATTAGTTTAAAAACAATCTTCTGTCTATAGAGGTAAAACCAAAAATGGTTTTTTAAAACAGATTTTAAAATGTTTTTGGACAAAATTGGCAGAAAATTACGTTAAAATACGGAAAAATGAATACAATAACAACGAAAAGCAGTTAATTGTTCACAAAATTTTAAACCTCAATAACTCCGTGGAAAAAATCAAAATTCAAACAGAAGTTTTATAGTTATTCATTCTACACTGGACGGGCTGCCTAATGATACCACTCCCAACTCTCTACGATGAATATATCGATCGGCCAAAATTGACTGAACAAAAACAAAATAAACCCGTTTGAGTATAGAGTTCCTCCTCCGCTAAAGTGGGTCGTAACAATAAGGCTTTCTTTCGTTTTGGTCTACTTGACACTACTGTAGAAATTAGATACTACAACACTTGAAAAAGATGCCATGGGATATGAATTACTAATAGGCCGGGAAAAAGTTCGTGAAAAAGCGTGACAAAGTTTCTCATGCTCGGCCGAAGACGGGTGACGAATAGATTTGCAGGCAACTAAATTTTCTTACTGCCTCAAAATTGCACACATGCTTATAAGCCTAAATTTAAAACGTGGTCGAAAAAAATAGTGAAAAACGTGAGTAATAAATTTACTCTAGAAATCCCATATTTGCCACGTTATGGAGCCATAAAACTTTCTATTGTTTACGGTTGCGCGAAACTCTGTTCAGCGTTCAATTCGGTCTAGGGCGATCCCAGCAGAGGTCATTTTGGTCCGAGCGTCCGAATTGTTTCTCCAAGGCGAAAAAAAGTAAGAAAAAATTCCCTGTTCACTTGTGTCAGCTTCGGCAGCCTATAACATAGAGGGTGGATGGGACGCAGATGGGAAGGGGGAGAGTACCCTGGATCACGTGAACCATTCTCCCTCTCACCAGGGAGAACCAACGGGGGATGACGCAGATAAGAGTTACTACTTTTGGGAAGAAGATGTAAACAACTTGAAGAATATGGGAGTTGATTTCTACAGGTTAGATGCAGAGCTTGCTTTGAACGTTTTCTATCTTTGAATACTTTCATTTTGTAAATGATGCATCTTTTTAGAACACTACTACAATGGTGATCTTATCAAGATTATTTCATTAGCTCCGCAAGAACGCCAGAAATTTCAGAGAGTAACGCTTTACCCTTTAGAGTAACCAAACCTTTTAAGAGTGTTTTTGAGAACCAAGAAAAACCATCGACAGGTTAAAAAAATTGTTTATTTGTGCTTCAAATAACATTATTGATTGAGCCAATAATCTTTTGAAGAATTTGGGCGCTTTACAATCTCGTACTCGAAGTTCAGTAAACTTACAGTGTTAATTACAATATTTATAAGATAAGGCAGGTTGTAGGTTTCGCCAAGTAAATAACTATATTAAAAATTTAATAGTCCCGGGATGCTCATCATACAAAAAACCCGGTAAGCATACAAGGTCATATAAGATCCCCGGTAATCGCACAAGGTCATATATGATTTGCATGATTTCCCAGTAATCATACAAGAGTCATACATGTTTTTGAAAGATGCTTAAACAGTCACAATTGTCACCCCCATGGTTTCCCACTATTCATGAAGGTGTCAAAATTGTCTTAACTTTTTATGATATCCTGGTTGTCGTACAAGGATCATATATAATGTCCCGGTAATCATACAGAATCATTGCTGATTTCCTAGCAATCATACAAGGATCGTACTAAGAAATAACGTATGATTTGTATGACATCATATATGATCCTTGTATGACAACTAAGAAGTAGCAACCCGGGCGTGCTAGTTGTATAAAAGAATAAAATCGGAGAGATGGAGAGATATGATAGCGTGGTTAAATGATAGAGGGGTTAAATGATAGTGGGGTTAAATGATAGAGGGTTAAATGATAGTGGGGTTAAATGATAGAAGGGTTAAATGATAGAGGGAAGAAAAAATCGGTGTGAAATGATAGGGGGTTAAGTAAATAGAGGTGAAAAGAGGGACACCGATTTGAATCAAGAAAAAAAAGTAAGTGAGCTAGGAAAGATCAAAAAGCGCTGAGCTTACTCAAAAGAGAAACAAAATGTGCTGCCATCTTTTTCAAAGGTCATTTCTGGAAACAAAATTAAAAACGAGAGAAAATGGTTGCAAAAACAAACAGGCTAACTATAAGCTAATCGACAGATCGCCAACAAAAAACAAAATTTAAGTGGAAAGATAAAAACAGTTATAATACATAAAACTAAAACAAAGTATGATGAATGTTGAGGTAATTGTACACTCTAATTTATTTTTAATTAGGTTTATGGGCAATTAAGTTGCAATATTCCAATACGCACAACTGACTTAGATAAAATATAAGCTCGATTTTTACTAGCCATTTGCAAACAACAATGATTTTAGACTTGTACAAAACCACAGGAGAAAAAACGGGTAAATAGTTTTGAAATTGGATTGCCAATGGGCGATTGTTTGTTCCGGAGTAGCCGAGATGCTTTTTCAATCATCTGAATTGTGTTCGAGATATAAATAGGATGGAAAAACTTCAAGGGAGAAATTTATATTTTACGTATTTCAACAACTTCGTTAATACAAAATCCAAGTTATAGTTCCTGTTCTGTTTCCTAGGAACTCAACTTCCCAAAAAACATTGAGCAATATTATTTTTGTGATGACTGTTGTTAAAGAAAACCCATGAACTATGATATTTGTATTATAAAGATTGAGATCCTAAGCCCGCAAGGGATTAAAATTTTTGACAAAATTTTTGTCAAAAAGCTTGAAAAAATGCTCGAGCACAATTGAACTGAAACATATAATAACATGTAACCTCTGACAAGCAAAATCGGATTGCAAGTAGTCTTCAATAAGTTAAAAATTGATCAAAAACAAATTTTAAAAATTTTTTCTTGCAAAGAATCTGTTTGTAGCCAGTAATTCTGATGACAAACCAAAAAAGCTAATTTAATCAGTCATCAGGTGCCAATGCTCACATTCAATTAATTGGGAATCAAAGATATTTTTATCGTCGGACAGCTCAATCATCAGAAAGCAAAAAAGTGGGAAGTCTCACTTAGAGAAATCTCAAGAATTTTTCACTGAAAACAACAAAACGGCTCTGTAATTTGCGTTTGCACATAATGTCCCGACCCCAATCAACCATGTTTTTAACTTAATTAACTAAAGATGAGCAACAGAGATATTGCTGGAAAATATTTGATGTATCTATTTAAACAAGGCTTTAAGCTCAAATCACTTAAAAATAACGCCTCAATAGAAAATTGATGATACCGGCCTTTAAACAGACTGAAAGACAAGGCAAACGGGAAAAAAACCAGAGCATTAATTTCAACCAAAACTCAATGGCTAACTTTTTAAAAAAAACTTGAAGCAAAATTCAAAATAGCAGCAGATAAAAATTAAATTCAACAAATAGACTTGAACTTCACTAGGAAACACGTGAGGAGCTGCCTTTAATGAGAAAAGCAGACAGGTAGAAAAAACCAAAAAGGGCAAAATTAAGAAATACAGTTATAGTTTTTGGACCCTGTTAATAATAAAGTTATTCAGTCATTAGCTAAAAACTGAAATAAGTAATTGACCTTATTTGTTTGTACATGCAACACCAGTGATATCTGTCATTATCCAGCTTGTCGCACTGCTGAAACGGAAAAAACAAAAGCAAAAATCAAAAAGTCAGTTAAATTTTGCAAGAAAACGGTTTTGAAGCCCATAAAATTTTAAACTTGAAAATTGGAAAACGCCCGGAAAAATTTTTGTAAATTCCTAGCATCGAGGCCAAAACTCATGATTGCAGCTTAATTCTACTAAATCTTTTATCAATCTTGATATTGGTCTGAGTGTTCAACAATTACATAAACTTTATAATGTTTCAACGTACACAGTAGCGATAAGGAATGGTTTTTTCCTAAAAACACCCTATCAGAACCTGTTCTTTCGAGATATATTAGTTGCAGAACATTTTCTTAGGAACCGGAGTTAAAAACAGTATCTGAGTAACCAGAGTGTGATTCAGCGGTTTTTATGTCTGCCAGTCAATTAGTAAAACAAAAAATAAACAAGCATAAGCTTTTTTGTACCATTCTGCTTGAGAAAATTGAAAATAAATCTTAATTTTCGAAATCATAGCCAGCATTTTAACCAAAATTGACGATTCATACAATTGAGCAACTATCTTTTACCTTCAAACATCAAAACAATCAGACTTTGGTTAACATTAATAATCATGTTTTTAGCAAAAATAGTTAAAATTTTTGCACTAATTTGGGTCGCAATAAAAACATTGAATTTTAGCAAAACAGGCTAAATTAACTGTGTGCGGTTTCTTAATTTTTACGAAAAACAATAGAAACAAGTTAATACTTTTTATGGACACAAAAAATGCAACGCAATACTCACGAGGGTACAGTGCCAATTAGTGGAAATATTGGAACTGAGCTTTGTGTCAACTGCAATAGTAACTAAAGCGAGCACTGTAAAAGAGCAACAAAATTGTATGGGAAAAAAGCTTATTTTTTAGAAAAAAAAATTCAAAAGCATTTTTTGATCAGAACTGATAGCATTTGCATAGCTGCGTACAATTTAAACATTTTTAGCAGGAAAAATATTAACAAGAACAAAGGAACTTCACAAATTTGATTCTTTGAATTGAAGATACCAAGTTAGTTAAAGAGCTAGACGAGTTGGATTTCGCAGCTCTAGATTACAACTACATTTCTCGTAACTTAATTGCATAGTTATGATTTTCTCTTTTGAATTAGGGTGCTTTTCTTGGAATCAAGAATTCCTCAGCAGCTTCTAGTCTTCTTTTGCAGCCTCACTTTCAATTCATGGTCTATTGCACGGGGGGGGGGGGGGGGGGGGCTGGGTTGTGGTCGTTCCTCAAATCAAAGATCCAATGATTGCAACCCAATTCCACTAAATCTTTTTTTATCAATCATGCTAGTGGTCTGCGTGTTTAAAAATAATATTAAAATTGTAATATTAACGTAGCGAAAGGTGTTTTCCTTTAAAAAAAACCGGATCAAAACCTGTACTTTGAAAAATGGTCGAATTAATATTAAAACACAAAACCGTCATCGATCAAAAACGATCATCGCCTGAAAAAACAATCAAAAGCTGCCCTAGTCGAGACCTGGAATTTATCAAAAAAGACCTATTAACTCCAGGTGGGGGTGTAAATATTGAATTAAATTACACTGCCGAGGATCATAGTTAAAATCGAGGCTAATTCTTTCCATAAGTCCAGCCAAATTCTTTCCATATGCAAAAATGAGGCAAACTAAAAAGTTCTGTCAACATCTGGGTTCGATCTTGCCTTCTCCAATCTTACACAATGCTTAACCAATTGCGCTACATGTCCTTAACTTTGGAGGAAATTAAAAACAAGTTATTATAACGGCCGCGAGCGTAATTCCGGGACATGTTTTATTGTCCAGCCAAATTCCAGGACGTATGTTTTAGTTCCAGCCAAATTCTAGGACAGCTTTCTTAGTTCCAGCCAAAGTACAGGACATCACATTAGGTGCAGACAAATTCTTTTCATACCCAATATCTGTCGAGAACAGTCTTTTAATTTTTCCAGGTCCCGACGAGGGTGTCATCTATTGCAAATAAAAATCAAAAATGGCTAGAAACACTTAATAGCGCTACTATTTTTTAAAATCTTGACAACTTTCAACAGATCTTATCAAATCGGGTGTTTAAAGGCAAAGTTATAAGCCTAGGCGGTTTGAGTTGAGTTCCATTCTTGTTTTCACTTAAATTCTTGCATCCTGCTCAGTCCATTTTTCGACAAGGAAGTTCAAATGTTTAGATTCTCTTTTTCCTGGTCGAGAATTGCTCCTAACGGCACTATTGAAAACCCAGACAGTGATATCAATCCGATGGGAGTGAAGTACTACAATTCAATAATCGATGCATTGATCTTGGCTGGAATCGAGCCTCTGGTCACTCTTTTCAACTTTGACCTGCCTCAGACATTACAAGGGATCTCTTTATCCTTTCCCAGTAAACATTTTTTTCACAAGTCTGTGATCAAAATTATATTTGTTTTTGTTCCGACCCCCCCCCCCCCTATAGTGATGTGGGAGGAACTATATACTCAAATGGGTTTTTTTGTTCAGTCAATTTAGGCCGATCGATATATTCATCTTAGAGAGTTCTGCTATCATTAGAAAGCACGTACATCCTTGAATAAGAAATTAAATAGATTTTTTTCGATTTTCGTTTTTTACAGGGAGTTATCGAGGTTTTAAATGTAGTGAATATTCGACAGTTTTCTTTCACTTTTTCTGTAATTTTGCTTAAACTTGGCTCAATCTTGCTAATATAGATAGAAATTTTTAATGAAAGAGTTTGATTGCTTTCATTAAAGATAGAAGATTGTTGCTGATTTGTTTGATTGAAGCTTTTTGGCAACAACTTTTGACAAAAAATTTCGAAATTCGAAATTTTTGTCAAAAATGGCACAAAATTTGGTTTTTCCGGCCCCTTTGTGTAAATTTACCAGAAGTAGAGACCTAAAAACAGCTGATACAAACTCCACGAGCTTCAAAAGAGAGCTAGTTGACCTTTGGCGTCCCATATAAGTTTCCTAGAAAAAACAATTCGCCGTTTTTTTTGCAAATTTAACTCAATAATTATACGAAATTTAACATTGTTTTTCTTAATTTTGATATAGTTAACTTAAAAAATAATCTAATTCACCAACCTTTGCAACAATTGGATGATTTGTTATGCGGGGTGCGAAATCAGGCACAAATTCTTAATCATCATGGATTCTTAAAATCAGAATTTTTCAAACTTTTATTTGGGCGCTGCCTTTCTTTTTGCAAATGTTTGTCTTTATTATTTTTTTAATGATAATTACTGATAAAAATCTCAATTCACGGCACAAATAAGGGAAACTCAAAATTGAGTGAAAATGAGATCAAGAATAGATATAATTTGTTTTCAGAGTAAAATGTATGGCTTTTGTGGCCTTGACAAAGAGTATCAGTGAACTCTAACTGAAATTATGTGTTTTGCCTTGGTTTGCTATTCTTTCTGCAGTCTGATCTTTGATTATAACTGATCAAAGATCAAAATAGCTTCTTAAAGAGGTGTAAGTGATTGAATACAATGTTTTCGGGTGTAATCTAATGTTTCTCATGACATTAAATATATTTGCATTAGGAAAATTTCAGTATTTTTTATTTTGTCAATTCATTTATCAATTTCATTTATGTCAATTTTTTTACTTATTCTCAGCAAATACAGCTCAAGTTTTTTCCAAATAAGACACAAACTTCTCTTTGTGGCGGGTTTTATTAAACATCGGCTTCGCGGTTCTGGTACTACAAGTTCTGAAACAAAAATTTGTGATTTTCGCGGATAATTGTCCATTTTTGCTGTCCTTTTTTGTTTTTAAGCTAATTGTCAAAACGGTTAAAAATCCAATCCGAAAGAACACCTAATATACGCATTTCATCACATTTGTTGGTTTAAAACCTTTAAGGTCAGCGAAGCCGTTCTCTTGCATAAAATTATAGTTTTTCAATGGCCAATTATAGATATTAAAATGAACTCAA
This sequence comes from Convolutriloba macropyga, assembly GCF_964194025.1. Taxonomy (NCBI): domain Eukaryota; kingdom Metazoa; phylum Xenacoelomorpha; order Acoela; family Convolutidae; genus Convolutriloba; species Convolutriloba macropyga. The sequence continues at coordinate 56,907,025 of NC_134474.1, forward strand.
AAACCGATAACCGTATATAGCTAATGGTTTTCATAGACTTTTAAAACAATATTCTTCAAAATAGTCTAAAAATTAGAAAAATTCGTCAACTTTTTCTCTTTTGCTCTAGTTTTCTGCGTTTTACATTTTCCTATAAAAATTGTAATTTAGCCTAAATATTGAGAAATCTTTTTCACTGTTTGTTGAACCAAGCAAAAACTTCTATGTTTGTTAGACGTTTTGGTTGATGTCTTTAGGGTTTAATCAATCTTTTTCAGGAATTTGTGATTTTTAGATGCTTTTCAAGGTTTGTGGCTCTTCTGGTTGTCATTTTACAACAACACTTTATGATGATCATCGGAGACGCATCTGAAAATGTAATTTTTGCGCGGTTATTATGTTATAAATTTAATGGCTACAACAATGTGGTTTGGGAAAGTTGTTTGTTTATATTTTGTAATTCTGCTTGTGTTTATTGTTATTTTGGAGTCTTATGGCTTAGTCTCAATAATAACATGAGCAATTAGTTTTCTAAAACTTCGCAAGATAAATTGTAAAATCTTTTAATTGAAAGCTTATTTATTTGATAAATTTTGAAAGTATTTGTTTCAAAAAAATGGTTTTTGAGCTCTGCTAATCTTTTTTCTGTTAATTTGTTGCTTAGTTTCTCTATAGACAAGTAACATCCATTATGTAGTGAACTACAACTTGCTCTTCGTAACTGTTTCATTCTCCTCAAATGGCCTACTTTCTTGGTACTACAAGTTTTAATAAAAAACTCCTGATCCTTACAAATTTGCCATTTTTTATAGATAATTTTTCTTTTCACAGTTTATTTATATTGAGCGGTTCTGTTGCCGTTCGTACAAAAGGTAATTACAAAACTTTGATGTCCCTATTGAACAACCTAATGTTTAATTGGCTGGGACAACGTTTTGGTGCAAACTTTGAGTTTTTTTATTTTTGCCTGTTTTTGTCATTCTTTATGTAATCGCAGGACGTGTCCTGGATAATGAAAGGTCTCAATCGCTTCCTATGGAGATATAAGTTAATCTCTCATTTAAATGATACATAAGGTTATTGATGAGTTTGAAAATAATTTTTTTTTCAAAAAAAGCAACGTTTTTTTTTAAACTTTGCCCTTATGCTCTTTTCTTGTCAACTTGTTATCAAGTCGCATTGCGGAAAAGTCCCATATTTTTTATGAAGTACAATTTTATTTGTCGTTACTACTATAGGTTTTTTCTGATGCCATTTTGGTTTGGTAATTAATTGTTTTAAAAAAATGGACAACGAGTTTTGGTCGTAGTTAATATTTGTAATTATTTGATTTTTATCGCCGTCTTTTCTGGTAGTCACGCTAATGGCAGGTCTCATCGGCCCTCTAAAGTCTATTGTTTTAATCATTTAGTGGTTTCTTGAACAATATAATATTTTTTTGTCTCTTCCTCATTTAGTAGACAGTTACGTGAAAAATGTAGATGAGCGGGGTCGGAACATTATGTGCAAACGCACATTACCGAGCCTCCTTGTTGCATTGATAACCAAGTGAAGCGAAGCAAAACACAGCTGGCCAACACTTTTCAGTTGTCTCTGATATTAACGACAGAAATGATACAAATTGACACGATCATGGTAAGGCAAAATATTCCTGTCAAACCTTGATTTACCTGGTCAAAATCTTGACAGAAAGATCCGGTTTTAATCTTTTGGAGGCACAAGTATAATGCTCTTGCACGTTTGCACATAATTTGACGTGTTAATATCAAAAATCTTGTCAGGGTATTATCAAGACAGTTCAAGTTTGATTTCACGGTGAGTAAGTTAGAAAATGAACTGATTCCTGTAATGTTATTATTTCTGAAGGGCAGAATAAATTGATGGTTAAAACTAAATTCTACTTGGGAAGGAAAGAGATCCTTTACGAGACCTGGGAGGTTTGACATCGTCTAAAATGCCAAGTTGGTTTGAGAAATACGCCGATTTCTGCTTCAACACTTTTGGTGATCGTGTTAAACTTTGGACTACTATCAATGACCCATATTACAACTCTGCCTGTTACGAAACGGGCTGTGTGGGGGTAGAGGATCCAGGAGTTTCCGCCTATTTAAGGGAGCATTTTCATTTCCTAATTTGGTACGAAAAATTACTAAATGGCAAAAAAGTTACTTATTTATGTTAATGTAATACATCAACAAAAAAATTCATAACAAATACCTTTAGAGGATTAGAGGATATTAGGATACAACATTTCTGGGAACGCAATAATTTAATTATATTAAAATTTGACATGCATTGACGTTAGTTTTTCAGCCAAAAGATTAACAAAAAAAAACAAAAATCTAAACAATCATTTCGTTAATCATTTTAAAACAAAATATTCTAACAAACAATCATGCCATTTTTTGGCCATTTAAATTAAAATGGAATGAAAGTTGAGAAAAATTTCTTTGGTAATCATAGATAGAAAAAGTGATCAATTTAAAAAAAATTAAGAACACTTGAGTTCCAAATATGAAATATTGGCTTAAACGACGATAGCAAGAATCGTTTACGTGCAACTATTGTTCCGACCCCACCAGAGTGTGTGTGTGTGTGTGTGTGTGTGTGTGTGTGGGGGGGGGGGGGTGAGCTATATGCTCGACTGTTTTTTTTTAATTCTTTTCTTTAACTTTCATTTGGCCTCATTTCTCGATGAACTGAAAATACAATTTGAAGGAAATGAACCATTGAGTGTGAATGCAGCATGCACCAGCAACTTTTATCTCACGCAAGAGCCTGGCATCTGTACAATGACAAGTACAGGTCAACCCAAGGTGGAAAAGTGGGCATTAATGTGGGGTCGAGCTGGCCAGAGCCATACAATCAGAGCCAACTCAACATTGATACTACGGAGAAAGTGCTGCAGGTAAAATTTTGTCGTATATTTTAAGACATCTATGAGATCAGAAAAGAACTCTACAAGTGACGTGAGGTTTATTCACTTCATCCATCAAAGCCTCACATTTAACAACCAAAGGCTATATGCTTAACAGAACAGTCGAAAAAGACAAATTAAGAATTGTTTTGAACCCCTCATTTTATTGACATGGCTAGAAATAATCAAATTTTATGTTCTCAGTAAAGGTGTTTTTCACTCTCTGAAAGTGTAGCAGTGACTTATTTGACGCTCTTCAGCCATTGTTAATACTTATCTATCCAGTCATTTATATAGTTGGCAAGTTTCCTTGCCAAAATTGAATGGTTTCGACATGCTGGTCACTCACGCGTGACAACAAGAGATGGGAGGGGGTACTGTAAAGACTGATATCTGAAGCATTTAACTTTAAAAAAGTTCCTGCACATTTGGGATTCCTGCACATGCAATTGGAAAATCTTCATATTGTTGACCTTTCCGTGCGTCATGAACATGAAAATACTTATATTATGTTTTAGTTTCAACTGGGATGGGTTCTGAGCCCACTTCTGGGCAATGGTGAGTACCCGGATGTTATGAAGAACGTGATTGGAGAATTGAGCGAGTTCCAGGGCTTTTTGCAATCAAGGCTACCAGAGGAACTGTTCCTTCATTGTAGTTGAGTTGAGAGAGGAAAATATGTTGTCAGTAAATAATTCGACGGGTTTGAAACTAGCAGATTGTTTAATAAAACACATGGGCATTTGGTTTCATCAAAAATTAAGTGCCACATAATGCAACTGTCGATCAAACATTTTTCTGAAGGTTTAGGGAATACGAATGAGACACGAGACTGGGAAAAAAACAAAAAAATCATACTGTATCTCCAGTGCTTGCTTTAACAGTATAGAAAAGCAAAACAACTACCATCAAAAGCTCTTATGAAAATTAACGCGTTTCAATCACTACCCACGTTCTTCGGATATTTAGCACGCGCTTCAGATTGCATTGAGCTCCGTCTGAATCGACTATATCATCAAAAAATAACGAAAAATGAAAACAATATTGGGCATCATTAGGACCCATTTTAACTTATTTACCTATTTGCTCTTCATAGTAGCATTTTGGGGTGGGTTTATGAAAGGAGATTATCGGGTTGAAGCCGTGGAAATTTGTACTCAAAACCGATTGGACCTTAACTTTTCAGCCAACTCAAAAACCCGCTCCCATCCTCTCTCGGGTTCAGACTGAAGATAATCATGATATAAATGGTAGTTCATCCTTTCTTACTCATTGTTCAATGAATATTAGTGACAAAAGGCCAGTTTCCTCATTTCACGACAATAATAGACCATCAACAACCAACTATATAGTCAAATTAGAGCGTAGTGGACAACTCCTGAACCTACCTAAAAACAATAGATTGTGAACTGACAATTAAAATTGAAAGAACTTATTTCTCGATTCCATTTGAAATCATACTATTTTACACAAATAAAAAAGTAAGTGTTACAAAGTTTCAGTCCTCGAAACGAATCAAAGTTCAAAATCAAATCCAAAATGAAATGTTCGCACTGGAGTTCAAACTGCAAAGTCTTAGTGTGCTCTAAATCCTCCGAGGCTTATTTACTGTTCACTCAACTTTTCTCAACAGTCAAAAAGTCGACAGACGATTTGACTGCTCGCTGAGATGAGTTGCTTCAATCCTCATAATTAGCAATTGATTCGTCAAGATCCAGTAAAAATTAAAGTGAACTACCAGATTTAAAAAATACAAGCATTGAAAAGATTCCAAAGCTGCACTACAACTCCGTGAACCTCGATCGCTATTGTCCCGATATCTTGCCATAACTATAAAAGAATACCTCTAAAAACTGTGTTGAAAATTGGAAAAATTTGTCTGCAAAAAGCTAATGACTTTGTGGTCTTCCAAAAGAGGCCTGAAAAGATAGGCTGCAGAAAGCAAAGTAAATGGAGAACCGATCTGAATGAAGCAGAGCGGGTGACTAAGCGGCTTTTGCTACGAGGGGCTCTAACGAAACAATCTACCAAGAAAAACAAAAACACAATCGAAGCCCTAGCTTCAGGCGCTTAAACACTTTACTTTCAAGAAGATCTCGTCCATTCAACAATAATCATTTCGTTGGAATGAATTAAACCCGTAGACGAGAGAGCTAAAGGAACTGCAAAAAAACAACCGTGAACAAAACCGCTCGTGGAACTTGAAAACCTTCATCGAGGATATGAAAAAATCCCTTATATTATTGAAGACTATAAGAGCGAAGATTATTTTTTTTGCTGAAGCGAAAGCGTTTGTACAAATTCAGACATTTCAATTCAATTATGGTCTGCAAAGAACCAGAAAAACCTTGTTTAAGCAACTAAATGCTCAATTTGTGGTCAAAGTGATCATTAGACAAATTAGTGAACTCCGCTAGTAATAACCAGCTTCCATGTTTGGTCGCATCGTTTTTACAGTGCCTCGTTAACAACATCGATAAAAATCTGACTTTTTACTAAAACTATCTGTAGGTGAAGTTATTCGGCGTCTTGTTACGAAGGCTACCTTAAAGGAAGCAGCTTCCGATGCTGTTGACTTGGGTTCGGTTGTCAGGAAAGGAAACGAGAGTATAGTGCACGCCACAAAGTAACTATAAAAAATGAAGAATAAAAAGTTGGGGCCGCTCTTGACTTTTAAAAACGCATTCAATACAGCATGGCGTAAGGATATCCTAAGCACGAAAAATCCTTATTGCTTAAAGTAGTGTTTTTAATTTTTTGTTGCTCCAAGCATGCTCTTTTTGTTTTCCAATAGCACAACCGTCCGCTGTTGGTAGGAACCGGAACCAGATGCAATGATTTACCTTTTTCTTTCGCAATCTGGCCTCTCTTTAGGGAATTTCAAAACAAAATAGTAAACCGTTCTCAACACAGCTCGTGCCTTGAAGATGGTCTTATTGCAGGTATCTTACTTTGTATAAAATTGGAATTTCCATTCAGTTCAGGAGTAAACTGCCGCTTAGAACTCTGGAAGTTTAGTTGGGAGCTAGTTGGGACTGGAAGTTCAGTCCAACGCATGAATAAAACTGATCTTTTTATCCAGAAAAGCAGCGTAGCGGAAAGTAGAAGAAAGTGAATTTTTAGTATCTGATATTTTTGTGTCTTCTTGTTTACTGAAAAAAATTTAAAATTGGAGGAACTTCTCAACCTTGTTGTTTATTTGGACAATTTGCTCTTCATATCCACCGTTTCTGCGTTAGAACACGCAAAAAAATTACTCCGTTCTTTTAACGTATTCAGTGGGATTCAAGGATGCTTTTCCTGCTTTGCAGTGAAAAGTTATTTGACACTTTAATGAAACAAAAGGTATCCCTGCAGCAAATTGAAAAAAAAATGAAAAAATAGGTAGACCAACCGTTATTGAACGATTATCACCAGAAGACCTTTCAAATGAATTATACTCTCTCTCAAAGTCTCCCTCATTAATCAATGTCAACTGAGATTATTTAATTTTTTCGATATCAAGGAACAAATCCTGAAAGTCAACTAAAAATAGTTCGCACCAGATGAAAGTCGTCTACTTTTGGGATCGGTTGACTTCCTGGGCTTCAACTATTTCGGTTCCATTATGGCCCAGTACACATATCAGCAGTACAGCAAGCAACCTTCAATGGCCAGCGATCAGTCCTTCATTACAGTTTTCCCGGATTGGTGGCTCTCTTATGGCTTAAAGATGAACCGCATTTTCCCACAGGTAAATCGCTGCCTTTCAACAAGCTGAATGGCAGTTTTATAATCGCAAGTGGGAAAAATGAGAGTCCCCCTGTGAAAAAATCTTAAGAGTGTGGGGAACAAACTATAATATCTGCTCCCAGTAGCTACACGTGAACAGATTTTATATCGCGGAGCACTTTTCGAGCAACAGACAATTAATTTGACCTCAATTGAATGAATCCGGTTGGACTGCACTTGTGTTGCTCACTTAAACTTTGAATCTGCGTTGTTCAAATTTGAGACAGTGGATTAATTTGGCTTGTTTGGCAAATTTCCAAAAAAATTATGTATAATGTGTAACTGGTTTGTCACCATTGTTTCTGCTACATGCGAATCAGCCGATCGCCATTAAATTATATCACCTTTATTATTCGCAAAATCGTGTTTAGAACTAAATACCTATTCTGTCAGTTCCTCATTTTGTAATAATTATTTCCTTCTCCGTAAGTGAATGGGAAAGCGCATGGGAAAGAAAACAATTCCTCAAATTCTTTCAACACACGTACACACAGACACTGTATCACTATGATATAAGATGCTTCGAACTGCATTAACTTTTTTAAGTAATAACAACATAGAAAAATTATTAAATGAAATAATTGTTTCAATTGTGTGGTGAGTTTAGGGTGTGAGGAAGTCAGTGAGTTGGATGATGGAGAGTTATGTGAAAGATTACCCAATTGAGATATTTATCACTGAGAATGGTTATCCTGGATTGGAAACAAACTGCAGTAAAAACAGTGGAAGTGAAAAAGACAGGATGAAGTATTTAGTTGCTCACCTTGATCAAGTACACAGAGCTGCAGGACACGATCTGGTAAGAACATTTTGCGGAAAATTTTTTTCTTTAAATCAACGTCAAAATTTTGTTTTTAAAGTTTTCATTACAAACATTCAATTAAACAGTCTTCTTTGCCGCGTTTTATCCAACACGTTGATCCAATCGTGAAAATGGAGCGGATTTCCACTTAAGTTTTGCAATTTCAAAGAGGGCAGTTTAATTGAATGTTTGTAATGAAAACTTTAAAAACAAAATTTTGACGTTGATTTTAAGAAAAAATTTTCCGCAAAACGAGCAGAAAATTTAAAACGCGGCAAAAACAAACCCAACGAAAAATAAACCCAACGATCAAGTCAGTTTAACAAATTTTGAAATGGTTGACGCAGTCATTGGAGAGCAACGCATTTTGACAATCCTGAAGTTTTCCTTCCAGATCAGTACAGCTGAATTCTAGAGCTTCTTTCAAGAAACAAACAATTTTATAGCGAATTGATTTTAAGAATAAATTGTTTCAACTGAGGCAACTTATTGAAAGCATATGGTCAACAAAGGAAAATTCAGCTAAACACGGCACCCAGAGCCTCGACCTATCTAAAGCTCCTACAAAATGGTTTACTTTTCAATCATTTTTTTTCACAAATTTTTGTTTTCAACAAAATTCATACCAAACACATTTTATAATGCAATTTTAAACGTTTTAACCAGAGGCAGAGTTGGCCGACCGAACACGATTTTCAACCAGGAAAATATTATCCCTTATTTTTCAGAAATTTTTTTGACAAAACTTGGTAACCAAAAAGCAAACAATAGCCGACAGAACACGCTGATCTCGCCCGATTTAACCTGATATAAACAGATTCTCTCCTCTAAACACTCCGACCTTAGCAGGTGGCTCAAATTTGGACGCATATACAATCTATGTTCTGTCAACCCATTTTTGGGCAATTACGTATTTAAGATTGCAAAAAGTACCAGACAAGCTGGAAGGCAAAAACATTCAAATAATCCTGCATGATAAAAGAAAATTTTGGATACTTTATCTCGAGCATGTGCACAGTGTTTGCATTCACAAAAAATCTAATCCAGCTAATTGGATTTGGAAGATATTACTCCACTTGGAATGTTGACTATGGGTCGGATTTAAGAGGTGTATCCACCAACAGCGAGTGGTGAAGGGTGAAGGTCAAAATGTCTTGCGGCAATTGTTGTCCCCGAGACCAAACCCGCACGCTTATTGCATTTTGACGTTGTTCAACGTAAACTTGGCTTGAGAAATAAAGCCTTGAGGAACAAGAAAGAACGTGAGAACGGTTTATAAGTGATGCCGAAGTTCGAGAGCTTAAGACCGGTTGGTATAAATGGGTAGAACACTAGGCGTGGAAGTAAGAGATGCTCGTTCAATTCCAGTACTGGTTCATTTTCACAGTAAGTGCATCTGCAAAACAATTTGTTTTTAGGAACAGTTTAAGACTATTTGGGTTAGCCCTTCTGCTGAAACACTTGCTTCATAGTACTGGCAAGAGATTTTCTTCTGTCTTCCCTTGGATTATTTATGTGTTCTGTAAATTGAGCTTATTTGCAGGATAATTTACGGGCATAAATTTGAAACTTCAATTTTAAAAGGCATGAGGTGAAAAAAATTAAAACAATGATTTACATTTTCATCAATGATTAATGTTTCGGCCCTTTTTCATTTTAAAAAAAAAAAAATTAGCGACAATGCAGAGCATGATTAGCAGAAGGAAGTTCATTTTAAGTCAAGTTTTATCTCACTCAACCTTCCCAACGCGGACAGGGCAAGCTTTCAACTTCTATTATCGTACGTTGAACTTCAAGAATAATTCTACTCCAACTCCTAATTTTTGGCTCAAGTTTTGATACATTTTAGTTCCCTGTCACCCGGTATTCCTACTGGGGTCTAATGGATATGTACAGCAATGGATACGATGTTAAGTTTGGTCTCTACTGTGTTGACTACTCCTCCCTCAACAGAACCAGGACTGCCAGAGAAAGTGCCAATGTGTACAAACAACTCATCTACGAACACGGTGTAGTCAGCTTGGAGTTTGAGCAGAAATTGAGAGATTGGGGCGTGTTGGAACCTCTTGAATGATTTTAATCAAAACAAGGAGGCTCAGTAATGTGCGTTTGCACATAATGTTCCGACCCCGCTTATCCACATTTTTGAATTAATAGTCTTCCAAATCAGGATTAGGAAGATAAATTTCGAGAAATTACTTCTTTTTCAAAAATAACTAATGTCTGAAAAAATTACTTAAAATTAAACCATTAATTGAACTAAACAAGGCCGCTTAAGAGGGCCGATGATATATGCCACTGACGAGACTACGATACAAGACAAACATTAAAACAAACATTAATTACGACCAAAGCCCAATGCCTATTTTTTTTAAAAAGTATCCCATATAAATGAACTTGAAATTTCATAAAAAAAGTTATTCAAAAGAGACTATATAGCAAGTGGGCAGAAAAACTAGAAAAGGCAAAAATAAAAAATCTTTTGTTTTCTTTCTGTTTAAAAATTATTATTCAAAAACTGTAAAAAACAATTAGATTAGCTATTGTCTGGAATTCGAAAAAAGGAGGTTCAGTAAAAACTCCTTGGGAAGCCCTCTAGACCTTTCGTTATCGGTAATATGTCTTACGACTAATAAAAGAACTAAAAGTAATAACAACATTGAAAATTTGGTAATAATCAGTGACCAAGCCAAAAAATCGAAAGCTTTTAACTGATCATTTTCCACATTAGTTTAAATTGATTTTTCTTGATAGCCTTATTTTCATTGTGCTATTTTGAGAAGACACTGCAAATTCACCTCAAATTTAGGAAACTATTCAAAAATCACAAAATTGTTTAAAAAACCAGTAGCACCAAAGCCAGAAAACCATAAGTTATTAAACAAAATAATGCCCTTCTCAATAACATTTGAATAATATTCTACCAGAAAATTGACCTGTCACAAATGATACTAAGCTCATTTGCCAAGTTCAAAAACGCACGGATTTCTCTAAAATCAAAAAACCCAATGTAAAAAAAACCTTTAGTCATTGACTGCAACCCTTAAAGAGGTTCATTGACACTCACTCTTCAAGGATTGTGAATGTCCAATTTATATCATACAACGATAATTATATGCCAAAATCAAAACATAGCATTTAGGTTTTGCTAGAAAACGGTATCGAAGCCGACAAAACAATCATCTCTTCACTAAAAAAGTCAAATATGCTCCATTGCCTCTTCTTCAAGTGACATCATTTTGAAAATGGTTGACTACCAATTTTGAACTTATGTCAAGAAAGGACCTCAAAGTGGGCAAATGTTCGAAAAAATACTAATGATTCGAATCCAAAAACCATTTCTTAAAACAAAAATCCAATGACTACTAATTGTTATTTCCCTCAGAAGATAACTAAAATCAGTCAGCTAAAATTAAGTAAAAAAAATTGATCGAAAAAAAAGAAGAAAATATTGGAAAGCACCTATATAAAAAACAAAAAAATCTAGCAAAAAATAAAATGTTTTTAAACCAACGTTTTTGGAGAGATAAAAGCAAAAAATTTTAACTAAAAACACCAGAGAGGGTAAGTTGTAGCTCCGTGCAAGGCCAATGAAAGCTGTCATCAGTGTAAAAAAGTAATACAAAATTCATAAACAGTTAAACTCAAACAGTGTTGAAGTCCCGAAAACAATGCGCTTTTAATTGAAAATATAGTATCCCTTTAATAGCCCCTCTTTTCACTTGAGTGGTGTGTCACATTCATTGAACGAAATTTTGAAGTAATTCCATTGTAATTGTATTTTCAAAATTTACATAAAAGACACAAAAAAGGCAAAAAAGCTCCCTCACGAATTCTAATATTTTTTTGAAAAATACGCAATCAGACTAAATTTAGCCCCATATAAAGCTGTCAGTTCTGAAAAAGAGCTGACAGCTTTATATGTATTTTTTCCCGCTGGTTGCAAAAATGTATTTTCACAAAAAGTCGATCAACCAAGAAAGATGATCTTTTCACAAAAAAGAGAGTTTCATGAGAAAGAGCTGACAAATTCATGTGAATCGAAAGCGCTGACTAAAACTCCGTGAATTGATTGGAGGTTGCTTTAGCAGTTTTTACTGCCGGCCGTCCAGCAAAACTGAAAAATAATTGTGCTATAGAAGCAAAATTGGTGCATATTTGATGAAAGCAAGCTGAATTTTGAGAAATTTAGCTTAATTGTCAGCCAAATTTTTAGATGAAACACTTCAACAACACTAGTTGTTTTTTGCAAATTGAAATTTAGCTTGAACAAAAACTTAGCTTCTGCTAAGTCAAATTAAACTTGAATTTTTATTTAAGATTTTTACTTAAGTTTTAAATCGAAAGAGTCATTTTGTTGAACGATATAAGTCACGTACGGTCACAATCAAACTTTTTATTTAATTAATTTTGTTGATGGAGTGAGAAACGACGTCATAAGTGAAAGGAAAAATAATTCAGAAATATTGACTTCTTCCGCGCTGCTATGCAAAAAAACATAACACAATAAAAAGAGCGCCATACTACTAAACAAAGAATTATAAGAAGACGAGGCCTCATTGGCAATGTGCAGAATTGATCTGAATTATAGCGTGAAAATTATCAATTGTACAGCTTTGTCAACTTAAGATAGACCACAAAGCTTATGTGAGCAAAATCAAAATTAAAATTAAACATCTATACCGTATGAAAAAAGGTTCTATCATTAGAGTGTATAAACTTTACAACGACTTTGTGGTGAGCAAAAATTTTAGCCATGACTTATCAGGAGACGTTAGCGGTCATAAAAAAATAGTTTAGCAATTCTGATTATAGTAAAACAGTCAGTCAAATTACAAATGAAGACAAAGTTCACAAATCAACTTAAAGATCTCTAAAATAAACGGTGTCTCTGTCAAAAAACATGATAGTGAGTAATAAAAAAATAGAACCAATGTCTTTTTTTAATATTGAGCCGTACGAGAAGGCAGTCAAAACCTATTGGTCTCGGGAAAAAGCAATACGAACACGGAAAAAAACGAAATTTGCAAGGCCAATAAATTCTCATTTTTTGAAAATATTGCAGAAATCATGATGACGACCTCTAGGAAGTACATCAACCAATTAATTTCCCCTCTCTATATTCAACAATCGATGAAATCAGTCATTAATGATATTGAGGTTTGAGACAGCAATAAGTTCAACAAAACTAGCCAAATTTAGCAGTTCACTAATTTTTGTCGAAAACAAACGGCGTATACGGCATTGAAAGCACTAGATATGAACTGAAACAAAAAATCGGATAATTTAAGCATATTTGTTTGGAGATGGGGCCTTTAATTAGCAAGACTAGGCGACTAGACAAAATTTTGAACAAAAAAAAACACCATAAACTCAAAAATTCAAGAATATTTCTTTAAAAAATTAGTTTTGAAGTCATAGAAAGCATTAACTTTGCATTGAAACAATTCAAACGATCAAAATATTCCTTATTAGCAAGCTATGAGACCTGTCACTAATGCGATCAATTGATAAGACAACAAAAATTTAAAAAAACTCCCAAAACTCAAAAAAATTCTAAAATTTTGTGACAACAAATAGTGTCAAAGCAACAAAAACCATTCAGTGAAGGTTAGCAATTTCAAGAAGTTTCACATAGGTGCAGTCAAAACACACATTTATCTTTTCCATAGCCATCAAAAGAAGAAAGGCTTACAAAGTCAAATCGCCTCACTTGAAGAAAAATTCGCTCTCAGAAATTGTTCCAAATAACTTTTTCTGGCTCCCCTTTCAATGTACTTTTAAACAAATTTTGCTTGATACCTGCTTGCTTTCACGCTCTTGTTACTTCTCCGGCTTGATTAAAATCACAGCGCTAATTTGACTTCTCACGGACCTGAAAAAATAAAAGTTCGAACAGACCTTAAAAAGAAAGATCACACCAATACAATCAAATAATTTGGACGGTAAAAAAACCCATCAACACAGCAAAATAGCTACGTTCAGCTGACAGCTTTGCAGCTATAAGCGAAAACAATTTTTTAAATAATTTTATCATATTTATGAGCAAAACTACGGCAATTTTCACCAAAAATACGGAAAATGTTCAGAAAACTCTGAACATCAATAACTCCGAGGACTAAACAGAATTCAAAAAATATTTTTAATTCTCTATTCCACACTGGATGCGCTTTCTTATGGTACCACTTACAACGCTCTACGATGAATATATCAAATGGTGAAAATTCACTGAACAAAAAAACCGTTTGAGTATATAGTTCCTCCTACACAAAAGTGGGTCGGAACAATAATTAAATGTTTAAGTTTGCGTTGAAATAAATTGTGAAAAATGTGTCGTGGTCAACATTAACTTGGTTCGAAATCTTCTATTATCTACAGGTTTAAATCAAAAATCCTTTCTGATGATCAAGCGATACCATCTGTCTTTTCATCTCCCTATAATTTGATGGCAAAATATTTAAATTAATCCAAATCCAGCAACATTTTTCAAATGGGTTCAATTTAGGGGGTCTGCAGTAGCTGGTAATGTCTGACAAATCTTTTGATCAAGTTATATCACTTATATTTACTTGTCATTGCTCATATGCATCTTGTAATCAAGTTCCATGCAACCTAAGGAGATTATTCTCTGGCCATAATTAGAAAAATTTAAGCATTTTGAGAAGAAAAGAATCGTAAAACAATGCCACATTTGCCTCCTTTACGCACTCGCATGATTGCATACATATATATTTACAGTATTTCACAATTTCGACCAGAGACTTCGAATCGGATTAGTCCCTGTATTTCAGTCCCGTAAGATGCGTTTAAATTGATAAAGAGCACCAACGAGCAGCAGAGTCCCTAATGCCAATTTAGTAGAATAATAAACTCTACATGCAAAAAAGCTACCTAATATAAGGCACAAATTTAATGTGAAAAATCATGTTCAATCATGGTCAATAATCCCCCTATCTGGAGCGGATTTTTTTGCTAACTTTAACTCAAATTTAAGACAACTTTAATATTTTGTTGACTTTTATGTCCTTTTTATGTTTATTGTCTTGTACAAAGAACAAATCTTAAGCTATAAAAAGTTCCGAAGGGGTAATTTTGAAAAGACGAATTGGATTTGGAAGAAATATATATACACCAAATTTTACTAGAAAAACTAGAAGCCCACTAGAACTTTGTTTCATTTTTTCCTTGTCTTGCTTTCTGCCTCGTTTTTGCTTACATTCTCAGCTTTGAAAAAAAGCTTTACTTTTTTAGGTTTTCAGATCGATTGCTTTCACAAAGAGATACTGGTTTCGCAAACTCTCTAGATTTTCACGAAAATCGTTTGAGCTAACTAGGCACTCAACGAATAAAAAATTGCTAGAATTAGTTGCATTAAGTATTGTAAAAGTAAGAGGCGTCATGGTGCAGAAAAGAATGGTTAAACAAGAAGTTGGACAAAAACAGAAAAAAATTGTTAACATTAATTAAGTTTTTTTGCAACGAATTGTTGCTCCAACAAATAGAAAATGAATCAGTCATAACCAAAATAGAATCAGAATTATAAATGGTTGCCACCCAATACCATTTGGATTAAGAAAACTGGACATCGCTCCAAAATATTTGTGATCAAGACAATTCATCACAAAAACGCACAAGAAATAATAAGAGCGGTCGAAATAGCTTACAGTCCAAGTTTTTTTAAAATATCGTTTTCTTCCTCTCCCAGAAATACAACTTAAGGAGAAAAGTAGTGTCTATAACTGCTTTTCAATTTTTAGCCAGTTAACGCAAACACACCAACAAAAATTAGCTGTACAAAAAGAGCTCAAGCAATAAACCACTTCGAGTCAAACACAACAATTATAGATCGACAACAGCCTCGAATTATTCAAAAGAGGGAGACCTTATACACGTCAGATTAGCGGAATATTTTCAAAAATAGGTGCTGTGCTACCTATTATAGATAGCAAAAGGTATTGAATTTAGTTGTCGGAGTTGATGACTCAATCCACATAACTATTAAAGTATTACTCTTTTATTAAATACAAAAACAACCCAGTAACGTCGGGCGAATTGCTCTCAAACCGTTTATCCATCTACTACCTGCTTATCCCGTTTTTGAGAACGAAAAACTGAATGGGTCAGACAAAAAATTAGTTAAGCGAAAAATTGCATAAAAAAGATCATAGGACTAATAAAATTGCTACAAACTTCGTTTGAGAGCAATTAAGCTTTTCGTTTGAGAGCAATCAATAACGGGAGATTTTTTGCAGATTTTAGATTACGTGGTTCATTGAAATTAATTCTATCTGCCTTCTTTGAGCTCAGGTCCTCTATTAACCATGAGCGTTTGCCTTTTAAAATTATTGAAAGAATAATGTAGTCATTCAAGTTTACGATTAGACCACTTCAACGTATCCAAGAACAATAATTGTTGATATTTAAAACCAGTAGAAAGGCAGAAACACTCGTCAAAAATAAAAAAAGAAGATAGACCAAAACTCTGCGTTTTGTAATATAGAAATTTACTCATGTGGCAGACTTTAATCTAACTCAAGTCAAAAATTTTGCTCGTTTAGTTTCTCGTTTAGTTTAGAAACTTGCACACCAAACTTTCTCGATTTCTCAAAAAAATGCAGAAATTTTTTCTTTGCTTCTGATTTTCTCAGCAGTTTGCCTTAAAAATTTTTCACGTTTTTCATGTTTGACATCGACTTGTGTTGAGCTGAATCAATCTCTTGAAGAATTAGAAACAAGCCCGATTTTTTATTGAACTCACCCAATGAGAGGGGGGTCTTTTCGTAAGCAATGTCATCCAACAGTAGCGTACTTGAGGCCAATTCATTAACGCGAGGAAATTTAAAAACGAGCGCTAAAAGGCTGAGGGAGAGATGAAGAAACGTCAAAGATCGGAGAAAACATAAAGATTGGCAATAAGAAATAATCAGCAAATATTTAAATTTTAGATCAATATAAACCAAGATTATTTGATTATGGAGACCACGCATATTGCAAGAATAATTTTGGAATTCTCAAAAAAAACTTTTAGTTCCTGTGTGATCTGATTTTGATTCGTAAGAAGTCACGGCTCCAAGATATGGCAAATTCTGTGAATTGTAAAAAAACATTGAGTGAATTAAGAAAAATACCAAGAAGTCCGCCCATTATGACAACGCTCAACTTACAATTTTCCAGCAATTAAAAATGTTAGAATTCTTTTGAATTACAACAGCTCAACTTTCTTATCAATTTTCTTGTACCTTGTATGATTGCAGTTCTCACAGCTCTGTTTTCATTCGCCTCATTTATTTTTCTTCGATTGATTATGTTGGAATTTTCTGTTCAATTCACAAACTCTCACAAACCGTCTGCAGCAAACCAACTTTCATTAGTTTTAAAGAAGATCAAACTTAATTGAAACTCACTACCTCATGTGTACAAAAAGAATAGATCCAAGAAAATAATACAATGGGAGGATGGGATAAATGGCTAAAACCGTTACGCAAATTTTTCATTCAGACCCAAAAAAATTTTGCTTAAGCTTTGTAGAAATTAGAGTAACACTAAATAAAAAACTTGAGGGTGGTACTTCAAAATCCCCTTGACAATGGAGTAGTCAAGCCTGGTTGGCAAAATTTGTCTTCAAAAATGCGATAGAAACTGCGGTCAGACAGTCCATTTTTTAAAATAGTTGAGCCTCTGCATCTATTCTGTTTATAAATGGCATTGGCCAAGTACTCATAGAACTAACGATAAACTTATTTTGAACTTTAGTATTTTGTAACCAGTTTTCGTTCCGAAGAGTGCGCACACGCAACACTGAGTCGAGAAGAAGAAGTTCAAATAACGAACGTTTGAAAATCGTAAATTTTGAACTTTTAAAATATAAACGTTATGAAAACTAGACAAATTTATTTTATCAAGTCATTTTTCGAGCGCGTCTTTTGAACGTTATAATTGGCGTTCGCCTAATTTCCACAAAATAAGTTCAAAAATATCGCCTAATAATATAAAATAGGCCTCAATAAAATAGTAGCTTCAGCCATAGCTTCGTGGCTATTAACATAGCCCGCAGATTGCCGGAATAAGTGAGAAAGAATAGACTTGCGTGCCGTATAATAGAGATAGAAAAAGATACAGAAATGAGTTGAAAAAGTTATCGACGCCGCCCTAAAAGATTTGTAAAAAAAAGCGATAAATTAATAAAGCTTACTAAAATTCATTAGGCAAAAGCCTTTTCATTAGGGACCTTTACCAGACATATGAGTTCCTTTGACCTTAAATTATTCAAAATAAACCTAAGTTTTAAAGTGCAGAAGTCATTTTATTGAGTGAGGTAAGTCACTATTGATCAAAATCATTCTGCTAGAGAGGGTGAGATATGACGCCACGCGCGCAAATGCCGGTGAGGGGAAGAAGTCATTCAGAAAATTTGACTTTTTCAGCTTTGTTGTGTGACCAAATGTAAAACAAAAAAGAACGTCAGACGGCGAAACAAAAAACATAGACAGAAGAATCCAGGAAGCGACTCGAAGCGTCAACACTTCACAAAGAAACCGTAACAACAGCTGAAGCTATCACCATTTGTATTACACCATTAACTCATTACCTACCCAGGTCAGATCTTAAAATTGGTGAATTTTAAACCACTGTCACCATGAGAAAAAAAATTTTTTAATTGAAAACTCTAGATAACGTTAAGAAACTCAAAAAACTAAAAAACCGAAAAAATTAGGATGGTCAAAAAATGATAGGCTGACAAACTAACAGGGCTATCAATTGCCCTCAAATAACTCAAGATTCCAATCTCGAAAAAATCGCGAAAGCAAACGGCAGATAGTTATAATAACTTAAAAAACTAAGTTAAATTTTTCAAAAAAATAATGCTCAAATTAAGATTAAGAAAACTACTAAAATTATATTTCTAAGCGACGCAATTAAGACAAAAACAACATATATATTTTTTGTTGTATATATGCTTGACAACATGATTTCATAATAATTCAAAAAAAAATAGTCATAGAACGCATAATCAGAAGAAAAATATTCAAAGGCAAAAATTATTTAAAAACAAAACCAAGGCCGGAAGAAAAGTATAACTGTCTTATGGTGAATGAAATCAACTGCAAACCAAAGAGAAGACAAAAATCTAAGAAAAAGTTTAAATCATTCAATTTTTCATTAACTGAAAAAATCAATATAACCAATATAAACGTAGGTGCCAGTACAAAACTAGAATAATGAAAACTAGAAAGAGAAGAGTATTGACACAATGTAAGGAACACCGTAACAAAGATTAACTCTAGATTTTTGAAAGTTAAAAATCAAATTAAAAAAATCAAGAAAAACGAATGCATTTCAATGTTCAGCATTCGAGATATAGAAAAGACAATTAGTCATCCGAGACAAAGATCCATTCTCCTAAAAAGAACAAACAAAGAAAAAGCAGAATTCAAACATAAAAAAAAAACATTGAAACATTTTGCAAAATTTAAAAATTTTTAAGACTTCACTTATGAAAAAATTTTTAACGGTTTTTCAAAAAAAAAACACTAAAAAGTGATTGAATTTTTATTGGAACAAAATTAAAATCTCTCATGTTGCACAAAAAAACTATTTCTAGCAATCAAAACCAAAATACAGAAAACAAAAACAGAAAAATTGGAAAAAACTACCAACATCAGATTAGCACATGTACAATTTTATAAAACAAAATTACATCGGGGTAGTTGAGTACATAAATTACAAAGAGAAGCTACCATATTTACTGATTTCTGACAAAAAAAGTGGCTGAAAGATGAAGAAAATGAAGAAAATAATAAAAAAGAGACAGAAATTAACTGGAAACTCAAGATATATGAGCCATTTTGAGTTGAAGTGCATTTTCAAGCTCTGTAAAACACTGTGGTATCATCAATTTCCCATCATCAATTGGGATATTAACAATTTTATAAAACAAAATTAAATTGAGGAGAAAAGCGTTGACTATATGAATTATCAAAGGGAAGTTGCCATATTTAGTGATTTTTGACAAAAAGACGGCCGAAAGATTCAAAAATGAAGGATTCATTAGAAAAAAGCCAAAAAATTAACTAAAAAATCAACTTCAAACACTTTTTCCAGCTCTGCAAAGCACTGTGGTATCAATTTTCGAGGTTTACATTTCAATATAGTATCAGCTAAAAATCATTTCTACAAAACAAATTACAAGCAAAAAAAACTTGGCCACTGAGACAAAAAACGGCTAAAAACTGTCATCTACATGTGCTATTCAGTCAGAAACTACTTTTCAAAGTCAAAAAGTCATTAACTAAACGCAGCGCTTGATCAGAAAAATTTTGTTCAAACGCCAACTTTTCTCACTTCTGCTTTTAGGTCAAAATAGCCTCTGAACGAATACTACATCCGGTAAAAAAAACATAGCCGGAAGATCTCCGGAAGCCACTCGAAGCGTCAAAACTTCACAAAAAAACAATAAATGCAGCTGAAGCCAATACCTTTTGTATTAAACCATTAACTCATTACCTCCCCAGGTCTGATCTAAAAATTCATGAATTTTTAACCACTATCACCAAGAGAAACAAAATTAAGCAAAATTTTCGATTGAAAACGTTAGATAACGTAAGAGAAGTCCAAAATATTTATTATGATCGAATTACTGATAGGCTGAAAAAACTGACAGGGCTATCAATTGCCCTCGAATAATTCAAAATTTTTCAAAAAAGAGTGCTCAAATTTAAGAATCAGAAAACTACTACAATTATATTTCTAATCACCGCAATTAGGACAAAAACAACAAGTACTTCTTATTTTTTTGTATATATGTTTGACAACATGATTTTATACTAATTCAATGAATAAAATAGTCATAGAAAAACATGATCAAAAGAATAAAATTCGAAGGCAAAAAATCATTTAAAACCAATACCAAGGCCGGTAGAAAATTAAAATTAGTAATGAGTGGAATTTTTGGAAAAAGCTTTCTAGCAAACTCTCAGAACTGCCTTATGTCGAATGAAACCAATTGCAAACAAAAGAAATGACGAAAACCTAATAAAAAGCTGAAATCATTCAATTTGCCAACAACTGAAAAAATCAATACAACGAAAATAAATGTTGGTGCAAGGATAAAGCTAGAATGATACAAACTAGAATGTGAAGATTATGGACACAATGTAAAGAACACCGAAACAAAAAGACTAATTCTTGATTTTTGAAAGTTGAAAATCAAATTAAAAATTTGAAGTAGAAAAACAATTACAATTCTTTATTTAGCATAAAAACTTAAGCTATGTTCCTGTATAGTTTAAGAGGTAGAAAGATAGATCGAAGTTTTGGAAAAAAAACACATTTTGCAAATAAAATGTCAAATTTTTTTTCAAAATATCATTTATGAAAAAAATTTGCAGAATTTTAAACAAAATTAGTCAATTATTAGTAAAAGAAAAGGATCCCTGACAGCGCATTAAAAAGCTTTGTCTAGTAATTAAATCTAAAAGAAAACAGAAAAATTGGACAAAGAACTCCAAAATCAGGCAAGTACGTTTACCATTCTATAAAACAAATACCTCACGTTATAAAGAGGCAATCAATTAATGGAAGATCACAGGTAAATTGCCATATGCACTAATTTTTGAATAAAGATCCACTTTAATATCCATAATTGAAATTAATTTAAAAAAGCCAAAATATTTTAAGAAATTGGGATATATGTGCTTAAATAGAACTTAAAACGCAATATTAGACACTCAAAAACACTGTGGTATCAATTTCAGAGGTTCACATATTAATAGAGCTTCTATTAAAAATCATTGCTACAAAAAACTAAATTGTAAGCAAAAAACTGGGCCAACTGGACGAAAAAACGGCTAAAAATGGTTTTCTGTATGCGAAATTCTGTCAAAAATCACTTTTCAAAGTCGAAAAGTCATTCACTGATAGAATCACATGATCAAATAACTTCTCTCACTCAGCAAATATTAGTTCATATGGCAATTTTACTCTCTTCCGCTTTTAGGTCAAAAAATCATCTGAACGAATAGTACTTCCGGTAAAAAAAACCTTAAGAAAACCAACTCTTCTTCGAGTCGTACCCACTTCTTCGAGTCGTAAAGAACCTTAAGAAAACCAATACTCCTCTTCGAGTCGTAAAAAACCAAGAGAACCGCAGTATAGCTCCGCTCAGCTTACAGCTTCGCAGCTATAAAAAAGAAACGCGCTTAAAATCATATATTTCGAACAAAGACGTTGAATAAATTGTGATATCCAATAGAACAGAAGTAAACAATTTTCAAAAGTAAACGAAATTTCCAGCAATTAGAATTTGATGTCATCTTTTCCTTGAGACAGTTTTCTTTCCTTTCTTTTTCGAAGATGCAGAAGAGGAAGTGGACTTGCTGTTGTTTTTAGTACATTTTGGACAGTACCACTTCTCAGAAGTCGGTTCCATCAGAATGCCCAAACACTGCCTGAAACAAAACAAACCCGTCATCCGTAACAACCTCGGTACCGTCCCGGGTCAGAGACAAACATCAATAGTTGAAAATTATACATTTGTATTATCTAACATGTATTATAACATGTAATAGAAATCAATCGGCACCAGACTTTTTGTTGTAAATTTCCTTTTCTCCATTAGAATATTTTTGTTAAATGACCACTTCCCTGAATTTCTCAAAAACCGATTCCCATTTCACCAATTGTGATTGTACGGTGTTGTATTTAGTTTTGTTTCAATTTGAACAATAATTCATTATATGTTTTAAAGTTTTCCAGCATTAAGTTGAACTCAACTCGACTGCCTCATATAGCTGTGAAATAGAATTGCGTGCCGTATAATTTAGACAGAAATAAACTTAACCGACTAAACGTCGGAAGAATTGCTCTCGAACGACTAGTGTGAGCTCTAATCAATTGCAGCCTGCTTCAGTCGGTGGGGGAGGGGGTGTAAATGGGACTAAGAAGTTAAACAGTGGGATTCAAGTAACCACATTAGAGGTTAACATATGGATGCCAAATAAACTTATTTGTGCACCGAAGTTAGTGATGTCTGTTTTTTTTTAATATTTTGGTATGTGACATAGACAGCAACTCTTTTCTGTGTTTAGTTCAGATTGCGTGCCGTATAATTTAGACAGAAATAAACACAGAAAAAAGTTGCTATCGATGTCACATACCAAAATATTAAAATATAGCCGGCAGATTGCCAGAAAATAGCCGCGATAGACGCTTGTGGCCTTTCATGAATTCAAACAACTAAAGAAATAAGTTAGAACGATTGACCACCAGTCCTTTAATAGACCACTAGACTTTTTGGGTTAGATTCGGACTGTCAATTTTATGACCCAAACGGTCTACAAGGAAAGCGCCCTAAAAGAGCTTTTTCATAATTGATAATCGAAATCAAAAACTCAAGACTAATACAAAAGAATTAGGGCATATAAGTTTGGTACTACTTAGATGCACACTATTGATTTATCGTTCCATAAGTGAGTTCAGAAGTCATTTTTAGTGAGGTAAGTTACGCAATTGACCTAAAAGCAGAAATGACGTCATATACACAAATTTTAACTGCAAAGCAGTAGAAGTCAATGAAGTCATTGAAAAAGTCAATTCCAAGAAGTCAGGTCGTAAGAATCATCGATGGAGACGACGAATTAAAAAAAAACATAGCAGGACAAGTCCTGACGTAAAAGTCAAAGAATTTTTATTGACTAAACAGAAAAACTAGACCTAGAATGGACTATGAGAGAATTGAGGAAAACATTTTTAAAAAAATCAGGTCAAAAAAATAAGAAAAAAAAACAAAATCGAGGTCAAAATGCCGGCATGTGAACAAAAAACCACTAGCGAGAAATGAACATTTAATTCAAACAAAAAAATAGTTTTAAAATGAGCCGTGAAGGGATTGAGAAAACCATCTAGAAAAAAATCCGATCCAAAAAATTGATAAAACAGTAAAAATCAGAGTGAAAATGCCGGATATGAACAAAAAACCACTACCGAGAAACCGAATTTTTGTTCAAACATCGTTTTCGCAAATTACTTTAAAGTTACAGCGAAAAAATTTCACACCGCAAAACTACTCGCTTTTTCGCTCCATTTCATGTTTCGGCGTGATCAAAATCACTACTCCAATTTGACTTCAAAAATCATGAAAATATGTGAACAGGTCTTAAAAAAAAGCGCCCCAATACAATTCAAATTCTTTGAATTGTAAAAAAACCACGATGTCCCCAATAATAGCCGCCATCGCTTCGCGGCTATTAAAAACAAAGACATCTAAAGAAGCTTCATCACTAACTTCGCTGCACAAATAAGCATCTTAAACCTCCGAAAAAGTGAAATTAAAAACTAAAAAAATGTTCTTCGAAGAAGCAGCACGTGATCAAAAAATTTTGCTCCTTGGCAAAATTTTTTTCACGCCCACTTTTGTCGCTCTGTCAAAAATGCAGCATGAACTGAAAACCTGAGACTTTTGAAAACCTAATTGAAATTCTTACACGAGAGACTGAAGAATGACATCACGTGAGCAAAATCCGTTGACTAGAAGACGAAGTGAGTTAAAACATTTGAAGGTTTCAGCTTTTCTGTGTGAACAAACATAAAACGAAAAAAGCGTCAGACAAGGAAATAGAAAGTCTCGAAGTAACTCAGAACAAACTTTGAAAAATATTAGAAAAGATTGAAAAACAGATAAAAAACAGGTAAAATTGACATATCTGAAACATAAACCGACTAACGTCGGACAAACTGCTCTCGATCAACAGTCGGGGCAATTTAATTCAGAGGGGGCTGTAGACTACAATATTTTATGGGAGGAAACATCTTCAACCAAGGAGGGGTAGGCACCCCGATCTCCGGCGTACTAGGCTAAGCTGACCCCTTAGTGAAAGTACTACCTTACGGACGATTGCCTATGATAGTCGCAAACTAGAATGTTGAGACCCCTAGTTAAAAAGATGACTAAAGTTAAAGATAACAAAATTTCAATTCAAATGTCACGCATCAATTCCTTTTTAATCTAGTCATATTGACCTCTATTCATCTTCAGTCAATTAAAATTCCCTGTTTAGCGTTGATGGGTGATCACAGAAGTTTTTTCGTGAGTGAGGTAATTGAGGTATGATGTGTCCAACAATTGACATAAACTTATTCTACGAGGCTAACAAAAGACAAGGAAAGCTATAAGTCAGCTAGAGAACCGCGAGTCGCTCATTGATTTCTTGTCGCTCGATCAAAATGGTCGCAACCAAACAAAAACAGACGAATTACAAAAACTTTTGATTTGCTGCAACCAAAGTCTATGTCAGCAGAAAAACTCCAACGCTACTTCTTTAAAGGAAACGGATTTAAAAAGTAGTACACTTCCAAAACCCAAACTTCAAAGATCATTTTGAATTATAATGAGCGCTATCCTGCTCCTCAGCTTGTCTTATTGAATTCAATAGGCCAGATTTTAGTGACAAAAATTTATTTTATTGCACCATTGGTTATGTTATAATAATACATCACCAATTTTCGCATAAGCTGTCGCTTCTCTTTCAACTGTCACTCAAGTTTTGAAATTTTAAACATAGCCGGCAGATTGCCGGAAAATAGCCGCGATAGACGCTTGTGGTCTTCCATGAATTTAAACAACTAAAGAAATAAGATAGACAGATTGACCACCAGTCCTTTAATAGACCCCTATATTTTTTGGGTCATATTCGGATTGTCAAATTTATGATACATACGGTCTATAAGGAAAAAGCCCTAAAAGAGCTTTTCCAAAATTGATATTCAAAATCAAAACCTCGAGACTAGCAATCAAGAATAAGGGCATATAAGTTTGGCACTACTTAGATACACACCATTGACTAGTAAATGTTCATAAAATTTAAAGTTCCATAAGTAAGTTCAGAAGTCATTTTTAGTGAGGTAAGTCACCCAAGTGACCTGTAATCAGAAATGACGTCACGTACACAAATATTAACTGCAAAGCACTAGAAGTCACTGAAATCATTGAAAAAGTCAATTCCAAGAAGTCAGGTCGTAAGAATCATCGATGGAGACGACGAACTAAAAGAAAACCACGACGTCCCCAATAATAGCCGCTATCGCTTCGCGGCTATTAAAAACGTGACATTAAAATTAATTTCAAATTTTTAATGTGTAGTACGCCACGGTGTGCACAGCAGTTAAGTTTCTAGAGCCATGGAAACAACAAGACGAACCAACATATTCAGAAACCATTGTTTTTTTTTTCAAAAAACATAGCCAGCAGATTGCCGGAAAACAGCCGCGATAGACGCTTGTGGCCTACCATGAATTGAAACAACGAAAGAAAGAAGATAGACATATTGAGCAAAAGTCCTTTCATAGACCACTAGACTTTTTATTAAGATTCGGACAGTCATTTTTACATACGCTCTATAAGGAAAAAGCCCTAATGGAGCTTTTTTTTCAAAATTACTATTCGAAATCAAAAACAAAAGACTCTAATACTCAAAAATTAGGGCATATACGTTTCGCACTACTTAAATGCACACAATTAATCTTAAACTAGTAAACTTAAAGTTCATTAAATGAGTTCAGAAGTCATTTTTTGAGTGATGTAAGTCATTGAAAAAGTCAATTCCAAGAAGTCAGGGTAAGACGAAACAAAAATCTGTTAGACGAAGTAAAAAACATAGCAGGACAAGTCCTGACGAACAAATCAAAGAATTTTCATTGACTATGAATGAATTGGAAAAACCATTTAGAAAAAAAAATCCGATCCAAAAAATCGAAAAAACAGTAAAATCAAAGTGAAATTGCCGCATGTGAACAAAAAACCACTAGCGAGAAAGTGAATGTTTGTTCAAACACCGTTTTCTCACTCTACTTTAAATTTAGAGTGAAAAAATTTCACGCCGCAAAACCACTCGCTTTTACGCTCCATTTCCTGTTTCGGCGTGACCAAAATCACTACTCCAATTTGACTTCAAAAATCATGAAAATGTGTGAACAGATCTTAAAAAAAAGACAGCTTCCCAATACAATTCAAACTCTTTGAATTGTAAAAAATCAGGAGCGCTATAATAGCCTTCTGGAATTGCTGACGCGGCAATTAAAAAAAACAAAATTTCATGTGGAATCACTATATTACACAAGCAATCCAACTTAAACCCTAAAAACGTACAGTTTCTTCCGAGAATGGAGCAAAATTTCCAGAAAATACCCTCCGTTGACGCGCTTATGAACATCGGGATTGAGATAGAAAAAGAAAAATTAGAGATAGAAACTGACTTCTTCAAGTGTCAAAAAGTGTTCTAGTTTGGTGTGCAGTTTCAGTTAGATTCTAAAACTGAACTTAATTCAGCTTCTAAACTGAAATTTATTCAGCTGAATACTAATGTCAGCTAGCAGTCGCTCTAATGGACTTTGATAACCTAATGCACTATGACTCAATGACTTGGCTTTATCCGTTTCTTTTGATTTCGTTCTTTCGACATTGACCGTTTTCACTAAATTGCGTGATTCAATGCGTGAAAGAATTTAAATTCCATTTGGTTGAAACAGTGAGTGAGGTCAGTCACGAGTCAAACCTGGGTATAAAAAACATGACTCATGTAAAACAATAACCGTGATCAGAAGGTAAAGTGAATTAAAAAAACATAGCAGGACACGTCCTGAATTACATTCCTAAGAATTGCTTTAGTTAATTATCCCACAATTAACATTTTAAAGCGAGATCAATCTGAGACCTGATGGTATATGCGCAAAAATTAACAAAAAAACCAAACCAATTAGAAACATTCTTTTTCCAGGATTAAATGCTTTAAAAATCCCTACAAATAACAAGCAAGCACAAACAATAGCGTCCTTAGAATGAGCACATAATCCAACAGCCTTGTGGGAATCAATGAAAACAAAGCAAAAAAGAGACAAAAAATGAAAACTGGCCAAAAACAAGCTTTGAAATAACCGGCGCCAAAGTAAGAAGCACTCAAACCAAATCCATTAAACAAGGCACATCATAAAAGTTTAAAAGTCAAGAAACATTTTTCAGCAGTTCTTTCTGAAGAATGGACAACAACTAAAAATGAAGGCAAGATTCGCAAATTCAAATAAAACTTTCAAATACAAATGTTATCTCAGTGAAAACAACCTTAGCTTTAGCTTGGAGCCAAAAATGACTGCAAATATGCCGCATTAGAAGGTCAATAAAAATTAACTGTTCCTTATTAGACTTAGTGAAAAGACCACAACAGAAACACAAAAATCTTTTATTGTTCGCAAATCAGGAGACAAAATCTTAAAAACGATAGATTTCTGTTAACTCAATCGGCTAGTTAGATTCACCTATTATTCTTTAACAACCAATGGAATCTATCATTAAAGAGATTAGGTGCTAAAACAGTAATAGGTATAACAAACAATAATAAAACCCAAAAATTGAGTAAAATTGTTAGAAAACGAAAAGAGTATAAGGCAAAGAAAAAACAGCTAAAAATGAAACACTTAATTCAATTAATTAACGCATCCTTAGCAGTTCTTTCAACCGATGAGAATTTTCATTCAGATGGCTAAAAAATAAGACAACAAATTGAGCAATAAAAACACGTAAAACCTCAAAAATTCGATACAATTTCTTGAAAAGGATGAAAGTCGAAGTTATAAACAGAATTAGCTTTGAAACAAAAACAATTAAATCGGATGAAATAATTCAAATTAGCTACATAAAAAACCTAATCCTAATGAGATTAAACGATAGGACAACAAATACTCTCAGAACTTTAAAAAAAATAAAGAGGCACAATTTCAAAAACTTAATTAGGTTAATTTATACCTCATGGCAACCAATGATACTGTCATTAATGATACAAGGTGATAAGACACCAGAGATATTAAAAAAGTGGCAAAAAACAAAATTTCTATAATTTTTTGTGACAATAAATAATACTGTAAACCTAAATAATACCCGTTGAGAGGCTGACGGCGGCTATTAAAAAATATATAGCCCACTGACGCTGCGCAAATTGCTCTTAAACGACTGACGATTGGTTGGCTTCTTCTGTAGCCTGCCTCGTTTTAGGGAGAATAATCTGAGTTCAATTGAGTACGTGGGGTGTAGAGGAGGGGGATGCAGGGTGGGGAAATTGACAAGGGAGGGAAGGGGGCTAGAATGACGTTGAGGCGGTATACGCGGTTGATTAGGATGAGGGGAGGAAAATAACAAAGAGAAGACATGCCAAGCTTGTAGAACACAAAAGACAGCTAGAGAAGAACTGTAAACCCAGTCAAGTCTGCTACAAAGTTGTCATCAGAAATTAAGCACTCCGCAACTAAACATGACAGATATAAAACTAGTTGACGTCAACAACAGAAAATTCAAAATAGCGTCCATTTACTGAAACAAAAGGAAAGAAATGAAAAAAATTTGAAGAAAACTAGGAATTGCTCTCAAGTCCGCTTAAGTTTTTCTCACTTTTTGCGATTTATCTTTTTGTTACCCAAAACTACCCAATCGGAATAATCTGTCCCAAAAACCAGAAGAAATAATAATTCTTGACACTCAATCCAACTTGAACTTAGAAAAGATAAATTTTGACAAAAAACTAAATAAAACACCTTTCAATCACAATAGCAGTTATAAAAACGTTAAAATTAATCAAAAAGCCCCTTAATAACCAAAATGAGCAAAGATCAACTCAATTTAAACGGTTTAGAGGTCGGTTTTTTGCATTTTTATTATTTCAAGTCGGAAATTCATTGAGCTGTAAATAACAAAGCATTGCTTTATATCTAACTGTCTCCCTATAGTAGCCAATGGTCGACATATGTTCTAAGCTTCAGCGGCCAAAACTCGCCGCAGAGAGAATCGGACAGAGCACAACAGACAAAAACAAAATCTCACCAGTGGTACCATCCATCACACAAGTCACACCCAATCATTGGACTGTCGAAGGCGGTGTCCGGCAATCCACACGCGGGACAGATCCACACTTGCTGGTCAGCAGATCCCACATCCCCAATGACGTCAGATCCTGGTACTCCGTCACTTCCTCCTATTTCACCAAAGGCACTAGACGCAGGTCTGGCGAAGTCAGATGCTGAAGAGGTGCTGGATGCTGAGGTTACTATGTTATAGGATTCAGCAGGAGGGTGGTACTCAGGGGCTGTTCCCACTAGAGGCGGGAGGTTCGGACTCTGAAATGATCTCAGTGCTGTACAACTATCGCATTTTCATGTAACGAAGCTGACTTGAATTTAAATCATTAACAACCCAGAAAGTTCGAGTGTCACCGCGTATGTACAACAATCTTCTGTATCCCCAAGGTTGATATCCGGCTTAGATCTCTATGGTACAAATGAAAACATTTATTTAGTCCATTTTAAGGCAAATTTTCTCAAAACGCGTAATTGATATCATCACAGGACTTGAGTCAGTTCAACGTTAAACAGAAGCTTACTCTAAAGCGATGATCATATTTTACAAGAAATTACTTCAGTGCAAAAAGCAGTAGAAAAAAATCAGCGATCATCTGGAATTTCTATTTTTCGCGTATCTTAATTGCCTGGCTCGTGACGTTAGTTTCAACACTCGCTAAGTGTTTTCTGACGTACATTCTACCTCTGACGTTTTCTTTCTACCTTCTATATCTTTCGTACAAGTAAGTCGCATCAATTTGAATGGCTTTTTAATTAAGCGCTGTTTAGTAACCGTTCAATTTAAAAAGTGGGTATCATACACACCGTGTTAGTAAAATCGCAATCTCTGATTCCAACTGGTGTAATCGGAGACTGCAGATCGCCAGAAGCAGCCACTGGCAGAGGCGCCTTGATACTTAGACTCTGAACCGAACTGGACGTCGCCTGATGCATCATTTCTGCTTTGGCTAGTAAATCACGCATACTCTGTTCTTCTTTCTGTTTCTTAGCTGATTGTGGTTTTTTAGTAGACGCTGGCGCCGATTCCAAGACAGTGGGAGTTTTGGGTCTCTCTGGTGAAGGCAAAGGTTCTGACTTGATTTCAGGAACTTTGACTGGTTCAGAGTTTCTGCTAGTTTCCCCACACTCATTGCCTATGGTCCTGAAACAAATATTGATAGCACTAACTGAATCTATTGAGAAACTTATAAGACAGACCAGAGATAGAACATACTAATATTAGGTAACGTTTAACAGATGGAATTGAGGTAAATTAGATGTTTAGATGTAACCGAGGGATCTTGTAACTGTCCGTAACAAAGTTAATATTTGTCAAATAAACGAAATTCCATCCATATTCTTTTTTAAAATTAAGAACTAATATTTATAACGGTTTCGACCTCAACTTACACGCTCTTTCCTCCAAACTTGAGAATGAGTTTTGGTAGAACAGGCACCATCCCATCATCTTCATCGCCCATCAAACTCTCCTCGTCCAATTCTTCCACCTCCGCTAGTTCCTAGAACAAATTCTACCTCCAGCACTATCTCATGTCGTTTTCAGACAGAAATTACCCCAACCCTGGCTGGAACCGTAACTTCATTTTTACAATAAAGAGCATTGAAAACGACTGAAATGCGATTGTTTAATATATAGATACATAAATCAACTAACGTCGGAAAAATTGCTCCTGACAAACATCGGAAAAATTGCTCTTGACGAACGGCGGAAAAATTGCTCTCGCGGCGCATTTAATTCAGGGAGCTGTAGCCTAGATAAATTTTTCTTTATGGGTGCGAAAACATCAGCCGAAGGTAGGATTCGGCAACCCCGACCTCCTGAATCGGTTTCCGTCACCTCGACGGAGGTATTGACCATCAGCTATCAGAGCCTCATCAGCGATTCTCTAACAATCGGTTTGGTCTGAACAACAAACATTATTTCGGAGTGAGAGCAAATCACAAATCAAGAAGAAGTGCTAGAAAAAATCACTTGAGAAGTCAAAGATTATCCTGGAAGAAAAACGCAAAACGGTCAAGCAAAAAAGTTGCAAAAAACAGCCGGTAGAATACCGGAAACGACTCGAAGTGTCATGCATTAAACGAGAGCATCAACACGAGAACATATGAACCATCAGAATGGTAGACATCAGAATCGAGAAACATCAGAACGTATTTTAGAAAAAGCAGACAAAATTTTTCAGTTTAGGGGAGTGGGTAGGTGCTGGGGGAGGTGGTGGGGGTAGGTAGGTCGGGGCAGGTAGGTGGTGGGGGGCAGGTATGTAGGTGGAGGCGGGAGGGGAGATAGTTGGTGGTTCTGCAGTTAAGACAAGTAGGGACTTATATAGGATCAAAAATCGCAAAATGAACTCTTCGCTTTGAATATTATGAGCAATTCCTAATTACTATACATTACAAACTAAGCTACTATTAAAGTCTAATGTTCGAAAATAGAAGTCAATGCTTGTAAACAAAAGTCAAAAGTTCCAGTCACGACTTCAGCTTAAAAAAATCTGTAGAATCTAAATAACATAAACATGGCCAGTAGAATACCGGAAACGACTCGAATCGTCGTGCATTATAATCTCTAACCTAACCCTACCAAAATCAGAACATCAAAATAGACAAGAAAAAAAAAACAAAAGTAGCCCAACAAACCACATTGAAATGTTTTAAAAAAGCCAATTTCTTAGGTGCGGGGTAAGCTAGTTGGGGTGGGCGGGCAGGATCTGGGAGGTGGGGAAGTGCTGGGGTAGTTGGGGGGGGGGGTAGGTGGGGTTAGTTAGGTGAAGGGAGGGGGTAGCTTGGGGGGTAGGGGTAGGTGGGGGGATGGGGAATGTTGGGGCGGGGGGTAGCTAGATGAAGGGAGGGGGTAGGGGTAGGTGGGAGGTAAGTTGGGTGGGTAGGTGTTGGGGGGGGCAGATAAGTGGTGGGGGGGGGGTTTGTGCGGTGTAGTTGAGATAATTAGGGGTGACTTATAAAGGAACAAAAATCTCGAAATGACCTCTTCACCTTGAACATTACCAGCAGTTCCTAATTACTATTTATTACAAACGAAGCTACTGTTAAAGTCCAAAGTTCGAATAAAAAAGTCAACAATCAAAAACGGAGGTAAATGCTCGAACAGAAAAAAGTCAAAAATCAAGTCGTGAACTAACTTGCTTCCTGCTAAAAAAAACATAGCCGGTAGAATACCGGAAACGACTCGAATCGTCGTGCAAAATAATCACTACCCTAACTTGGACAAAATCAGATTAACTAGAAAACACTAGAAATAACAAAAATAGTAGACCAATATAACATAAATAGCGTTAAAATTTTTTTCAGTTCAAGGGTGTAGGTAGGTGCTGGGGTGGGGGGGGGGGGGGGGTTGGGTAGGTGGGGCAGGTAGGTGGTGTTGGGGGTGTGTAGGTAGTTGGGTGGGGGGTAGGTACGTTAGGGGGTTAGGTACGTGGGTGGGGGGGGGTAGTTTTTTTTTGGGGGGGGGGTAGTTTTTTTTGGGGGGTGGGGGGTAGTTTTTTCGGGGGGGGGGGGGGGTATTACAGACTGTTACCAATTGCTATACATTACAAACTAAGCTATTGTTAAAGTCCAATGTTCGATAACAGAAGTCAACAATCAAAAACGGAGGTAAAAGCTCGAATAGAAAGAAGTGAAAATTCAAGTCATGAACAAACTTGCTTTCTGCTAAAAAAAAACCTGTAGAATATCAATACTCCTCTTCGAGTCGTAAAAACCAGTAGAATTTCAATACTCCTCTTCGAGTCGTAAAAATGTTCACCTTTCGTTCTGTATCTACAGTTTTATTTTAATAGCTTTGCGAAAAGAGTAAATGTAACATACCCTTTTGGCCTTCTTGTGTTTCTTCTTAGACTTGTGCTCTGATGAATGTTTCCTTTTCTTTCCAGATTTCTCCTTCTCCGCCTAAAAATAAAGCATTCTATTAACTTGAGCCACTTCGAATACAACTGTACACAATGGTATGGTAAATAGTGCTAGCACACTAGATCGAAAGACATGCAGTAGATCGAAGAGTAAAAATCGGCACAGATTTAAGATCACACCAATGCTATCCGTATAAAGATATCGCGATAATTTTCGATAATAACATGTCGTTTTGATAGATTCATATCAAATCCCATCTACTGCTGTGGCATGACCACGGCTCGTCAGGCATGGCCCAATGAATTATTCTCAGGTAAGCTTGCAAATAGCGCCTACTTTCAGTCAATCAGAACAGTTCCATTTTCGATCTAATGGCCCAATTTTAGCGTTTTTGATATATTGTCCCTCACCATGAAAAGTGTATGTTGTTATGAAAAATGTGTACAATTATCGGCAAATATAGGTCACATGACGGTACAAAATTAGCTTTTTAGTAAATTCGGTCGCTAATTACCAATTCGAGGCACAAATTAGAATTCTTCAATGACCTATGAAGACTGGGCTGTAATTAAAACAAGACAATTAAACAACTTCAACTATCGGAAGTAACTTCTCCATTCCCAAAGTATCGAGCTCAGATCCGATATACTTACAAAAACGTCGGTTGTTTTTCGATTAGAATCGTATGAGGAAACACTGACATCATCGTTGAGCTGAGGCCCACCTATTCCCAAATCTAAAACTGAATCAAGCCGTGCAGTATCAATCTCAGCAGCCTCATGATAACTACTGGCCGTCCTGGACTCGGTTTCATCAATTAAATTTGGGCTTGGCGGAGTTTGGATTGTTTCGCTATGAAATGGAGGTCCTGAAACGTCAGTTGCCGCTCTCAAGTTCTGGGACATCAACTGGAAAGGAACATTGGGTGCAGTGGTGTTAGTGGCATACGATGACGTAGCAACAACTGGGTTGAAATCTGCAGACGATTGCGGACTGTTTGGCCCAACTGAGTTCGGCCCGGAGTTCAAATCTGCATCCAAGTTTGGAGATCTCGGAATCTCGTTTGACGTTGACGGGGTCAAAGGTATCAGATTGGGAGATGGTGGGATCTCGATTTCACCATCGGACTCTATAGTGATGATATTGGGAGCAGAAATGGTGGTATTGGGTGGTGGGATGTTATGTTCCAAAGCAGGTGGCTGTATGTTGCTGTCCGTAGATGTCAAGGCGTCTAATTCACTCGTATGTTTAAGAGTAGGCAGCACGTCCAAACTAAAAAGCGAACAATTATAAAAATAGAAAACACTAGATTGAGCAAACATGAGATTATTGATTGACTTTTTTTTCACAGAGAGCGCGAGTCAAATAAAACTTTAGTTTTTTTAAACTTTATGTGAGATTAAAATTCCATTCTGAGATTTAGAACAGTTTCGAAATCTTCACGCACATGCATAATTCTGCGATTTGATAGAGAATTGCCAAATAAAACGTAGCTGGCAGATTGCCAGAAAATAGCCGCAATAGCTTCGTAGATCTGCAATCTCAAAAGTAAAAAAAGACCAAAATAAATTTTTCATTAAATGGTGAAAGGTTACATTTTGATTATGAATCTGTATAACTTAATGGTGCTTCTATTAGCTGCTCTTAAATAACCTTCAATTAGAGTGACATACACCCACTTGACCATATCTCTTTAAATCAAATTTTTAAAAAGTCATTTTTAGAGTGAGGAAGTCATTTTTGAGAGTGAGGTAAGTCACGCGTGACCAAAAATTTAATCACGCGAATGAACAAAAACAACTCGCTCCAATAAAAGTGAAAAATGACGTCACGCACGCAATTCAGTTTTGCGTGCGTTTTGCATGAACGAAAGAACAAAAAGTGCATGAACGAAATTGCATGAACGAATAAACAAAAAGTGGCTGTGATGTCATATGGTCGTAACAAAAATCTTGACGAAATAACAAAAACATAGCAGGACAAGTCCTGACGTACAACTGACTTAACAAAAAACTAAACCTAGAACGGACTATGAGTGAACTGGCAAAACAATTTCTGGAAAAAAATCAGACAAAAAGAACAAAAAAAAAACAGAATCAATGTAGAAAAGCCACATGTGAACATAAAACCAGTGGCGAGAAATATATATATGGTTCAATTAAAAATCTAGGCCTAGAATTAACTATGAAAGGATTGAGAAACCATTTAGAAAAAAAATCCGATCCAAAAATAAAAAACAGTAAAAATTGAAGTGAAATTGCCGCATGAGAACAAAAAACCACTAGCGAGAAAGCGAATTTTTGTTCAAACACCGTTTTCTCACTCTACTTTAAAATTAGAGCGACGAAATTTCACGCCACAAAACCACTAGCCTTTTCGCTGCACTTCCTGTTTCCGCGTGACCAAAATCAGTACTCCAATTTCACTTCAAAAATCATGAAAATGTGTGAACAGATCTTAAAAAAGACATCGCCCCAATAAATTTCAAATTCTTTGACTAAAACCCAAGAGAAGGCCAATAATAGCCCCAGCTATCGCTGTGCGGCTATTAAAATTTATTGCCTATTTTTAATACAATTTCGTTTTAAAAACAAAAAATATTTTAGTCGTATTGCATTTGATTGTTTTTTTTCAAAGAACTAGTCGATAATTGAAACAATGCGAAATGATTCAGTGAAAATCAAATCTCAAATTTAGCCGGCAGATTGCCGGAATAGCTGCGAAAGAATAGACTTGCGTGCCGTATAATAGAGATAGAAACAGATATAAATTGAAAAACTCGACGCCGCTCAAAAAGCTATGTAAAAAACAATCTGCGATAAAATAATAAAGTCCAAAAGTCATTTTACTGAGTGATAAAAGTCACTTATGATCGAAATCTAGTTACGCAAATGAACTTACAACCTCTGCTAGAGAGAATGAGAAATGACGTCACGCGCGGAAATCCCGTTAGTGAGAGGAAGATGTCAATCAGAAAATTTGACTTCAGCTTTGCTGTGTGAACGAAACGAAAAAGAGCGTCAGACGACGAAACAAAAAATCATAGTCGGACAAGTCGTGACGTGCAATTCAAACAATTTTGATCGACTAAACACAAAACTAGACCAAGAACGGAACAAGAATGTATTGGGGAAACCGATCCAAAAAATCGAAAAAACTGTAAAAATCAAAGTGAAATTGCCGCAGGTGAACAGAAAACCACTAGCGAGAAGCGAAATTTTGTTCAAACACCGTTGTCTCACTCTACTATAAATTTAGAGCGAAAAAATTTCACGCCGCAAAACCACTCGCTCTTTCGCTTCACTTCCTGCTTCGGCGTGATCAAAATCACTACTCCAATTTGACTTCAAAAATCATGGAAATGTGTAAACAGATCTTTGAAAATATAGCCAGAAGAATTCCTGAAACCACACAACTAGAACAAGTATTGTGAACCCTGAACCTCCACAAACGCCATAAAAAATTTAAGGAAGAATAGAAACGGCATTCAAAAAAATTGAATAAAAAAACTAGAAAAACTTAATGAGTTTTTTTTAATAGTACAAGGAAACATAAAGCAGAGTAAAATTCCTTCCCAATTAGGGCAATAGAAAGCTCGCAAAACAATGGGCAAGTCATAATAGGCTAAGAAACTTGTCTAAGACTAAGAAAAAAGAAAAACTGCAAAAAAATAAAAAAAAATGGTTTAAAATTTCTCAATTTTTCTGCCAATTTTCCGAAGAAAAGAATGATTTACACCAATAAAACTTTAGTAAATTGGTAGCTGAATATTTCTTAAGTAACAAGCTTCTATTCAAATCCCACTTAAAGCATTAATACAAAAAAACAGGCACAAAATCATTAAATTTTGTCTAAAAATCAGCAAAACTGATCGAAACCCTCCAAATTAGCATTTAACTCAGATTTAACTACTTGAAAAAATCAATTCCTATCAAAACAAGCCTAAAAATAATACAATATCATAATCAAACCTCATAACCATCAAAATTTGCAAAAAAAACTGCTTTTAAAAGCCGCACGTGAACAAAAAAATTTCGCTCGCTTAGAGAAAATTTTTCACACATCAAATTCTCGCTCTCTCAAAAACAGCGGTATGAACAAAAACCCCTCTCTTTTCGCTCCGCTCTTAACTTTTGTTCAGCCCCAAAAACACTCCAAATTTTTTCACGCGTTTAATTTCCCGCTTCAAAAATCACTTCATAAAAGACAGCGCCCCAAAACAATTTTTTTTTAATCTTCAAAAATGTAAATTTAAAGTTATAACCACAACAAGAACGTTTGGTTAAATATTTACATTTTCAAAATCGCCTCGTAAATATATGAATAGTTCATAAAGCCTCTTACTTGTCTATCTATTGGAACACGTTCATGCAGTTTGACCATTTCGCTGCTTAGTTTTTCCTTAAATTTGTTTTTAGTTTTCTCTTTTCGGATTTCAATTGGCAAATTATTCCATTTCCTAGAAAAATTTCTGATCAGTGACCTGTCACTCCATTTGGATTGGCACTTATTCTTTGGAAAAAACTGGACAGTTCTGCAGTTTTTGGTCAATTCGTACTTTTCAAGAATCCTGAAAGAGGAGTTTTTGGTTTCTCGACTACTCTGTTTATATTGTGAGAGGAGGTCAAAAAATTTAAGAAGACAAACTTTTTTAATGAAAAGCTCTGCTGGTAAAATTTTGTCTTTCAGTAATAGATCTCTTGCACAGTCAAACTTTTTGCGCAGGTGGCAAACCTTTATTCCCCAATTTATTTGTTTATTAACTCTTTGAAGTGACATAACCGACAACGATTGAAAAAAAATTGCACTGAAATTGAGATGGGACAAAACAAGTGATTTAAAAAGAACGATTCTTGCTTTTAGTGGTAGAAAATGTCTTACTAAGTAAATTGACCTAATAGCATTTGCCATTTTTGTTAATGTTTTGTTCCGCTGAATGTCAAAATTTAGATTGTTATCAATCATTATACCTAGATAACGACAACTTGTTTTTGGCTCTATGAAAATTCCATTATAATGAAATTGTTCAATTTTTGATTCACCATTTTTTGAAAAACCACAATTTCTGTTTTATCTCTGTTTAAAGTTAGCATATTTTGCCTCATATAACTGTCAGTACTTTCAAATACACTGTTAATTTCGCATAAGAGATTTTCATCGGATTTGGAATGACAAATAATGCATGTGTCATCTGCAAACTGTAAAACGTCCTCTCTTTTTTTCATTTTTTCTGGGAAGTCGTTGATATATATTAAAAAAATTAAAGGTCCGAGAACTGTTCCTTGAGGTACTCCGTGATTTATTGTCACCCAGTTCGAATATTCTATGCCGTTCTTTACGCATTGTTTTCTGTTAGACAAAAACGATTCTAGCATTGCAATTGATTCCGTACTAAATCCATATTTAGTAATTTTTTCGAGAAAAATTTTGTGAGATATTGAGTTAAAAGCTTTGGCTAAATCCAAGAATATACTAACAACGGTTTCGTTTTCTTCTAACAAACTATTCACTGATTCTGTCAACGATATTACTGTGTCATTCGAAGATTTTCTTTTCAGAAACCCAAACTGATTTTTATTGATTATTTCATACTTTTCAACATGTTCTAACATTTGTTGGAGCAAAAGTCTTTCAAAAATCTTCGCAAGAATCGGTGTAACTGAAATTGGTCTGTAGTTTCCTGCTTCCAGTGGATCCCCTTTTTTGTAAATTGGAGTTACATATGCTTTTTTAAGTATGTCAGGAAAAATGTTTTTTGAAATACATTCGTTTATTGCAAACTGTAGATGTGTTCCAATAGACATTTTGCTACACTTGAAGGACCATGTAGTGAGTAATCCAGGACCCGCTGCTTTGTTTTGTGGTAATTGATCAATTACAGTAAACAGTTCTTTTCTCGTTATATGTCTGAAGGAAAACTCAGTTTTGTCAAAAGCAAAGTCCGGTAGCTCAATCTTTTCTGTCTCGCCTTCGTATAAACCTAATTTAGAAAAACAAATATTAATTGTGTCAGCGATTTCTTTTTTGTCTTTTAAGATATCTTGGTTGAACCGAATTCTAGAAATTTCGCCGTTTTTATCCTCGTGTTTTATTTTTGTTTTAATGAATTTCCACTGTTGTTTTGAATCGGGAAGACTTTCGAACAATTTCTGTGAATAATTGTGGCTCGCTCTTCTAAGTAGTCTGTTTGTATGGTTTCTTATTCTTTTGTATGAGTTATATGTGTCAACGTCTGCTGTTGTCTTCCAAATATTGAAAAGCCTGTGCTTTTCGTTGATTAGATTCA
This sequence comes from Convolutriloba macropyga, assembly GCF_964194025.1. Classification (NCBI taxonomy): domain Eukaryota; kingdom Metazoa; phylum Xenacoelomorpha; order Acoela; family Convolutidae; genus Convolutriloba; species Convolutriloba macropyga. The sequence continues at coordinate 56,946,538 of NC_134474.1, forward strand.
GAATTTTTCTGGATAACCATTTCTTTTTTGTTGATTTTGATGATGGCTCTCCTATTTTGATGGGAGCTATACTATTCAGAATATTTTCAAACATAATTGAAAATCTTTCAAAAGTTGAGTTTGCATTGTTTTGTTGATACATGAAACTCCAATCCGCGGATGCAATTTTTTTGTTAAGATTAGCTCTAGTAAATTTGCTAGTATCCCGGTAAAAAAATTGCGTTTTGTTGTTTTCATAATCAATGTCCAGTGACGAAAAGAAAACTTGTGTAAAGTGATCACTTCCAAATAATTGCTCGATAACAGTTGTATCAAAAATTTGATGTTTTGTTGTTAAACAGTGATCAATTAATGTTTCCTGATTTCCATTTGTCCAGGTTGGAGTATTTTTATTTACTATCTCAAGCCCATTGTTGGAAGCAAATTCTGTCAATAACTCTTTTTCTCTTTGATTGAAAAAATTGATGTTATAGTCTCCGAATAGTATTACATTATCAGTTATTGAATATGCGCCTGAAATTTCTGATGTCAACTCTTCTAGAAAAAATTCGCCCAAGTTTTTATTGGAACAATAAGAAACGTTAACTAGAAGTTTTTCCTTAAACGGTGCTTGTATTTCAAGCCATAGTGATTCAAAAAAACTTCTGTTAATAGAGTTGAGATCATTCCGTATTTTATGTTTGAACGTATTTGGTACCCATATCCCTACTCCACCACCTCTCGTTAACTGCGTCAATTTTGATCTACTTTGATGGACAAAGTGGTGATTGTTGCTTAAAAAGTTTAAGGGTATCTTCTGATTATCGTTTATCCATGTTTCAGTAACAATGAAGCATGTTTGTCTGTTCTGCTGCTGCAAAAAATCCGAAATCTCTTCGTGTTTGTAGTTAACGCTTCTAATATTTGTGTATACAAAACATGGATGCAAGTTTGCATTTGCCTTATGTTTATCGTAGCTTTCGAATGTTTGTAAATTATGTAAATTGGGCCCTGGATTAGATTCGACATCACCGCAAAGTAAAATTAAGTAGGTTATAGTTAGGAACTGATATATTAAGTTTAAAGACCAAAATCCAAGACATACATTATCAACTATTGTTTTGTTTTTGAAAATCAAATAAATTGAAGTGCTTGGGTGACAATTGATTGAACACTTACATTTTTTATTTTCTGCAAGAAAAAACAGGCTAAAAAACACGAAAAATTTCCAATAGGAAAACATATTTTTCAAAGTCACCCAAACGCATTATATCCAAAAAAACCAAGAGCACCGCAACATAGCTCCGCTCAGCTTAGCTTCGCAGCTATAAAAACATCTCCCTGTTTCTACATATTATCACGTTAATTACTTGGGTGAAGAGGGTTTTTCATCGTCACTCTCAGCGTCAGTCTCTTCTCCAATGTCCACTACGTCCGCAAACGGTATTGATGACGTCATATCTGGCTGCGACTGTCGACTAACATCTGGCAAATTGTTAGTGAGGGTCATGTCAGTAGGTTGTGTAATTTCATTAGATGTCAAGGGTCGAGCCGGATCAGCAGCCGTAGGCTCCAGTAGGTCAATTACCGAACCAGTTGGTCTCTCTTCAGGAGCGACTCTTTTCACCACGTGCGCTGAAATGAACCATTTTAATTTTGAAAAAACAGACAACTACTGAAATTCAGTTCAAGAATTTTGAAATTCAAAGACATGTCAATCAGACTCACAGCCAAAAGACACTTTCATAATTAAACAAAGACTTGACAAGAACTTTGACCGAAACTGGTCCAAAAAGGACAGAAGGGAAAATGTTACCAAGCATTCTTTGCAAAACAGAGGTACAAAAGTTAGAAAGCTTTTAAAAAACAATAACACAAAATTAAAACGATCTACCTACACAAAATAAGCTGCATTACAGAGCTGCACCAATTTATAATACACATACGATATAAATATTTTGTAACTGTCGAAATGCTTGTAAAAACTCAAATATGAGCAACTATTTCTCGAAGAAAAGTGGTGTACAATCTCTCAAAGGTGGTGTCCAATTCATCAAACAAATAAAACAAATTTTCTAAACCTTCGTGTAATTCTTTGTGAAATTAAGTGGTGCTCAGCGTCGTCAAACACCAGTGAAAAATTAAACTACAATTTCTAATTAAAATAAAATTATATGTAAAAACAAACGAAAAAAAAACCAACTCTTATTTCTCTAATAAAACCACGAATAAATTCTCTCGATTTTCCTGATACATGGCGTTTAATTCATTGAAATCTAGTTACATTCGCTCGAAGAATAAAATCATTAACCCTAATCATTCAAAAAGACATTTAATAACCTGGAGAGAAGGCACAAAAAACATAAAAGGATCAAAAATTGAATATCGCATAAAAAATGCAAAAACATATTCCTTGATCGACCAACAACATTTTTGCGCATCTGAAAACGACGACACAAAATATCGTCAATGAACTTTAAAATTTTAAAAAATAATCTGAGGACGGAAAAATCGCTTTCAACTTGACTGATTTTTAAAAGGTAAGACATGCAAAAATATTGATCAAGGAGAAAACACAAACCGACTGATGTCGGACAAATTGCTCTCGGAAAACAGGGCATGGGGCAATTTCAATCGGAGGGGGCTGTAGCCTAGATAATTTTTTTATAAGTGCAAAAAAATCTGTCGAAGGTAGGGTTTGTACCCCCGACATCCGGGGTAACAGATTTGACAATTTACCTCTCGGCTGTCAGTGCTCTATTGTAGCGTTTCTCACAGACATTTTTTGTTTTAATATCACAGTTGAATTCTGAGTAAGAGCAATTTAAGTCGAGCGAAAATCAAGAACTCAAGCGTCAGTCTCTCAAAGAAGTGAAATCAAAAGAATCACGTAGAAAAAAAAACAGAAATAAGGTCCCGTTGAAGTCCAAAGTTCGAAAATCAACATTCTGAAAAGTGAATGCTCGACAACAAAAGTAAACAATCAAATAATAAAAAAAAACCAGCTTCATCTAAGAGAAACATAGCCCGAAAACGACTCACAGAAAACAATAGGTATTTTAAAAACGATGACGGTCTTTAGTTTATGTAGTTAGGGGGAGTAGGTAGGTAGGGGTTGTTAGATATGTCGTGGTTGTTAGATAGGTAGGTGTTGTTAGATAGGTAGGGGTTGTTAGATAGGTAGGTAGGGGTTGTTAGATAGGTAGGTAGGGGTTGTTAGAGGGGGTAGTTATGTCTGGTGATAAGTATGTGGGGGAGAGGTAGGTTAGTGGGGCGAGGTAGGCAGGTGGCGGAGCGGAGGTTTGTGGGGGTGGGGGAGGGGGGTAGGTAAGCCGCAGTTGTAGGTAGATGCTTAGGGTATGGTTACGGTTAGGGGATGGAGGTCTGGGTGATATCCATTATTTGTATACGGAGAAACTGCAATGGGAAAAAATTCTCAAAGCAATCTTGGGACCGGGAAATCTACCAGCATCACCTAATTACTATATACAATTAACTAAGATACTGTTAAAGGTCAAAGTTTGTAAACAGAAGTCAACGCTCCAAAACATATGTCAATGTTCGTAAACAATGCTTCAAGGTTTAGGTCCTGGAAGCTTGTTTTAGCTTAAAAAAACACGCAGAACACCGGAAAAGAGTAGCCGAGTCGTGCTATATAAACTCTTACCTAAGTTTACCAAAATCACCACTATCAACCAAATAAGGAAATAACAAAAACTCAAAATTAATAAACTAATAACTTTCGAAAGCGTTTAAAAGCTGTAGAGATAGTTTACTAGTTTTGGGGTGGGTTGGAGGGGATGGTTGTCGTTTAGGGGTATGGGTGGGTAGGTTGATAGATTTAGGGTAGGTAGGGAGATAGACAAGTATTGACGGTAGGTAGGTGGTATGTGTGGAGGTTGATGGTAGCTGGGGGGTACATTGGGTAAGGTGGGGTAGGAGACTGGTACATTTTTTGGATCCAGTCTGTTTCGGCGCCAAGTGTTTTTTATGCCTCCCCCAATTGCACTTTTTTTGTTATATGCCCAATACGCTGGGAAATTCTTTTGTGTAATTACTAACAAGACAAACATAGCTGGGATATTGACAAAAAAAGCCGCGAGAGCTTTGTATATCTGCAGCCTCAAAAAGTTGAAATCGAAACATCCCCCAAAAAACTTCTATTTATTAAATATTGGCATGTTATATTTTGATTAAGAATCTATTTAAATCACTGCTGATTCGAGTGACAAGCAATCACGTTACCTTATCTCTTTGAATTAAAGAAAAGTCAATTTCAGTCTGAGGAGGTCATTTCTGATAGTGAGGTTAGTCACGTGTGACCAAAGTCACGTGTGACTAAGCGAATGAACAAAAAACACTCTCCGTTAGGAGTGAAAAATAGCGTCACGCACGAAATTCAGTTGTAATTGCATAAACGGATGAACAAAAGCTGCTTCGAAGTGATAGTGACCTCATGGTTGTAAAAAAAACTCTTGAAGGAAAACCAAGAAAATGGAAAAAACCAAGAGGCGGCCAATAACAACCTCTGCTATCTCTTTGCGGCTATTAAACAATACCCTTGAAAGATACATTCTACAGCAAGACGTCATCTTATGCAGAACGTTGTAAAACAGAACCGACTAACATCGGGCGATTTGCTCTCAAACGACCAGCGAGCGGTTGGCTTCGTCGGTAAATAGTCACGGTTTAGTGAGGCTAGCTTTAGCTTAATTGAAGGGGCGTGAGGTGAGCGCAGTGAGGGGGGGGGGTGCACCAGGGGTTGATGGTGGCAACAGTGGGGGAGGGGGAACGGCGGGAGGGGTCATTGGCTCCACGGGGCCTTTACGGCCTGAACGATGACAGAGGTGGGGATTGAGGGTGAAGTGGAGGGGGGGGGGGCTGATGTGCGGGGGGGGGGGTCAACCTCTAAGAAGCTATCTTTCAGACCATAAACATACGTCTCCAAAACAGTTTCCATGAATCACGTACTTGGAGACTAGGGAGATGAAAGCTCTTCATGCCCGCTGGGCTCTACCCGTTTATCTCATTTTTGAAGACGAAAAGTCAAATGTGTCAGACAAAAAATCGGTCAAGCAGAAAGTCGCATAAAAAGATCAATAAGACTAATACGATCGCTTCAAACTTCGTTTGAGAGCAATTAAAAAGTACTAAAAAAAAGTTAAATGCTTTGCTACCCCAAAAAAGTAACCAACTAACCTCGAACTAATTGCTCTCATACAACCAGCGAGTGGCTGGCTTCGTTAGTATCCAGCTGAAGATTAGAAATGCTAGCATTAGGACGTGGATGATGGATGGGATGAGAAGAGTGGGGGTCTCAGAGGGTCAAGCCGGGGAAAGGGTGCCGGACGAGTGGGAGAGCGTTTTGGACGTGGGGGTGAGTTTGGGGGTTCAAATCACTAGTTGGAGGAGGGTGGACGGCGGGAGTGGTGGAGGGGTTGGGTGACTGAGAGGCAGTGACAACAGTCTCGATGAATCGCAGACTAAGAGACTAGTAAGTTGCCGGAAAAGTTTGGCACCGAATGCATTGCTAGCTGATAATATGGCCAGCCACAAAGATCATTTCTCGAGATTTCTGATGATAACTAGCGCCGTATGCCCTTAAACTGTAATTCAACGAGAGTGGACAACAGTAGTTTTTTTGGAAAAGCAGAGTCAAAATAGAAGCAATATAAAAAAGAGAGATGGACGTAATCGAACGTGAGATCTACAGATAAGAATACTTTATTATTATAAATTATTATAATTCAATTTATTGAATAAAAATAATAAACTTAAGGTAAATGATGCATGGAAGGATAACAAGATGCATGCAGTTCAAAGTTAGTCGAAAAAACCTCAAAAAGTTACAAACATTGGATGCAAAACTTTTCCTGATTTTTACCTGGTACTACTGACTCCTTCAACTCTGGAGGCGTCTCGGGAACTCCTTCATCATAATCAGTGTTGGGAATTTCATCGTTGAGAAACGGCAGCCTGCTCTCATCAGATGTGAAATTACGTCCCATAGAAGCTAAACTTTCTTCTTTGATTTTGGGCAAAAGCTGTGCGTTGAACATGGCCACAAACTTTTCACGAGGAGTGCTCAGATCTGGTGTGTCGGGTATCATGGGAGTCCTCAAATCTTCCAAATCGTTCACAGAACCCGACGGTTCCGCAAAAGTTCTAGGGAGTTCAAATTCTCGAAAGTTGGTATCTGCATACGCATTCGGTAACTGATGCTCGTCCTCTTGAAATGGTTCGACATCATTATTTGATAAAAACTCAGTATCATCGGTTGCTGTACACGATTTTACTGATATAACTGTCGGACGAAATTGCTCATTTGATACTGGCTCTGGTGGCTCGTCTTTGGGGACAACTTGAGCTGGATGAGAATTTTCTGCTGTAATATTTTCAGGGCTCAGCTGATTTGAAAATGCAGTTTGTTCACTCCATGCATATGAAGTGGCTTCAGATTGATTCTCATTTTCAACTTTGATGAAGATTGGTTCTCCATATTGCTTCTCAGTTGACAAATCACTCATTTGACCTGGGATTTCAGGCAGCCTTTCGCTCATATCATGAGTCGAATCAACAGTCGAGGAGTCGTCAAACTGTTCGGATGTCGTTTCTTCTTCTTGAGAAAACTGAGAACTTACTTCGCTGCTCTCCTCCGAAGCTTCACTTTTGACCTGAGGAACAGACCTGCCCTGAATTTGCTCCTGCTCTTGTTGAATCTGAGCCGAGAGCTTGATTTTCTGCTTTTCAGTGAGCAGGGTTCCCAATTTGATCTGCATTTTGGGTGGTGCTTCCTTCTTTTTAGGAATTTTCTGCTTCAGTGGAGGAATCGCCGGAAACTGAAAGACAGGAAGGACTTTAGACTTGTCCATCTTAATGACGAATCCACTTTTAACTTCGACAACTTTGCCTGTTTCTGTTTCATGGTCAATAGCACTGGCTGCTTTAGCATTCGGGGGTGGTATGGGCAATGTTTTGACCAAGGGTGCCGCTGAACTACTCTGGGCATCTTTCTGTGTTTTCTTATAGGTTGTCGTCTTCTCAACAACTGCAGCAGAGGCTAAAGCAGTTGTCGAGGCAGGCACAATTGGCGCACTCGATTTGGATACAACGTCTGTAACTTCAGGAACGTACGATTCTTTCAGAGGCGGCGACTTCTCTCTGTCGCCAGTGGGAGCTGAACCGACGCCTGCGTCAATTCCTAGTCTGAGTTTCCTCGAAATAGTTCCCGTTGAGCTCTCGCCCGGTGTTTCACTAGAGTCGACTTTCTTCAGAAGATTTTGCTTCAAAATCGCAACCTTCTTAGGTGTTAGCATTGGAGTATTGGAGACGTCTTTTGACTCCTCGTATGTCAAAGTGACACTAGTTGGTAACATGCCTCCCCCTGTGACTGTTACGGGAGCTAACTCGGCTGAAATCGGTGATAGGGACTGTCGGCTATTTGATACACCAGGAGTTAGTTGTGACACATTGAGAGTGGGAGGTTTGGAGGGCGAAACTGATGGCTTATCACTCGGAATACGTTTTCCACCACTTCTGGATTGCCCATCGGGAAGAGTAGATTTTGATTTAGCTGGTGTAGCTTCCTCTTTTGCTTTCAAAGCTTGCCTCTTTTGATCAGCTTCAATAGCAGCTCGGATATCTGTAACCAAGACCTAATTTATGAAGCCAAGGAGACGTCATATCAAGATTTTCATATTTTCTTAATAAATACTGAGCATCATTATCTGGATATATTTTCATTGCCTATATTTGCGTATCTTTTGATGCAGCTGTAAGAAATTCAAGCACAGTGCCTTTTCAAAAATTCCAACTTGAATCATTTTTATACATCCGTCACTTCGTAAAAATATCCAAAAGCTTCCAGGGTCAAACGATTCCAATTGATAGCAAACAATGCCATGCCGCTGAAGCGCTGGGTGAAAATATTAGAAGGATTGCAAACAGTTGTTCAAATAGATAAAAAGGGTATTTTCTCGAATACTGGTAGAGCCAATGCATTAAAACATACAAGATCAAAATTACGTTACAAAGTTAAATGAAAACTTTTACCTGGCCATCTGCGCAAGTCTATGCAATGTCATGTGCGTTAGTGAGGATATATCGTACACAACACTAACCGTCTTCATCCGCTATTGAAGGGTCAAAGAAGCCCTCCCCTTCTCTCAACTTGGGTTCAGTCCGGACTGCATCCAGTGGGACCGGGAAGAGAGGTATATCAACTGGCAGACTGCCGGGATTGAAGTCATGGACACAGGAGAACAGCTCATCAACAGTCATCCCGAGCTGATCGAGAGCATAGAAAGCATCGTCTGCTTCATTGTAACATCTCTCGTTGTCTAAAACAAATGATTAATGAATTCTCTCCAAGAATAAAGGGTGACAGTGAAGTTGTCTCCAACCGCACAAGACACTAGTATTCCATATGACTGATCAAATATGACAGAAACAAGGAAGAATTGCTCTCGAATGACTAGTGGGAGCTCTTAACCAATTGCAGCCTGCTTCAGTCGGGGGGGGGGGGGGGGCGAGGGAGGGGGAGCCTAAATGGGATTAAGAAGTTCAATAGTGGGCTTCAAATAACCACATTAGAGGTTAACATATACGACTATTAAGATTTAGGTAAAAGATTTAGGTATTAAGATTAAGTAAAAAATGACACCAGTTTCGGCGCACTTTTCATTTGACTTTTAGTATTAAATTGCCGCCAATTGAGTTCAGCTGCTTGAAAATGTGAATGAGAGAATTTTAGATCACGCAAAACGCAAAAAGTCAAGGGCGTAAAAGTCACTCGAAAAGTCAAAATTGTCAAGCGAAAATTTTGCATAAGAAAGACACACGTTTATGATTTAAAGACTATTACGACTATTAAGATACGACTATTAAGATTTAAAGTAAAAAATGACACCAGCTTCGGCGCACTTTTCATTTGACTTTTAGTATTAAATTGCCGCCAATTGAGTTCAGCTGCTTGAAAATGTGATTGACAGAGAATTTTAGATCACGCGATACGCAAAAAGTCAAGGGCGTAAGAGTCACTCGAAAAGTCAAAATTGTCAAGCAAAAATTTTGCATAAAAAAGACACACACGTTTACAAAAATTGCCATGAACTTCGTTCAAGAGCAATTAATCAAATAACATTAAACATCAATACAACAAAACGGCATTATTTTACGAGCAAAGAACGAACTAAAACCGGATAAACTGCCGATGTCTAGGGTATCAATTTGATTGAATACTAGCGTTTGAAAATCAAAAGCAAACTGTAGGAAATGGGGGTGAAAGTTGTCAACCGGACTGTACTGTCACATTTTTCAATCAGTTGATTTTTCAGTTGAGTGAACATTCAAGTATAGAGACCGCAAACATTATCAGCTAAGTTCTGATAACATTCTGACAAAAAAAAATTCATAGAGAACAAGCTCAAAAACGTTAACATAAAAATTTCGCCTGAGTACATTTGAACCGAGTAAGATCTGATATGATCAGTTCTTGTAAGATATTAATTCACTTTTTGAAATATTAGCTCATAATATTTTACAAGATACTTAGATCTTTTGCAAACTGATACAATTTAGTGCCTTCCTTAAGAAGGAAAGCGTGCAGAAATTTGCATGGGTACACGGTTTTGGATCCAGAAAGTGATGATTTTACAATCTTGAAAGACAACAGAAAATTAAGAAAAATAAAATCGTCATTGAACAATTACGATACAACTTCTTCAATTGAGTTTCCATTTGGCATATTTAGCACAAGTGACTATTGTTGGGATTTTAAAAATTTGTTGTAAATCTGATATTTATTTTAAAAAAATAGCCGACTAACGTCGAAAGAAAGGCCCTCGAATGGCATTTGGGGGCTCAAATCTGTTGATAAATTTACTTGGAGGGGAATCCATTGCAGCGCAAAAGGGGAAAATATAATATTGAGCCTCAGAAGAAGTTACTAGGGCTAACTATAAAAAACTGTGTAATATAAATTCAGAACACCACCTGTGCACACCGGAAACGACTCAAAACGAAATTCAACTTTCCGTTCAGGATGACGATTGATGAAAAGAAAACCATTCAACTTAAGGAAAACCTCAAACAAATTGAAGGTCATACATCGAAGCAAGAATAACTCCCATTACATGTTATCAATCAACGGTCATTAAGTCATCATATTTTTTCGCTCCAAACATCAACACTATAAAAAGCAAATTTTGCATTGCTGTTCTGTAGTCTTTGCTTCGTAAAACTCGAGGCACAAAAAAAGAACGTATAAGGCAAAAAAACTTTAAAAAAATAATTAAAAAGAAAGCAACAAGTACAATAGAAATGTTCGGTTTTTGTTTCTAGTCAACAGAAAATTAACAAAAACAAAGAGGCCACCCTTTAAGACACAAAATACGAAAAAACACAGCTGAAAATAGGGCCCAAATTCTAAAAACTCAGCAATTCAAAAAAAATCAACGCCCATAGACAAAGCATAATGCAAGCCACAAAAAACAGCTTTGTACATAAACTGGAATTGCAAGTGTGAAGTGCTTTGCAAGAAAAAGCAAGTTAACAAAAATGTATTGGCAAAAATTCTTCCACATTTCTGGTTCTGCTCGAGGAGAAATAACAAAAAAACAACCAATCACTTTCTTTGTATTTTCCTTTTTTGTCTCCGCTTTTCGTAATCTTTCTGTTAAACAAAACTTTAAAAATTTACTCATTATTTTCGGTGAATAGAACGCAAAGAGGCTTGTAAGTCGTAAGGCTCTCAGAAAATTTATAATTGTCTCACAAAAAAATCATAAGACGAAGAGTCCGTAAAATAGCCGGACAAACAGCATGATAATTGCTACAAACTTTGCCTGAGAATTTATAAGCCGCAAATGTTATAAAAAAAGCGAAAAGTAGCATGGGCACTCTATTGTCTATACACAAAATAGAGCTTTTTATCCACAAAAAATCCATAAGAAAATAAAAAGACTATCTTTCGCAGTTATGATATTAGGGAAGATTACGAACCATCCTTATAAATTTAGGAAGAGTTGCTCAGGCTACAAAAAAAATTAAGAGCGAATTGCCTGACGTCGGAAGCATTGACTCGATTGCCATATGTGCGAAAAAGCGACAGTTCAACTTGCCAATCTACCAGGCCGATCCTGTTTAAGAGCGGAAGGGGCAAAAAGTTTATTATTGAGCCTCAAACACATGTTCTTAGGGATTATTAGAAATCACTAAATAAAACAAAGTCAGAACACAACCGGCGCACACCGAATATGACTCGAAACGAAAATTGACTTTCCGTTCAAGATGACGATCAATGAAAAGAAAACCATTCAACTTAAAGAAAACTTCAAAAGCCAATTGAAGGTCATATATTGAAGCAAAGAATAACTTCCATTACATGTTTTCTTTCAACAGTCATTAAATCATCATATTTTCGCTCCAAACATCAAAACTACAATTAGAAAGTTTTACATTGCTGTTCTGAAGACTTTTTCTTAAAACTCGAGACAAAAACAAATAACGTAGAAAGTAAAAAAACTAAAAAAATTAATTAAACTGAAAAAAACAAGAACAATAGAAATATCGGTTTTTGTTTCTAGTCAACCGAATATTAATAAAAACAAAGAGGCCAGCAGCAGCTAACCTTTTGACACACAAAACTATGAAAAAATTGTCGGAAAAATCTAGAGCAGCAAAATGGCGAAAAACAGCTCAAAATAGGGTGCAAATTCTAAAAAGGGTAAAATTCAAAAAAATCAACGTCCATAAACAAAATTTGATGCAAGCCACAAAGGCGACTTTGTACATAAACTGGAATCGCAAGTGTAAAGTGCTTTGTATAGAAAGTGCAAGTTAAAAAGAAACATCTATTGGCAGAAATTCTTCCACATTTCTGGTTCTGCCCGGGAGAAATAATAAAAAAATAACCACTCACTCTGTTTGTATTTTCGTTTTTTAGTCTCCGCTATTCGTAATCTTTCCATTTAACGAAACAAAACCATGAGACCAAAAACCGGTAGTACGTAAAATAGCAAGCAAAGACCAGAGAGTATGATAATTGCTACAAATTTTGTCTGAAAATAACTTATGAGCCACAAATGTTAGAAAAAGTATAAAAAGTAGCATGGGCACTGTATTATCTATCCACAAAACAGTTTTTTATCCACAAAATGCTAAAAAAAACTTGAATAAATATTTTTGCGGTAATGATATTCAGGAAGTTTATGAACCATTATTATCAATTGAGGAAGAGTTGCTCAGGCTACAAAAAAGAATTAAGAGCGATTAAATCGCCATTATAATAACTTTTCAAAATTCAATATTCCAGAATTGCCTGACGTTGGAAGCATTGCCCGGATTGCCATATGTGGGACAAATCGATAGTTCTACTTGCCAATCTACCAGGCCGAATCTGTTGAAGAGCGGAAGGGGCAATAAGTTCCTAGGGACTATGTTATTAGGGATTATTAGAAATCACTATATAAATTAAATTTAGAACACAACCGGTGCACTCCGAAACCGACTCGGAACCAAATGACTTTTATTTCAGGATGACAATCATTTAAAGGGAAACAAATCAACTGAAACCAAACACCATTGAAACCCAATAAGCAAATTGAAGGCCAAAACTCGCTCCAAAAACAACTGAAGCGAGAAAACAAACCGAATAAGGTCGGACGAATTGCTCTCGAACGACTGGCGAGTCAAACAAATTAGAACGAGGCAAACAATAGGCTAGAAAATAGGCAAACAATAGGCAAAAATTGTGCATACAAAAGACACGTTTCCAATAGGTGCTTCAAACATCGTTCGAAAGCAATTAAAAAGAAAATTCTCGAATAACCCGTTGATCTTAGTTTGTCAACAAGTCATCATAGTTTGTCGTTGCAAAGACCCACACTACAAGTACAGCATTTTGCATCGCTCCAAATTTTCTTTAGTCCCTAAATGTCCGTTTTTCATTCCTTGCAAAGTTAATCGAAAACAGATAGTTGGAAGACTCACGAATCAAATCCAAGTGAAACATGACTTAGAGTAGGCCTTAACCAACTACACGCTAAACGACGTGAACAATTGACTTCGCTGTACCATAAAAACTGAAGCATGAAATTAGACAGAAAGCAAAATGAGAGAAGCAAAATCTGATAATAGTTCCACCAAATAACAAATTTTTGTAAATATGTCCAGAATTATTTTTCCACACTCAACGGATCGTGACATATGGTTGGTTTCAGCTCAACGAAAATCTCAACACAAGGCAGACACAACGATACAAACCAACATGAAAAGTAAAGCACTAATAATTAAATATAGAAAACATTTTGTTCAATTTTTTCTCGTAGTTGCAACGCCTCAATAAATATTCTAAAGAAAGCTAACGATACCACCTAACTTAACAACGACAGAAAAAAACAAAACAGGCCAAAATTGACTGAATTTAATTAGATTTCAATAAAATCAATTTTAATACGATAACAGAAAAATCAGAAGGTCACAAAAACCATCACAAAAATTAATTGCAACAGAACAATTTTCGGCCGACTGCATTAACGTGAAAAAGAATAAAAACGCCGAAAAATCAAATATAAACTGAAGGAGTGTTAATATAAGTGCACAAACGCCACCAAAAAACGCAACCACCAAAAAAAATCTAGCCAGATGGACTCTAGAGGCAACTCGTAATAAAACTTGACTCCAAGCCAGCTCATTAATTCATAGAAACTATTCACATAACTGTTCAATTAGATCATTCAATGCGTGAAAATAAATTAAAATCTGCTCAAGTTTTGACTCTAAAACAACTATACTCAACTGAGAATATCACACAGTTCCTTTACGTTCAATAAATGCTCAAAACTAGATATAGAAAGCAACTGAAATATTAACTACGCAGAGCTTGTTGAAAGTGCTACGAGGAATGTGAGTATAGAGGTAATTGTTTACATTTTTTTTCAATCCGCTTTTTTCACAAAACAAATTTCCACTTCCAAAATGTGAGCAAGTTTTTGAGAACGATTAGCTACAGTTGTTTCAAGTACAATAAAAAACTGTAAAATGATAGAAAAACAATACTGACGGCTCATACAGACAAAACGGCCAAAAGGAAAAGACATGCAGATCGAAAAGTATAAAATCTGTCTTTTCAAACAATGTTCAAAAAAACTTGTGAAAGTCTAATAACCCTTCTCGATAACCCTTATCAACGCGTTTCTGGTTAAGTAAAAACCCCTCACAAAAAAGCACTAAACCATTTGCAAAAAGAAAGCTAAAAACATTGCGAGATAAAAACATGAACAAGTTCTTGAGAACATTGTTTGAAAAGTTAGGAGATTCTATACATTTCGATCTGCATTTCGTTTCCCTGTGGCCGTTTTGTCTTGATATGAGTCGTCAGTATTCTTTTCTAGCAATTGACAGATTTTTTAGAAAAACTGTGCAAAAAATGAGTTAAAAAAGAAAAGCAAAATCTGAAAACCACATCTTGAAACATTTTCACACATTGTGACTCAAAGACACCAATAAAAACCGATTAGATACAGTTGTTTCAAGTCCAATAAAAAATTTTCAAAGGATAGAAAAACAATACTGACGACTAATATCGAGACAAAACGGCCAAAAAGGAAAAACATGCAGATCGAAAAGTATAAAATTTCCTAACTTTTCAAACAAAGTTCTCAAAAGCTTGTGAAAGCCTAATAACCCTTCTCAATAACCCTTATCAACGCGTTTTTGCTTAAGTAAAAACCCACACAAAAAAGCACTAAGCCATTTGAAAAAAGAAAGCTAAGTACACTGCAAGATTTAATTTATTTTTGTGAAAAGTTATTAATTGAAAGGTCTGCCCTCGGTATGACAATACCCTTAAAGAAAAAATTAAATAACCAATTGAACAAGAGAGATCTATTTTAAGGGGAGAAAACGGAAGACGAAGGCAGAAATGGAAAGAAAGCAAAATTATGACTTATTTATCTTCGAATAAATCATCAAATCAACAATTGGCTAAAACCATTAAAAAAACTAAATTGAACAAAAATCCTACCCCACAAAGTTTAAAAACTGGACAAAAAATGCTAAAGCCGCCAAAAGCTTTTCACTATGAAATAAACAACACACAAAGTTAACACAAAACACATGACTGCAATAATTGCTTCGAGGAACTTTGTTCAAGGGTAATTAATATAAGTTATGTCAGGTGGCGGCCGCATTGACTTTTATATAATGTTACAAAACTCGGCCGCTTTTGAAAAAATTAAAAAATCCGGACATATTTGACTCATTTTCTTTCGACAAAAAAAAACGAAGCAGTTCACTATTAAAATCTTGTAAGAAAATACCTTCAACCAAAATTCTACCATCGACAATAAACACCTGGAGAAGAATGCACTAAAAAGCAATTCACTCAAAAAGCAAAAGAAACAAAATTCACAAAAACAGGACTACGATAATTGCGCCCAACTTTTTTCGAGACCGCGTCAAACTGTGTCTAAGTTATGTCAGATGCCCATCACATTGACTTTTATATAATGTTACAAAATTCGACCGCTTTTAAAATTATATAACATAACCGACCAACGTGTGAAATGTTCTAGCAACCTGCGAGCGGTTGGCTTCGGCCAGCTGGAGCTCAGGGATGCTATCATTAGGGCGGAGGGGTTGAACGGAGTGGAGGGCAAAGGAAGGGGGTTAGGTTAGGGGGTCATTCAAGCGATGGGCGGAGGGGGTACGATTGGGAGGGTTTGACAAGAGGGATTCCAAATAGCCAGGTGGAGGAGGGTGGACGGGGGAGTGTTGGGGAGTTGACTGAGAGGGGGTTGAATATGGGTGTCACACTTTCAACTTCACAAAAAAATTGTCTCCTCAAAACAATTTCGGCTAACCGCATATCGAGAGGCTAGTAAAGCTTGAAGAGAGCTCTGCTCAGCCAATTTATAACCTCCTGTCTTTAATCGTTCATCCCGTTTTTGAGGAAAAAGAGTCAAAAGATTCAGACGAAAAATTGGTCAACCGAAAAATCGGATATGAGAGATCACATGACTAATATCATTGCTAAATTTTAATTGAGAGCAAATAATCAACCTAAACTCTATTCCACGTAAAAAAAATTTTTGCTAATCCCTCTGCTCGTGGCATAAAACCAGAACGCACGAGACTACAATAATAGTTTCAAACTTAAAAAAATCTTCCAACAAACAAACATAACCGAATAACATCGGGCGAATTGCTCTCAAACGACCGGCGAGCGGTTGGCTTCGTCAGTAGCTAGCAACGTTTTATAAGGGTTGCTTTAGATTAAATGAAGGTTCACAAAGTGAGCGCAGCTGATGTGCACCACAGCGGGAGTGCAAAAGTGGATTGGGGACTGACGTGATAACATAACGGACTAAAGACGAGCTAATTGCTCTAACGATCGGATGAGCGGTCGGGAGGGGGGGGGGGGGGGGGGGGGGGCAACGGTGGGAAGGTATTTTTGGCTAACGGCTTGAACGATATCCAGGGTGAGGATAGAGGGGATTGCAATTAGGGGGACTGATGTGGGGAGGTGGAGGGGGTGATCGTAAAATTGAACAACCGACCTTCACACCATAAGTGTAAGTCTCCAAAACAGTTTCTGTTAATCGCATACTTGAAGATTAGCGGGCTGAACGGCTCTAAGAGCACTTGATGCAAACTGGTCGCTACCTCTTTATCTCGTTTTTGAAGACGAAAGTCAAATTAGTCAGACGAAAAATCGATCAAACGAAAAAATGCATAAAAGAGACAAACAGGATTAATATACTTGCTGTAAACTGCTTTTGAGAACAATTAACAACGTTTTCCTAAAAAGTGCCTGTTAAGTCATTTATGATCAAAACATTTCCACTAACTCATTGTAAATGAGGATCAGAGATGATGATATTACGACACATAACAGCAGCTGATATGTGCGGCATCAACAAAAAAGAGAGACAGATGAGTGAGTGAGATAGATATAAAACGTGAACAAAAGAGCGTATGAAAGAAACCCTATTCGACAGAGAGAGAAAGAGAGATAGGAATATTTCCATGATGGGACTCGACTCTGCAATATCTAGTTTTCTCGCCGTGTTAGTAAATAAATCATATAGCAAAAAAACTGAAAAAGGCAAAATTAAAAAACTGTTTTTAATTTCACTCTAAAAAAAACTCAAAGGCATTTTTTGTCTCGAAAGTTTAGTCAAGTAACCCATCTCTGAGACTTGGAAAGTTTCGTTGTCCAGTAATGGTCGTTAAACTCAGAAAAGGACAAAAAATAGAGATTTTGGAAACAATTGCAAATTTTAACAAAATCTTGCAAAACTCCACAGTACTAATATCTTAAGAAAGCATTTCATTATCTCATGAGACTATCCAGTATCCCTGTTTCAAGCCAGAAATAGTTTCACTGGCTCAAAGGACCATACACTTGCAACATGATGAAAATTTTAAAAAAAATTTGAAAAAAAAATTGTTTTTTGTCCATAAATTACTAAAACTGGAGTCACAAAAAATATTGATCACCATCCCATTAACTCTAGAAATTATACAACAGCTTATTATCAAACCTTGGAGGAGGTCCCAGGGCCCCTGGTGCCAGAAAAAACTCAAAAACATGAAAAAATTGGAAATATTTTCTAAAATTGCTTAAATTCGTGATATTAAAATCGTAAAAAACATTCAATTACACTATAAACTATGCAGTAAAATATTATCAAACAATAGAGGAGGTTCCATGGCTCTTGAGGCTGAAAAAATGACAAACATTTTCAAGAAAACTTGAAAAAAAAACTTGAAAAAAAAAGAATTGCTAAAATTTGTGATTTTAAAAAGTTGAGAAACTATTCCATGGCCATAAAAAATTTGTCAATAACTTATTATTAAACCCCTTAGGATGTTTTTTTTGCCCCTATGTCTGGAAAGACCTGAATAAGAAAAAAATAAATGTCAAAAAATTTGAAAAAATTGCACGTTTTGTCAAAAAAAATGCTAAAATTCATGATGTTAAAAAGTTGAAACCATTCCATTACCACTGGAAACAATGCAGTAACCAATTATTAATACCTAGAGGAGGTTCCTTGATACCTAGGGCTGATAAAAACCAAAAAATGTGGGGTTAACAGCGCGCGGGGGGGTGGGGCCAATAGTGGGGTCAACAGTGGAGGGGTCGTCTTCAACCTCCAAAACTCTAAGAACATCATAAGTATAAGTCTCCAAAACAGTTTGAGCTTAAAGGCTCTAAGAGCATTTAATGCAAACTGGGCGCTACCTGTTTATCTCGTTTTTGAGGACAAAAAGTCAAAAGCGTCAGACGAAAAATCAGTCAAGCGAAAAATCGCTTTACAAAAAGGACAAATATAATTGCTCAAACTTCGTTTGAGAGCAATTAAACACAGCATTACTAACAGTCTTCGGCATTGACTCTCATGAGAAAGCCAAATTTTCGGAAGAAGTCTTCCACTAGATCCAGCATGACTTCAAGAGAGCTTCCATTTATGGAAGAGTAGCCCAATTCCACGCACACTTTAGCCACGCTCTTCTTCAGAACAGCACGCGCAAAGTCGTCTGACGCACCACTCATTGTCGCAAGATTTTTTGTCAATATTTCTCAGCTCATTGATATCTGAAAGAAACCGCTTCACTACACGAATCCCAGTATACAGGGCCGTTTGCCGCAATTCAGCAAGAAAATAATGGTTGCCCGAAGCACATTGAAATGTACAATTGCCATCAAGACCCAGTTTTGTTTGTCAAAATAGTAGTCAACATGACAAGATTCGCAAAACTGAGAAAATCAGGACATAGAAATGAAGATAAAGAGGTGGAGCTTCTGAGGACAAAGGTAACAAATTCTTGGTGATTAGAATTGGAATGACGTTCAAACATTAGATATTCAATTTGCTTCATTATTGAATAATGGAAGATTAATCAAAATTGTACTGTTGTTGTGCTTGAGGGAAGGCTAGACACCTAATTGGTATAGTATTAATTCAATGCTTTGACGCGGCTCCTAGAGGCCAGCATATTGCTGTAAGTTTAGAATACAATTCAATTTTGCGGTAAATTTAAATACGCTGCTGCGTTTCATAGTGGGGGCTCACTGTTTCGTCCATTGGGTGGATCATTCCTCTTTTTATATATTATAGCTTCATGAAAACGATTAGAAGAATTATTTAAAACACAGTCAAAGTAAATGTGCCCCCTATGCCACTTCCTTGACTTGATCTCGATTCAAAACTCGTTCATCCTTCAGAAAGTACTGCGATTGTTCTTTAGCCGGCACTTCTAAAACACGATTCACCGAAATTTCTTTAGAAAAATAGAAACTTCGTTTTTCAATTTTGATGGATTATCCTACACACAAAGTGGTGAATTTTTTAGCATCAGGCCCTTGTTAACATGGGCAGTGCACGTGACCAAAACCTCGACCTCGACAGCAGTCAAGTAACCAATGTTACCGTCAAATTAGTATTCGACATGAAAAAAGACAGATTGGAAACGGTACTCCGATATACCACTACAGCGTACAGAAGCGTATCATACTATGAGAGAGAGAGAGTGTGTGTGTGTGTGTGTGTGTGTGTGTGTGAGAGAGAGAGAGAGAGAGAGAGAGAGAGAGAGAGAGACTTATTTAGCTTTTTCGTATGAATACAATAAAGCAAGGATGATCAACGGGGGACATCTTTTCAGATCACCCTCTCATGATGGTAGCATAAACAATAATATAGACAATAATAAACTTTGCAGAACACAAGACAGTAATACACATGACAGAACAAAAGACAAAACTAGGGTAGATCGATTATTTAGAGCGGTTGCCATAAACATATTCAACAAGTTCAGAATTATTACAGATACAAGAATATTTCAATTTGTGACAAATATCAGAAAAATTGTTCCTAGTGACATATTCTACATTATTAGGTAACACTCCAATTAATCTAAGCTTATTATATAGAACAGAGCCTCTGAAATTCAATGTACTATTTTGTGTATTAACACCTTCATTTTGTTTTCGAAACATATCGTTACAAAACTTAATACAATGATATCCATTTAGAGATTTGAGAACAATTTTGAGCAATTCATAAAAAAGCAATTCGCAAACAGAGAGCAATGTATTGTTTATAAACAGGTCATTGCAACTGTTCCGCTTTTTTCGGAAGTGTATTATTTCCAAAATTTTCTTTTGTAATCGAAAAATGAAATGGTACCATTATATGGTACTATGATACCATTATACTATACACCCCATTGTTACATTCGACGCGCGTCATGTACCTAAAATACAATTTTTGGTTCCAATATTTAATCACTGATTTTGAAGCGCAAATCTGGTTTAATGATATCGAATATCTCTTCTTGATCGAGCTACTTAATTTTAACCAGCTTACATGGTCTACGGCTTGATAGCAAAAAGATCTTTTCAAGGCCTCCGACAATTTTTCACCATCAAGATATATGCTATATAGAGCGTGGTATTCATTTTTAACCAAACATTTTTATTACGAGTCGCAACACTTTTACAAAGGACAGCTCACAATTAATAAATTAGGATATCCTACGACCATTTTAGCTCAATAGTGCTTACCCTCATTCAGTTTTGTCCCAATGAGCAAAAGAACAACATCTTAGAAGCACCTATACACACACTTTGCACTTTAAGAGCTTTTTGTTGCGAACCAACATGTCACAAATTGTAGCACATCAAATACTGGATGTACACCTTCATCCAATCAGAGACTGCGAAGACTCTATTCTCTTATATATAGCGCTTGCACGTCTGACCTTAGTTAGTCTAGTAGATAATTGCACTATGTGTATACTATTGACTCCGTTGCTGTATTATATTACCACTGTTATAATTGAAGTTTATCTTCAGTGTTTTACTGAGTCGGTTAGTCTGAGAGAACTAGGAAAGTCAATTTCGCGCGCAGAAATAAGAAACCCTAACTCTTTATACTTTAAGGCTGTTGTGGGAGGCCGACAAGGGTCTGCCTCAAAATGCTTGTCAATTAGCAATTCATTTTGTATTAGTTTATTATATAAAAACTCTCAGTAAGTACGTAAGAAAAGTTTTGGGACCTAACTGTTTGTTTTTGCTCTTTGTGTCACAAAAATGTATTTAAATGTCATTATGATAGAAATAATAAGTTCACTTAGTTTATCTTAGATTTAAGCAGCTCAAAATGATAAATGTAATCTAAAAAGAGTCCTCCAATTAATTAAAGTAGTCAAATAATTTTAAGAGTGAATTAACTCTTTCCTAACGCGAGCCTCAATAAAAGTTTCAAAAACTCGCTCAATTGAGAGTAAGATGAAACAGCATATGCTTGCAGAGTGTTATTGGATTGTATCAAAAATTGAATTTAGAAAAACCAAAAGAAAGCCAATATTGGGTTTATTCATTTGCAACGCCCAATCAGAGATACCACCCAAGCAATATTACTTTTCAAAGGTAAAACATTTTAACAAACTATTGTTGTGCAGCAAACTTAAATCATAAATGATTTGCAGGCAGGCGGTAGGATAAATTTGGAAACTTTATTCAGAATTAATTACCAAGAAAAGATCAAAACCTCAAATTTCACTAATTTGTTTTCAGATTATCATAGCTTTCTATCCTAATTTTTTAGTCCTAGTATTATCCTAGTTAACTACTCAGAATGATAACAAAAATGGATGTGAACAAACTCTACAAATAAATTATGATTGAATCATCATCATACAAACAAATTAACAAATTAATAATAAGTTGCGTGGAATAAATAGTAGAAGGTGTCATAGCAATTTTGCATTCAATGCTCTTTCCTGATCAATCTCGTCAAAATCGGAATCGCCGTCACATTTGTAACCTGGGCTACTTTTGGGTGTCAATTTCATAGGAGTCGACATATCGTCGTTTTCTTGGCTAATTACATTGACAATGACTTGATCTTCGTCTTCATCGTCAATCCATGGCATGCTTTTATAATCTGTCAAACTTTTCCTGTTCGCAGGTCTGTTCAAGTTGCCCAAATTGCCGTTTGTGAAGGAAACTTTCTTTTCAGGCGATTTCACTTTCTTTCCGCCTTTGTCGTGTGACCTGAACCAGTTTTCTTGTGAAAACACTACTAAGATTCTGTACAATTGCAACATTATAACAATAAAGTTTTTGCCAATAAAATACGCAACTGTGTGGTTGACTACGTTGATTTTAAAGACGCAATAGCATCTTATAAGTACAAATGGAATATCTTGCAAGAACAAAATGCAAACGGAGGTCCACAGAAACGTAGTGAAAAGCCACTCTTTCGCCGTCTTCCGATTTGGCGAGGCTTGTTTGATTCTGGCCGTGTAGACTAAGCAGAACTGCAATTGGCTAAATGAGAATATAGTCAGGACTGTATACGTCATAGCGGGTCTGGAAAAGACTGGCTCCTCGTCCAGCAGAACTAGGAAGTTGAGTTGGTCTGCCATCATTCCCATCCAGCCCCCCAGAGTGGTTGCCAGCTGTTCCTTGCTCATGTCACGTGACCTTGGAATTATCCATCGAATAAATAGTAAGGTGACCATGGTCAGCTGTTCCATTACTAGGGTGATGGTCGCTTTCTGAAAGATGTCACGCGTTGTTCTTTTCGATCATAATTTATCAGTTGTCAACTTATAACAGTCCTTGAAATAGACTGTATAATAGATTGTACCTAAAATTCTACCACATTGTTATTTTGCCTGGTAGTAATAGTAAATAGTCTCGAATAATAAATAGCTAAAGTTGTAACTTTAGTTAAATGAAAAATATGCATCAATTTCTTAATCAAATCTATTTTGTCTTCTCGGTATAAGATATTGATCAGTTTAATTTGGATCATCGTTGCCAATTGGATATTACCAATGACGGCTAAAGAATCTAGCAAAGATTAACTCTTGATGACAGCCAATATCTTAACCCGATGTCATAATTGGAATAGGGACTGCAGTTATACCAAAAGCCAGGATAGGTAGGAAGCTTCCACGCCCAGTGCTATGGTTAAAATGCCATATTATTTTGAACGTTTAAATAAATCCTCGTACACATTACGCTGACAGGGGGTTGGAATTACAAATTTCATTGAAAAACTTCCACTTACCAACTCAGCACTGTCGTCCATCAGGGCAAACTTGGACTTGGGCTGATAGGGTTCCGCGTCCCTTCTACCTCGGTGGCCCCCTTCAGAGTAAGACCTATGGAACAGATTCCTTTTTTGCCTCTTTTGGCGCCCGTACTCAAATGCGCCGTGCTCATCATAATGGCGTTTCAGACCAAACTGTCGATGATGATTATAGTTGTTACCACTAGACCATCGGTTGTTATTGACGTCAGTGTTGGTACTATATGAGCTACCCTGTTGTGCGCTGTTAGATTTTGATGTTTTTTGATCAGACTTGTGGTTTGCATAGGTTTTATTAGAAAAATCAGAATGGCTAATGTCTCGTTTTTCACGAAGATGTTTCGGCTGGACAGGATCGTTGCTTCTCTGTTTGATCAATCTCTCGCCATCGGGATCAACAGCCACTTTCAACTTCAATTCACAGAGCTAAAACAACATTTTGAAAGAGACTGATATCATACCCGTTACTCTAGGGAGTGAGTGCGTGTTCAAAAATTGAGAGAAATGAGCCGTACAGAAACCATGAACAAGTCGTTCCACTATAATAATGTACAAATATTCATGATGATTCTCCTTAATATCTTACCTGTGACAACCAAAAATGACGAATGATTTTTAAATGTAATATCATATTTTATCAACTTATTCAAATTAAATACGATTAACTTTTTTTGAGAGCAGGTCAGTATTTAGCCATTTGGCTATATTTTTCAAATTATATGTTTGGAATTACAAAAAAATGTTCATATCATAAAATTATCGTGACAGAACTAACAGTGAAGCCATTTTTGGCATCTTTGCTGTCTTCAATCGTAATGACATTGTCACCCAAAGAGAGGGAAGGATCCAGATCAACTGATCTCGTCTCATTCAGAACAATTTCCTGGTTAAGAACTCCGTCAAATGAGGAAACTCTCAGGACACTAAAGCTGCTGCTAGTAGATGGGGAGGGTGTTTGACCATTGACAGTGTGTGATGAAAATTTTGGTTCGAACACCAACTTCTTCAGAGATAGTTGCTTGTAGATATGGGTTGACACAATTGCATCGATTAAGATTTTTCTGGAGCACAAAATTAAATTGAAGCACTCTCAAAATAGCATGCAGTGCCAGATTAAAAAATTTGCAAATAGGGTTTTTCAAACAAGGCTGTAGGCCTCTTGTAAAGTTCTAACCACTATGCGGCTCTTGATGAACGCAAGATTTTCTGTGACTTCATTAGAGATATATAATCTTTATTTAAATATTTAAATAACAATTAATGAAGAATATAACAGACAATCTACTTCTTATAGCAGAAGTGAAATGTGTTCATGAAACAGCGAAATGTAAACTGTTTTCAATTATAGATCTTACGATAACAGTGATTGGAAAAGGATTCAAAGTTTCAAAAACCCTACTTACAACGCCATAAATTAGGTTAAATTTATCCGTTGTAATGCTTTCCCTGTAAATTGCATTGCAATTTTGTTCGTATTCTATTCGCTACAATCATCATAAAGAGCCCATTTTAAATCACTCATCTTAACAAGGTGATATCAATATTCGTAAATAGTTACTAACAATTTCGTAAACTCTGAGCATGTTTCATTGTCGTCATCATAGAGCCTCTCCACCAATTGAGTCATGGAAACATAGGGACCCAGGAGGGCTGTGGTTGCGGCTGCCAGGGACGCCTTCAGTCTGATAGGGGGCTGATAGTACTCTGTCAAACCCACGGAAGCTAGATAGTTGTCTGAAAACAAACATCAAATTTGATCAGTTAAGACATCAAGTATAAGCACTATTAGCGCAACAAAATAACTGAAGAAATTGACTTAGCAAACTCATTAACACGCAAAAAATCTAAAAGAAATTGCTATAAAGGGGTTTCCTATAGAAAAAGAATAAAAATTATCCACACTCCGCTATGAGATGCCAACTGCTTGCATTCCAGACCCACAAAACTTCCAGCTGAACGTTCCAATTCATTATTGAACAAAATATCCTCCTACCTCTTATTAGTTAACAAATGATAAAACGTAGCTGGCAGGTTGCTTCGGAGACTCGCAAAATCAAATTACCAAAGAAAATGAAAAGACCTAATAAAAAGAAAAAAAAATTGGTTTTTATCATTTGCTGTTATAACTTGAACTGATTTATAAGAAGGAACGCAAAAAAACAAGTGAGGTTAAGCCATAAGTGACTCAAAAATATTTACACGCATGAGTAAGAAATTCACAACATAGACATCATCAAAAAATACGGCCATGCTCACAACTAAACCAAGAAAAAGCAGACAAGAATTGAGTGTGACACATCAGGTTACAACATAGATCTTGAAGACGAAAGGAAAAACGTAGCAGTACAAGACCTGATCTACAACAAAAGAGTTTTCATTGACCAAACAAAACATAACCGACAGATTGCCGGAAAATAGCCGCCGTTGATTCCCATAACCAAGATTGGGATTGAAGTAAAAGAACACAATAAAAAAAATGATTTTTGTACAAACAAATTTTTAAAGTGCGAACTATTTTGATGTCATTTGGTAGTTGAAAAAACTCCTGTTTCTTAATGAGAGGATACAGGGGCTAGTATCAATACCAAAACATATTATAGCTGGTATCTAAAACTTAAAAAGAACAAAGTTCTATAAACGGGCATCTAAAATTGGGCTTTTATGGGTTTATCCCGTTTCTATTTACGATTTCGTCATTTTTCATACTGACTGTTTTGAATTGTTTTGTTGCAACTGCTGTTTAAAAGCACTTTGAGGAGAGGAGAGACAAGTGAAACTAGCCGAGAAAAAACAGATTTCACGCAAAATGTCAAAAAGCAGCAAAATGAGGTAAAGCGAAACAAACTTTTGTTCAACGAAGTAAAAAAATAGCAGGGCAAATCCTGACCGAAGTAAAAATGCCGCAAGTGAAAACAAAAACCACTAGCGAGAAAATTTGCTCAAACGCGGTTTTCTCACTCTACTTTAAAATTACAGTGAAAAAATTTCAGGAGCGCTATAATAGCCGGCTGAGAGGATGAGGGCGGCAATTTAACATGACCCACTAACGTCGAGCGAATTGCTCTCAAAAGACTAGCGAGCGGCTCGCATTGACACTAGATATCTACGGTTTAGGGAGGTAAGCTGGGTTACAGGGCAATGTACTGGGGTGGGGATTGGGGGTGAAGTCAAACCAAATTTCAGCTGGCAAAAAATTTCCTGTTTCGATAACAAAAAAAATTCACAACCAAAACCAACAATTTTATACCAGCAATTTTTGCCCATTAAAAGTTGTAGCAACTAAGTATCTCCTATGTGTCTTCTTTAATCTACTCTTCCATCACAGCCATTTGATTTCTTGCTTATTTGGTAAATAAATGGAGAAGAAAATCTATCTAATCTAACACCAAAACCATAAACTACCAAGGCTGAGATCTGACCAAAGTGAACAGACCCTTGCAGACTGATGTAACCTCTGATCAGACTTCAGGGTGATCGAGAGAGACTTCAGAGGTGGCTTCGGTCTGGGACCTCAACCTTGATAGCATCCTTAAAGTACATCATCTCTAAGTAGCAATAACCACATTTACGCGCGTGTGTGGACAGACTGTTTATCCGGTACTGTTGGTGGTGGTGGTGGGGGGGGGGGGGGGGGGTAATGCAGAAAACATTCAATCGGGCGTCCATCCGGGCGTCTGACTTGCTGGCAATTGACACTAACAATGATCACGAAAAAGTGATGCAAACTACCAATGTACCAATGCAATACACTATTTTGTCATTTTGTTAAATGTAAAATAAAGCTCTAGTGACCGTGGAATTTTATCCCTAATTTTTGTAATTGCCTGTCATAAATAATACCAGTACATCAAAATGCCCTGGAACATGTAACCATCAATCACTTGATTATTCCAATTTGGCTGTCAAATGCAGACAATTAAATTAACGCTCATACTGAGCTTCTGCCTCCCATTCACGATTTATAATTTGTATTCATGCCGAACAGGTTTTCTATGCTAACAATGGGGAGGTTTATCTAAATTAGGATCAACCAAAAAATTGAATAAGAGTTACATCCATTTTCAATTTGATTTCCCACTGTTCAAACATTACATTAGTCCAAAAAGCAGTATGCATTCCACATAGCAGTACTAAAGACGCCAATTTTTGGTTCAGAAAAAAATTAGACGGTAGCACGCTGGCATACATTAAATTTAATTAACTTGGCCAAATATAAAAGAAAGCCACTTGTGCACATAAAAGATCCGTCCCGCTTTCAAGACAGGAACTCGGAAATTGTAAATAAATTGGACACCCTTTCATGTAGGAAGCACAATCTTAGTTTAGCAAAGATTAACCAAGACCTCGGGTCTGCAAAAACCTTTGAAGAGAGTTGACCATGCAAGCTGTCAATTGAAATAGACATTGAAAGTAGCGGAAGGAGGGGGGATTACAATTAAAAAGGGAAATGTCATTATCGGAAGAGTGAATTATTTGAGATGAAATATTAAAAACCATTCAAGTATCTACTTGAGTAGCCAAAGTAAATACAACAGTACTCCGTTCTTTCCTTTACACACAAACTGACAATTCGATGAATGGACATTGAATTAATAATGTTTCCCCCTTCATGTTTGAAAAATTCAGCAGCCTTAGTCTCAACAGAGGTACAGTCAAACTACGCCAAAGATATCAATGCTTAATATATCATTTTAGAAAAACAGCTGGCTCATATTCAGCCTTCCTTTCTTCATTTTCTTGAATCGATTTTTATGACTGCCAATTTTTTAGCAGTAATAAAGTTTCTTGCTGGAATATCTTTTTCATTAGGTCTGATAGGTTGGGGTACCACAGTGTCGCAAAAAGACTCAAGTCGAGAGAAATTTTCAGTGAGAGCAAAAAAATATATACGAATCGATAATTATTATATTCCAAGAAATCACGATGTTAAAAATCAGTTCGAAATCTATCACATCTGCGAATTAAGCTAGATTAAACATTCAACTTCAGCGCATATCACACAAGAAATCGAGCAAGTATATTTCCTCAAATTGACCACAAAATAAGAAAAATCTCATACAATTTGACAAAACTTTTTACAAAGTTTCAATAGCCAAAAAAATTTGAGCAAAAATGGAAGTATCTGTTGACAATGACATTATTGAGCACAGCTGGTTTATGGAGAAAAGCGAACAAATATTTGTATAACATTATCATTTTAAAACGAGTAAAGTTAGCCTCAGATTTAAAAATTGAGGCATGGCAGCAGCTGACTTAAACCAACAAAGATGAAAGTGAAAACTCAAACGCTCTGAAATTTAGCAAATGCTACGTTCTATCCATTTTGCAGCGAGAAAATAATACCAAAATGGTTGCTTGGTTTTTGAAGACTATTTCAGATAAATGTACTCGAATTCGATAAATTAAGGCCCAACATCACTGTTCTTTTTACAACTGTATTCATATCAATCAAAGAATCCTTTAAGATAACTGCTTCACTCCACAAAATTTTCATTGACAATTTTTTTGTTTATATTACGTTGCGAATTGCAGTTGTTGTGAAATTGACTACTACAGAAGCAAGAACAATAACAATGAAGACAACCACCTGTTATAAAATTAGTACATCAGAATAAGATCATATGTGACTCTTTTAAATTCTGAATTACGGCGAGGAGCTTTCTTTCTTCAAATAACAAAACTGGCTAAACTTGGTCGTGAAATTACAAATTTGACCAGGGCAAAAAAATGGGCCAAGAAGAAAAATTATAAGTTCGCACGTACATAGAAGGGGTCAAATAATATAAACAGCCCTACAAATCATGAATTTAAGTTCCTGAAACAGTTTCGGCGAATCGCATACTTAAAACCTAGTGACCATCAAGACTCTAAAAGAATTTAATGCTCTCCGGGCTTTACCTGTTTATCCCATTTTTCAGGAGGAAACGCCAAATGGTAAGAAAAAAACTAAGACAAGAAGTCGGTAGTACAAGAAATCGCATTAAAAGACCAGGGCTAACATAATTGTTACAAACTTCGTTTGAATCAATAAGTGCATGCAACAGAGCACAGCTAAGCTCATCATTGTGATGCCATTTACGGAAATATTTTCAGAAAAGCAATCAATCCGAAGCCTAAATAGAGAACTATCTAACAAATTCTTTTTAGCTTTATCTCCTTTCTTTCTCTTTTTCTCTCGTCCTAGTTTTCACTTCATGCCTTTGAACGATCTCTCATTGAATAATTGATTGATCTTAATGTTTCATGAGTTTCATCTCATCGCTTACTGAGTGAATCAAAACGAAAAATTTAAGACAAACTCTCAATCTCATTGGAAACAGATTATCGAATTGCACCACCAAAATTTGTTGAGCGAAAATTCTACTGTCAGTTCAAAAAACAAAAACTTGACCGACTAACGTCGGGCGAACTGCTCCCAAACGACCGGCGAGCGGTTGCCTTCGGTGGTGACCAGCCGAGGAAGACCACCGACTAATACAATTGCTACGAAATTCGTTTGTGCAATTTATCACCCTCACCTCTACTCCACGTTAAATCAGATCTCCGTTATTAGCCTATTAAAAAAATGACCAATTAATCATTTGAATGTCTTCTCAGCAAAACAATTCTCTTTCAAAGCCTAAATAATTAATTGAACAAGACGAACTATTTTGAGAGACAGCAAAAGGAAAAAGGAGGAAGAAATTGGATAAAACAATTCAAAGTTATGACTTATTTGACTAAATTTCTGTCAAAACAAAACAATAAATCAGCAGTTCACTAAATCCAGTAAAAAATAACTTCAACCAAAAACCTGACGAAGAATGCCAAAGCCGCTAAAAGCATTTCACTCAAAACAAAATGCACAAAATTCATAAAAATGACGGGACTATGATACTTGCATCAAGTTTGAGACTTGCGTCAATTTCGAGACTGCGTCAAACTATGTCTAAGTTATGTCATGTGCTGGCTGCATTGATTTTTATACAATGTTTCAGAACTCAAACGGTTAAGCATAAGAACCGCTTTTCACATCATGAAATTGTTTCCTCAAAACTGTTTCGGTGAATCACATACTTAGAGACTAGTAAAACGTAAGGCTCTAAGAGAATTTATCTATTTAATGCCCTCCAAGCTTTACCTGTTCATCCCATTTGGAAGACGAAATTTGGGTCAGAGGAAAAATCGGTCAAGCAAAAAAACGGATTGAAAAATGACCGCATACTTATATAAATGCTACAAACTTCGCTTGAGAGCAATTAATCAGTGTAATCAGGTTCTCTGCGGCTAAAAATAGCGAGGAGAGAAATTTTAACAGAAAAAATAGCAATTTAGAATATAATTCTAGTAGTAAGTTCTCGCCAAATAGCTGTTCGACTTTTGTGCTCAACAGAAATAATTTCGAATACGAATGATTTAAATTACACAATTACACCACAAATTGAGACGCTGAAAGTAAAAAAAATAAGGCTATAAGGGCGGCAAAATTTGTTACGCTAAAAAGCCTTAAGAAATTGACTTCCCATCTCAATCACTATTGAGGTGCTGAGCAAATTTTGCGTCAGAAAATTTAATCAAATAGTTTGTAAAAGTAGTGACTCCGTTGAGCTTATCGTAATTGTGGAAAACAGTTCGTAAACTATGGGCGTTTTATTCGACAAGGAAAAAGGAAACCTTTTTCCGGTATCATCATGCAAATAAAGTAAACAGCGCGAATCGCTTAAGCGCAATTCCTTAAGATGCTTTTTGCTTTTTCCAAAATGATGAATTGTTACCAGCTTGAACTTCAAGACAATCGAACTCCGAAAATCACGTGAAATTCAAGCAGCTTTTTGACAACTCCGTCATCGTTAGTTCAATTCATATGGAAAATTTTTCTATTAAACATGATCAGTAGATCTTAGTCCTCTGGGTCATAATTGGCTCTTAAACCGGGAAAATGTCATCAGATCTTTTCTTGGTGGTATAATTGCGTTTTCTCCTAATCACCTAAATTGATTGGATTTTCTGAACAAAGTTGATATTCAAATCATGTCATATGAGATCAGGTGTGATATTCAAATTCAATTATCGATTAAAATCAGGTTTCGTTATTTCATTTTCTCATAATACATGTCACAAATACTTGAAAGGTCGCTCGAGTAGATTTCCAATATGAAAAAAATCTCGACTTATCATGAAATAGCCGGATCTTTTCCGCTTGTGCCCCCTCAGTTTAGTGGGCGCATATTATTTGCACTCCCAGACGCACGTGCCATATTTTCACATAATGATTTACTATGTAATGTCACGTGCTCTGTAACTGGGGGACGCATAACGTATTATGTGGGGGCACAAACGGAAAAGATCCATATATCCAAAATTTATGGAAAGTTCAATGCTCTTTTGAAATGTTCGAAAAACGCCGTCAGTCAAAGTTTTCAGATTGCTGTGAATGAATATATTTGAAGGCAGTTTTGAAAGTACTTCGAAAAGCGGGAACTAGAATGAATGCGGCAACATTCACAAAGTGCAGTATCAAAGGTTAACTGTCCTCATTTTAAATAATTAATTGCGGAAGATTTTGTTTTGGTACAACGAATTTAGAAGGAATTATTCTATAAGGAGAGGCCCAGAATGTATTAGTGATTTTCACAGCACATTAAATATTAATAGCTCCACATTTCATAAACTAACTTTCACAATTTCAAACGGAGCTAACCGAGCGGAAACTTATAAACAACGGTCAGGGGAAGTAAACAGTCAAACATAAACACGTATAAGAGATTAAAAACAAGCAAGCCCCCCATATTCAAGCCGCTCACACGTAAACAAGCTTTCAAAATTCAAGCTAGGTTGAAACAACCTTTTGACGCTCAACCATTTGAAGCATTTTTCAAATTCCTCCAGGGCGGATAAATCGATTAATCAAATTTGACTACAAAAGCGTCGTCGGTATGATCATTCAATGCCACCCCTACCCATTCATATAAACACACCTCCACGCGACCCCTTAACGGTGAACGTTTCACCCATTAAATGTGAACAAACAAACCCGAGTATTGAAGATCAATTTCACACAGGACCATTTTGTCCGTCTTAGAATTGGCCCAGGGTCTTATTGCAATCTCCAGATACTGGAACACTCGAGTCTAAAACAAACAACAACAATTTATTTACCAACACCCCTTTTTTGGGATTTTTAATACTTTGGCATGGAGCGTAGTAGTGGGAAACATTTAACACTTATGGACAAACATTTACTGTACTTGTTGTTTGCCTTGCACATAGAAAAGTGACAGAAAACGACATACGTGTACATGGATTCCTATACAACAAGTAAAAGACGAATATCGAGCGACGCGGAACATTGCGCTGCTCTTTTTTGGAGCCTTTAAACAAGTCCGACATTTATAGCACATAGCCAACATTGTACTCATCATATTCTAATATCAAAGTAAAACAGTTGATACTGTACATAGAGTAGCAGAGAGTAGTCTAGAAATAAATCCTCATACTTCCAAAAAACAACCTTGCCCGTCAGGCCAAAGAAAAGAACAGACAGTGCTTTGAAAACGAAACGGCTACCGACGCTTGATGCAGTGAACCAAAGCGCGCTCAGAAATATCATCGGAATATTGCTGAGAAAAAGCTTTGTAACTTTTGGATTAAAAGCGCAAAAATGAAAAAGGGCAATGTTGACTCCCCTGTGATTTAAACAAAAACAACAAAATGTCCAAGCACATACGTTTTAGTTCATTTTAGACGATTATCCTCACTAGCTTCTAAACTAAAGTGTTATATGCTTACAACCGTTGTCCAATTTATATGTTTCAATTTATAAACGTATATACGCTCTAATGGTTAGTATTAATCAAAAAAAATTTTGGTAGTTATCGTTTATCTGACCTTTGCTACGCCAATGTTGCCAGTTTTTTAATCGAAGTTATGAATACATTAAAGAATCAAACGCCATTTAATTTAAGTGATTGACGTGACAAAATTTTATGGCTAAAACCAAGAATAAGCGTCTGTCATTAAAGAATTAAAGACTGTTGAGCAGAGAACATGTATTATGTTGACTTTTTCGAAGTACGCAACCCAACAAAAATTAAAAAGTATTATCGCCCATTATATAAACACAATCGACCAAAGTTCAAACCAAAGAGTCTGATCGTAGACTGCTTAGGCGAGGGGACAATTACAGCACCGAGGAGCTTCAACTGATGTCATTTTAACTTCTTATTTGTTAGACCAATTTAGTTAAAGCGAAAGAGAAAAAAAATTCTGGCTAACTTTTGAAATGACGTTTACAAGTATACGACCAACAATTGAGATCAGTTGCTTTAACTTGAGAACTTAAATTGTTTGACCACGTAAACCCGGAGAAGTCAAAAGTAATAAGTAAAAAGAAAAGTTAATTCGTCAAGCGGAAACTTTTCAAACAGACATAAGAGAACTCCAATTGGCCAAGCAAAAAACTTTAAAACATAAACAGCAGATTGCCGGAAAATAGCCGCCGTTGATTCCTATAATTATAATTCTATTGGGATTGAAAGAAAAGAAAAAATCAACAAAAATTGTTTTTGTATAAAAACAACTTTAAATGCTATTTATTTTGATGTCATCTCGTAATTGAACATACTCCTGTCTCTCAGTGAGAGGCTACAGGGTCTAGTATCAATACCAATAAGCATTATTGAGAGTAACTGAAACTTTAGAGGACAAAGTTCAAGTACCGAGCATCTAAAAATGGGCTTTATGGGTTTATCCCGTTTCTATTCCTGACTTCGATTTTTTATACTGACTCTCTTCAATTTGAATTGCTTTGCTGAGCAGCTGCTGTTTAAAAGGACTTTGAGCAGAATGACAGAAGAGTGAAACTAGCCTACAGAAATGAAAAAAATTTTACGCAAAATGTCTAAAAAGCGGCAAAATGGGTAAACCGAAAAAAAATTCGACGAAGTAAACAAAAAAATAGGAGCACTATAATAGACGGCGGAGAAGATAAGGGCGGCTATTAATAAAAAACCAAGGCAACGAAAAATGCTTTAGACTTTGCTAGAGAGCAAATAACTTGCATTACCTTTAACCTAATCTGAATGTTCTGCGACAAATTTCTAAGGACTTATTCCTGAGAACCAGAGAAGTCAATTAAATTTTTAAAATTCTTACATCAGATTGAACAATTCAAATGAATGCAGCAGCTGACACAAGAACGACGACAAGAAATGAAGCGTAACGTATATGAGAAAAGGCATTAACCACTTCAGCGCTGAAATTTTATTTCGCCGGCAATAGGATTAACATACCCGGCAGATCGCCGGATCATAGCCGCCGTTGATTCCCATAACTCTACTTGGACTGAAAGAAAAGAAAATATCAACAAAAATTGATTTTTGTATAAAAACCTTTTTAAGTGCGGTTTATTTTGATGTCATCTCGTAATTGAACATACTCCTGTCTCTCAGTGAGAGGCTACAGGGTCCAGTATCAATACCAATAAGCATTATAGATGTTTAAAGTTCAAGTACCGGGCATCTAAAAATGGGCGTTATGGGTTTATCCCAATTCTATTTCTGACTTTGATTTTTTTATACTGACTCTCTTCATTTTGAATTGCTTTGCTGAGCAGCTGTTGTTTAAAAGGACTTTGACCAGAATGACAGACGAGTAAAACTAGCCTACAGAAGTCGAAAAGATTTCACGCAAAATGTCGAAAAAGCGGCAAAGTGGGTAAACCGAAAAAAAAATTCGACGACGTAAACAAAAAATAGGAGCGCTATAATAGCCGGCTGAGAAGATAAGGGCGGCTATTAATAAAAAAACCAAGGCAACAGAAAATGCTTTGGACTTTGCTAGAGAGCAAGTAACCTGCATTACCTTTAACCTAATCTGAGTGTTCTGCGACAAATTTCTAAGGACTTATTCTTGAGAACCAGAGAAGTCATTTAAATTTTTAAAAGTCTTACATCAGATTGAACAATTCAAATGAATGCAGCAGCTGACACACGAACGACGACAAGAAATGAAGCTTAACGTATATGAGAAAAAGCATTAACCACTTCGGCGCTGAAAATTTAATTCACCGGTAATCTGATTAACATACCCGGCAGACTGCCGGAACATAGCCGCCGTTGATTCCCATAACTCTATTGGGGTTGAAAGAAAAGAAAATGTCAACAAGAATTGATTTTTGTATAAAAAACATTTTTAAGTGCGATTTATTTTGATGTCATCTCTTAACTGAACATACTCCTGTCTCTCAGTGAGAGGCTACAAGGTCTAGTATCAATACCAATAAGCATTATAGATGTTTAAAGTTCAAGTACCGAGCATCTAAAAATGGGCTTTATGGGTTTATCCCGTTTCTATTTCTGACTTTGATTTTTTTATACTGATTCTCTTCATTTTGAATTGCTTTGCTGAGCAGCAGTTGTTTAAAAAGACTTTGAGCAGAATGACAGACGAGTGAAACTAGCCTACAGAAATAAAAAAAATTTCACGCAAAATGTCGAAAAAGCGGCAAAATGGGTAAACCGAAAAAAAAATTCGACAACGTAAACAAAAAATAGGAGCGCTATAATAGCCGGCTGAGAAGATAAGGGCGGCTATTAATAAAAAAACCAAGGCAACAGAAAATGCTTTAGACTTTGCTAGAGAGCAAGTAACCTGCATTACCTTTAACCTAATCTGAGTGTTCTGCGACAAATTTCTGAGGACTTTTTCTTGAGAACCAGAGAAGTCATTTAAATTTTTAAAAGTCTTACATCAGATTGAACAATTCAAATGAATGCAGCAGCTGACACACGAACGACGACAAGAAATTAAGCTTAACGTATATGAGAAAAAGCATTAACCACTTCGGCGCTGAAAATTTAATTCACCGGTAATCTGATTAACATACCCGGCAGACTGCCGGAACATAGCCGCCGTTGATTCCCATAACTCTATTGGGGTTGAAAGAAAAGAAAATGTCAACAAGAATTGATTTTTGTATAAAAAACATTTTTAAGTGCGATTTATTTTGATGTCATCTCTTAACTGAACATACTCCTGTCTCTCAGTGAGAGGCTACAAGGTCTAGTATCAATACCAATAAGCATTATAGATGTTTAAAGTTCAAGTACCGGGCATCTAAAAATGGGCTTTATGGGTTTATCCCGTTTCTATTTCTGACTTTGATTTTTTTTATACTGATTCTCTTCATTTTGAATTGCTTTGCTGAGCAGCTGTTGTTTAAAAGGACTTTGAGCAGAATGACAGACGAGTGAAACTAGCCTACAGAAAAAAAAATTTACGCAAAATGTCGAAAAAGCGGCAAAATGGGTAAACCGAAAAAAAATTCGACGAAGTAAACAAAAAAATAGGAGCGCTATAATAGCCGGCTGAGAAGATAAGGGCGGCTATTAATAAAAAACCAAGGCAACAAAAAATGCTTTAGACTTTGCTAGAGAGCAAATAACCTGCATTACCTTTAACCTAATCTGAGTGTTCTGCGACAAATTTCTAAGGACTTATTCTTGAGAACCAGAGAAGTCATTTAAATTTTTAAAAGTCTTACATCAGATTGAACAATTCAAATGAATGTAGCAGCTGACACACGAACGTCGACAAAAAATGAAGCTTAACGTATATGAGAAAAAGCATTACCCACTTCGACGTTGAAATTTTAATTCACCGGCAATATGATTAACATACCCGGCAGATTGCCGGAAAAGAGCCGCCGTTGATTCCCATAACTCTATTGGGATTGAAAGGAAAGAAAAATTGATTTTTGTACAAAAACATTTTCAAGTGCGATTTATTTTGATGTCGTAATTGAACATACTCCTGTCTCTCAGTGAGAGGCTACAGGGTCTAGTATCAATACCAATCAGCATTATTGATAGTAACTGAAACTTTAGAGGACAGAGTTCAAGTACCTGGCATCTAAAAATGGGCTTTATGGGTTTATCCCGTTTCTATTCCTGACTTCGATTTTTTATACTGACTCTCTTCAATTTGAATTGCTTTGCTGAGCAGCTGCTGTTTAAAAGGACTTTGAGCAGAATGACAGAAGAGTGAAACTAGCCTAGAGATGTCAAAAAGTTTTCACGCAAAATGTCGAAAAAGCGGCAAAAAGGTAAAGCGAAAAAAAAAGTTCGACGAAGTAAAAAAACATAATCTACTTCCTGTAAAAAAACATAGCAGGACAAGTCCTGACGTACATTCAAAGAATTTTCATTGACTAAACAGAAAACTAGACCTAGAACGGACTATGAATGGATTGGAAAAACCATTTAGAAAAAAATCCGATCTAAAAAATCGAAAAAACAGTAAAAGTCAAAGTGAAATTTCCGTATGTGAACAAAAAACCACTAGCGAGAAACCAAAATTTTGTTCAAACACCGTTCTCTCACTCTTAAAATTAGAGTGAAAAATTTTCACGACGCAAAACTCGCTTTTTTGCCCCACTTCCTGTTTCGGCGCGACCAAAATCACTACTCCAATTTGACTTCAGAAATCATGAAAATGTGTGAACAGATCTTTAAAAAAGACAGCGCCCCAATACAATTCAAATTGTTTGAATTGTAAAAAAAACAGGAGCGCTATAATAGCCAGCTGAGAAGATGAGGGCGGCTATTAATAAAAAAAATTGTTTTAAAAAGGAAAATTTAAAAAGGTAAAAATTAAAATAAGCAACATTTGAAAATCAACAACGCTACTTTAGTTTTCGAAGGTATATGGTTTCATGCATGCACTTACTATATATGGTCTTATAGGGGATTTCTCTATGATTTTGCAACCATGGAAAATTCTGAAAAGAACATTCAACGTATGGACATCGACAGCAAAACCAACTGGAAAAAGCTCCAAGCAAAGGAAACGCTATTCTACGAACTGTCACTGGCTGTGTCAAAATAACCCTAATCGCAAATTTTGTGTCCGTGCAGAATACCAACTTCATGTTGTCTAAGCAGTTTGTATTGATTGGGGTGCTATCTACCCTTTCGAGCTGACCACCACAAAGTTCTGAAAGACGCAATGGCACGCGGCGTAAAGAACACACTGATTCCATTCTACTCAGAAGATATCCAAAATATGCTCCCTGAAGTTGAATTGGACCCTGTCAAAAACAAGTTTGGAGTGAAAGTCATTCATCAACCTGAAGTAAAGAGAACACTAGACACCGTCAATTCCAGAACGCTGGAAATTAGTATTCCACTTTTGAGCGACGCAGAAAGAAAAGTGAACATGAAAACTAGGTGCCCTCTAGTACAACTCCACTCCTCATACTCCCCACTTCTCAACACTTTCCTCAGAAGGATTCACATCAACGATGTCTGTAGCCGCTGCAACCAATTAGGACATACAACTGAATACCTCTTCAAGTGCCCTTCAAACCCGACCATAACTCTGACCATTGCAGATCTTTGGACCAATAAGAAAAAAGTTGCAAGTTTTCTCAAGCAAGAAGGAAGAAGAAGACAGTTGCAATCAGAGGGAGCAGAGAACAGCGGAGTTACTCTGCTCAGACAAGCAACAAGACGAGAACACTGACTGCCTGGGTTACATGTCTGCCCATGTGTTCAGAGCCTCGGACGGGTCACTCGCCTCTGCGTGGATGGCGATCGGTGAAAAGGACGAGACGACGAGAGCAATGATTGCGCCCACAGACGACGAGCCCACAACATCGAGCTCAAAGAGACGATACTACCTCAGGGCCAGAACAGCGACAAAGACATAGCTCTTACTCTCTCTGACAGGCTGCAACAACAAGTTTGAATCTGATTTAAAATAAAGAAAATGCGGCGCAATTACATCTTTCCTAATTCTTTTTTCCAATTAACGCAAATTGCTCAAAGCCAAACGGTATACATAAACGAGACTTCAATTTAGTTGAAAAAATTGAAGTAATCAACCTTCAAATTAACTGCTATTTTTGACGCCGATCTTTAAAAAATAAAGCTGTAAATAAACGAAACTTTACGGTTCTCAGTAAAATATTTCATTTTTAAAGAGCTAAATTCTCTTAGGCAAAAATCAGTGTACAAATCTTTTTGATCACACGTAGTAATTAAACTGAACAGGGTCTATAAGGTGTTGCAATCCACTGGTGTTTAAAAATGCACAGCCTTTAATTTTTTTTATTCATAGTGATCACGAAGTATTAATTTTTCCTTAATACAATTAAAACTTTTCCTTTTGATAGTCGCGATAAATGATGCGGTTTCACAGTTTAACACCAGATAGTGCGAGTATGGGTGTAGTTTTGTAATTTAATTTTTTGCGCATTATTTGGGCCAAATGTTTGGCACATTTTGTTATTCTGGCTGTCATCGGGCAAACTATCCTGACAGGGTCACAGCAGTGATTAACTAGTCATTTAAAGATCCCTTTCATTTCGGTCAATCATATCGAACTAAACTTAACTCGAATAAATAATCGAAATTAACAGCCCGGGGGGTAAACTTCTTCGAGCTCATAAATCATGTCAGAATTTTAACGCTTATATCACCCGTTTTGAGAGAGCGTGGAATAATAAAAGGACAACTTGGTGATATGTTACGGGATTTTTAACAACTTATGGTTTATGACTCGTGACTGACACTTATGAAGGTATTTCTTTGATGTACTGAAATCGAACAATCGGCTCATAAATCAAATGATAAAGAAATAATAGGCTCCTTTGAAAAAATAATCAAAAGAACTGAACCAAAAGTGATTCCTTTTGAGTTCATTTGATCAAAATCTAGTGTGCCCCTAACCATTCTTATGAAGCTTACATTAAACAGTAACAACTCTGGTCTGTATCAAGCTACCATTATTTTTTCTCAAACAAGCCTTTAACAGTAAGCACCGCACAATTGAGTTTATACAAGAAAGAGGCCAAGAAAAGAAAGCCTAGAATCGAGTTTAACAAGGGGTTCATACAAAAAATCTGCGCATAAGCTGGACAGGCAATGCTCAATTGGCAACAAGATACATACATTTCGTATAAACAACAACTAGCCGCGATTGCTGTATAGAGCTACAGTTAAAAAAGAATACGACGAGCTGCAAATTGCGATTTTTTTAAAAAAAGGATTTTCAGAACCAATTTTGATAGACCAAGAGTATCTACGAACACAATTCCAATATCTTGCGTTAACATAAGATTAAATTAGAGAGCGGTGTCCTTAGCTGAACTTAAGCACTCCAACTAAAGTATTTGACAAATCATCTTGAAAAGTAAACTAATTTTTGATCGAAAAACTATTAACTCGAATGAAGAAATAGCTAACTTCAATGATGACGAAAATCAAGTGAGGCGAAAAATTCATTTGATTGCCAAAAATTAGTTGTGATAGTTTCGTAGACCTGTAGCCCCAAAATACAAAAAAAGACCTTAAAATAAAAAAGTTGATACACAAATTGCTATGATGTCTATAACTGATTTAGACTTGTATTTTGTATAATTGGCTTAAAATAACATTCAATTACAATATTGCTTAAAGTATTCAACAAGTAAGCCAATTTAATTTGAGAGAGAGGAAAAAACTCAATTTGAGTATCAAGTAAATCACGATTGACCAAAAATGAAGCACGCAAACGAGCAAAAATTTCGCTCCAAAGAGTGTGAAAAACAATACGCACACAATTCGGCCAAAAAGGCACAAAAGGAAGAACAAGGAGCGTGACGTAACTGGTCGTAAAACCAGAATTACCGAAGAAAAACAAAAAAGCCGAATACACGTTTCACAAAATTTTCGTTGATTACAAAGCTAACCCGTTGAATGAAAGAAAGTCAAATTGCCACGTGTGAACAAAAAAACACTTGAGATAAGAAATCAAAATGTTGCTCAAACACCGTTGTCTTTCTCTACTTCCTAACATAAAGAGTTAAAGAATTCAGGCCAAAAAATCACTGTTTTGGATTGCTTCCCGTTTTTGACTTGAAATATAAAAATATGTGAACAGACGTTGAAAAGAGAAAGCAAACCAACTCAATTAAATTGAATTCAACTAGCAAAAAGCAAGATCACCGCGAAATAGATGCTCAAAATTTGCAAATCTTTTGACCGATTATCAGGTTATATTTTGTGAACATTATTACTTAGTTTATCTCTAATAAAAGAGCTGAAAATGAAAGCAGAAGTCAAAACCAGTTTTTGCGAAGGAGAGCTCACCAATAACCAGAAGAAAAACTTGCAAAAAAGAGCGCAAGACGTTACGCTAAATTTTTGAGTGTCAAAAAATTAACTTTTACTCTCTGTGAAGGTTTTGCAGCAAAATATTGCAAGGACATTTGCAATGTTTCAACCAGAAAACGTCAAGATTGGGTTTATTCAGATGTAATCTGCAAAATGTTGTCAAAATCTCTCGAAATCAAAATGCAGTCTCAATTTTGGCAAATTTTTGTTCAATATTAGTCTCCTTCAAGTTTCTTCTTTACAATTTTTATCGAAACCAATTAATCAAGGCATGAACTTATGTAGCCTCTTTTCTCCTTCATTTAGCACCTTCTCCCGTTAACTTATCACGGTTTAAAACTCTTCTGAAAATTTTTTAAAAATCTGACGGTGATTGGCGATTTGCAATTCATCGATGGTAAACATTAGAAACTATTCGAAGTCTTCTACTTAATTTTATATTACAGTCTATGACCATATTGCTGTCTATGTTCATCACATATTTTGGCCTCGAACGGAGCTCAAATCAGGGGTCAGAAAAAAGGATATGCAGTGCCAGAATTCAAATCTCTCTCTCTCTCTCTCTCTACCAATTTAAAACAACCAAAATACAAAAAAAGTAAAAAATTATTAATATAATGTCGGCTTTAAAAAAATCTCCGATCGCATATTTTGAAAAACAACTAGTCGAAACGATTAGTTAAAACACTCATGCGCAATTTATAATGCCGAAAACACTCATCCACATTTCATAATGTCGAAAGTCTGCAATTCCAGAATTCAAAATGCCAGAAGTTGCCAGATATTGACTTCCGTCAATTTAAAACGTGCACATTGTGTGTTTTAAGCATGGTTACGCGACTCTGCAGAAGTCACTTCCAAATTCTGAATTAATATATCAAGCCGCTTCGGGGTTCTCGATAAACACCAGAGGTTCTCAGTGACTTCAAGCAGAGTTACGTAACAATTACTACAAGTATGATAAGCTGCGGATATTATGCCAATATAGTACAATTAGTAGCAGAAAACAATGTCTCCGGTCAACATCCCATCACTGGGACTTGAAGGCTGAGCCACCAACAAATTGAAGAGCCTTATTTTCTATTATCTATCAAAACCTAACAAAACCAATAAACATTTTGTTAGCCCATACTCAGTGAAATGAAACAAGAAACACCTTGATAAGAAGCTGATAAAAACTTGACAAATCATGAAAAGATCTCGGTAAGATTCTTGCTCAGAAAACCTCAAGATATGTACGGAAAAGCAAGATCTTTGGAAGAAATTAAAAAGATAAAATATTGATAAGACAAATAAGCCAGAATCTCGGGGATCTTAACGAGATCTGCCAAGCATACCAAAAAGTTTTGTTCCATTTAAAATGAAAATTTGAGTCTATCCGCCAGCCCTTTCAATCGTAAAGGTTTGAGGCAATTTGAGCAAACATTGAACTAACAAAAAGTCTCCGCTTGATTTCTCTTTCTCCAACTCTCAATTTTGATTGCACAGCAAGCTTCAATTCTTTATTTTGAGACCAAAGTTTATGACCAATGAAACCTACTCAAGCATATTCTGGGTGCCCCTAATCATGCCCAGCTATTTGTAAACAAAGCCTGTGCCATAGACCGAAGGGCAGCAGATAAATATCAAAAGTGGGCGACATCGGGTCTTTGGGCTAAGGGGTAAATTTCACAATTGACTGCCAGCACATACAGTTACCAACTATATTAAGAAAAATCAGTGAACTGTAATTGATTCAAGTAAGACCGTCTTTTCTCAGGCTGCGGTTAATCAGATGGTCAGAAAAGATAACCGAATATGAGATCAAAAATAATTAGATAGCTGATTACTTCATAAAAAGTTCGTGAGATTTCGATTATGCGTTTTAAGAAGAATCAATTTACCAATTCTACCAAATTCAAAAATAGATTACAACAATATCTTGTTGAAGGTCAAAAATGAGATTCGA
The DNA here is from genome assembly GCF_964194025.1 of Convolutriloba macropyga. Taxonomy (NCBI): domain Eukaryota; kingdom Metazoa; phylum Xenacoelomorpha; order Acoela; family Convolutidae; genus Convolutriloba; species Convolutriloba macropyga. The sequence goes on from NC_134474.1 coordinate 56,989,707, forward strand.
ATGTAGATATTAATCTCCGAATGTCGGTATTTGATAACGCATGAGAATCAAATAAATCAAACCTTTACGATAACCCTTTGTTGAAATCAAGCTTGCTTCTATCAGTATCTTAGTCACCATTTTAAATTAATTTTTTCCTATTCATGGAAAATATAGAAAGAAGCGATTGTACACTTTAGTAATTAATTGAATTGACTTCAAAGACCGCAAAGGAGGGGAGGGGTGCGTGGGCGGTGGCAGGGGGTTGCTTACAAGGGCGTGGGTGAATTAAAATAGTGGGAATGAAAATGACGAGGAGAGGAGGAGGTGGGATTAGTTAATAAAAGTTAGTATTTATTACTTAGCTATTTAGTGTGTTTCCATTAGCATAATTGGTTACTGCTATAGCGACAAGCAAGTCTAAGTGGTTATGTGTTTACTGTTTTGCTCTTCAAAAAACCAGACACAGATCTTTAAAAAACACTTCGCTTAAGAACAATACTTTCATTTTCAAGTTTTTACCATCAAATGACGCAAAAATCGAGTTTGCTTGACACATGGTTTCTCAATTGAAAAAATATACAAGACTTTGTTGAGATTTTGTCTCTATTTTATTTAGAACTCAATAATTAATAGTTTTGCAAGATAGAAATAAAAATTCTTGAGCGCATCACCGATATTTGTTTATTATGTTTATATCGTGATGCTCTTGGAAGCAGAAGGGGGAAATGTTCACGCCGCTTTATATGCTACGCTGCCTCTAACCTATATTATTATGAAAACAAACTCATTGCCGTTGCCATTATCATAAATATTATTATTAATAAGACTGCGACGGATGAGGATAAGGAGAGAACAATTTTAAAAGAGAGGGGAGGGGTGGTACATTATGGAAATTGATAACCACTCGTCTGAAACACTTTTGAAGATTCTGCTTTGTCTTGTCCATTGTTATCGCCCTTATCAATTATTGATCAAGCAGGGGGCAGTTGGAACAAACGGGCTGGGGAAAATGCCCCATTCAATCAATTTCACAAAGTAGCTTTTACCAAATAGAAGGGCCGTCCTAAAGTTACACTTGGGGGAAACTTGGTCAATATTGCCACCAATTTTTCCTCTAGAGTATTGAGCAGTTTACTAATAGTTTTAGCTCATATCAGCTACTCATACTAATGAAACCTTGAAACTGATTTGACAATTTTTGAAACTCAATTAATAATGACTGATTTCAATCATAAGTTAATGGTAGTAGACTCTGTTGCAATTATGGTGCGATTTTGACCAAGACAGAGCACCCAATTCCAGTTTCTTAGTTAAATTTTTAAATTTGTCCTTTCAATTCAATCTGAAGGCATGGGGGATATATGCGGCAAAAGTTCTATTCGCCAAATACGAAAACACGAGCAAAAATTAAGATGAGAACCCGTAATGCGTTTGCACAATGTTGCAACTTCAAATTTGTCCATCAAATAAGTGCATCCGCTATTATGCGTGTAAACTTACTTGGTCCTGCATGATTAAGCTTACCACTGACAATCTATTACTTCAAGAGCTTCTGTGTTTCCAGAAATGATTGTCCAACTTGAAATCTAAAATTATTTGCTTTTCAAATTAATGTCTAATATTTTGTCTAGCGGCCCTCAAGTTTCATAATTATAATCTGATTCGCAGATTTTTCTATGAATGCAGGTGACAATAAGCCCTGGAAATTTTGTTTAAAATTGAATTAGAGTGTCTGCAGAGATTAAGCAGAATTCACTACCCATTTTTTTAAATTCTGAATTTCTAAAAAAATTTCTTAAAAACTTAATATTTTCATCACTCTTTACAAAGAATTGTCATCAAGTTTTTAAACGATCAGTTCTGGGTGCCAGTTTAGGGTCCTTGTCGTTATCAACAGTGTTGAAATCAAGGAGAAAATCAAGGAGAGCCTTAAAGACGATGTAGCGATATTTTTTTATAATTTAACTTTGTATGTTGCATTAGGTCCCCCATAAAGACTGAAATTAGCTGCATCTGACATTGAACTCCAAATACTTAGCCGCACATAAAAGGAGCCAATGAGATAAAATCAGCTGCGCAATTTTCACGTCTTAGAGCAGAATCAAGGAAAGTGTTTAAACGACCTGAATTGCAAAAATCAAAAAGAGAAACTGCTGATAATGAGGTTCTCGTTCCAAATTACCTATAATTTATATCATTTTGCATTTCTAATTATTGAAATCTTCGGACAATGAGCCCACAGAATTTGACAACATTTATTTGACGAACAGTGATTTATTAAATATCAAATTAAGTACAACATCAATAACTCACTAGTGGCTGAAAGAATTAAGTATAATGAAATCTTAAAAAATGTAACGTCGAACATCAACATCAAAAATTGCAAGCAGATGAATACAATAAAATTAAACTAATCTTACCGACCAAACTTCAGATCAAAGAAAACAAAAAAAAACCAGGAGGCTCGATAATGTGCCTTTGCACATAATTTTACAAATCCTCTGATCTGCAAATTTCTGAGAAAAAGCACAAAAATAGTCCAAACAATAAAAACCTCGTTCGTTTATAGAAATCAGAACAGACTGGAGAAAGTACGAAATCTTCAAAACCTGACGACCATTTTAACCATAATTTTTGAAATCAGTTTCAAGAGGTTATCTTATATTCTGTAAAACTTTCCAAGCATTTCTAGCAAAACTTTGAAAATTAATAGATTCCGCCGATCACATTTTCTCTAAGATTATTGAAATTTACAAAAAATGAGCACAATCTAATCGGTCACAAGCTAACAAAGGCCAGGTTGAGACACAAATTATAAGTCAACAAAAAAGCCGAAAATTGATGCAGAATAAAATTTCGGGTAAAATTGGTCATTTAACAAAACAAAGCTTATTTGGCGCCATTTTAAATGGAAAAACTTGCACTATTACCAGATAGACAAATCGGAGAGAAAAATTGTACTAAACAGCTCAGTCGAACAACTCTGCAATCATTGAAAGAGAACCCAAAAAGAGAACGAACGATTATTTTAAAACGAAAATAAAACTTTTAACCTAACCAACTAACGTCGGGCGAATTGCTCTCAAACGACCGGCGAGCGTTTGGCGTTGTCAGTAGCTAGCTACGTTTTATTGAGGCTAGCTTTAGCTTAGTTCAAGGTGCGTGAGGTGAGCACAGCAGGAGGTGGGGGTCTTTGACTGAACGATGTCCAGAGGTGGGTGTGGATTAGAGGGGGGGGGGGGGGGGGGGGGAGGGGGGTAGAGGGCTGATGGGGGGATTGGAGGCAGAGGGGGTAGGGGTCAATTTTTAAGAACCGCCCTTCACACTATAAGTAGAAGACTCCAAAACAGTTTCTGGGAATCGCATACTTGAAGCCTAGTGAGCTGAAGGCCTCTAAGAGCACTTAATGCCCTCTGGGCGCTACCTGTTTATCCCCTTTTTGAGGACGGAAAGTCAAATGGGTCAGGCGCAAATTATCGGTCAAGCAAAAAACCATGAAAAAAACATAGCCGGTAGAATACCGGAAACGGCTCGAAGAGTCGTGCAAAAAAAATCTTACATAACCTTACCACTTTCAGAAATACGAAAAAAGAAAAAAAAGCAGTAATGTGAAAAAAATCAATTTTTAGTGATAAATATGGGTAGCTAGGCGGGGGGTGTTGGGGGGTGCAGTTGTTAAGAATAGGTGTTGTCAGGTGAGTGTAGTTGTGTTGTGTGTGTGGGGAGGGGGGTGGGTGTAGTTGGGGGAAGGGGTTAACGTCCAAAGTTCTCGAAATAACCTTTCCACCTTGAATAAAACCATCAGTTCTTAATTACTATGCATTACAAACCAGGCCATTCATAAAAACGATTGTATGAAAACGGAAGTCAACGTTCTAGATGAGAAGTCAATCTTTGAAAACACAAGTCAAATTTCAAAATACAACTTCAGCTAAAAAACATAAACATTAGAACTGGAAACGACTCGAAGAGTCATGCAAAAAAGCTTTAATCCTACCTATTTCAGAAATATGAAAAAATGAAAAAGCAATATACAGTGTGAAGAGATCAATTTTAGTGATAAAAATGGGTAGGTAGGCAGGCAGGGGTTGTTGGGGGGTGTAGGTGTTGGGAATAGGCTTTGGGAGGTGAGTGTAGGTTTTAGGGTGTGCGGTAGGGGTGCGGGTCTCTGGCTGCACGGGGCCTCTACAGCCTGAACTATGTCCAGGGGTGGATGTGGATGAGAGTGAGTAAGCGAGGAGGGCTGGTGTTGTTGGTGGTGTGGTGTTCAATTTCTAAGAAACGCCCTTCAAACCATAAGTCTCGAAACCAGTTAAACAGTTTCTGGGGACCGCATTTTTGGAGAATAGTTAGCTGAAGGGCTCTTAGAGAACTTAATGCCTTCTGGGCGTTGCATGTTAATTCCGCTTTTGAGGACGAAAACTCAAATGGGTCACACGAAAAATCGGTCAAGCAAAAAATCAAATAAAAAACATAGCCAGTTGAATACCGGAAACGACTCGAAAGGTCGAGTTAGAAAATTCTTAACTAAACCTACCGCTCTCAAAAATTTGAAGGAAGAAATAGAAAAGCAGTATATAATGTGAAAAAATCGTAGTTAGGTGGGGGGTTGTTGGGGGTGTAGGTGTTGTGCGGTGAGTGTAGGTGTGGGGGTGCGGGTAGTTCCGTGGGGAGGTGTAGTTGAGCGGATAGTTGGGGTGAGGTGAAGTTGGTGAGGGAGGGGGTTTAGGTGTGGGGTGGTGGTAAAGTGCGGGGTAGTTTGGGGGGATAATTTAGATAGGTTGGAGGGACTTATATGGGATCAAAAATTCCCGAAAAGACCTTTCAACATTGAATAGTTGAGCGAAGCGGTTAAAGTTCTCGAAATGACGTTTTTACTTTGAAAAAACCATCAGTTCTTAATTACTTAGCATTACAAACTAAGCTACTTTTAGAGTCCATTGTTTGAAAGCAGAAGCCAACGCTTTAAATCAGAAGTCAATGTTTGAAAACAAAAGACAAATTTCAAATCATGATTTCAGCTAAAAAAACATATCCGGTAGAATACCGGAAACAACTCGAAGAGTCGAGCGATAAAAATTCTTTTATCTAACCCTACATATTTCAGAAGAAACAAAAAGCAAAATACAGTAAGAAAAAATCAATTTTTAGTGTGGGGAGATAGACGGGTTAGTGGTGGGTGGGTTTAGTTGTGGGGGGGAGGTTGTGGTAGGTGCGTGTGTCTGCAGGGGTTAGGTGTGGGGGCTAGTTGAGTGGAGGGGGTAGGTTAGATAGGTTGGAGGTGAGATCGAAAATTCTCGAAATGACCCTTTTACCAAGAATATTACCATCAGTTTTTAATTAAAATACATTAAACTAAACTACTTTTAAAGTCAATTGTTCGAAGGCAGAAGTCAACGTTCTAAAACAGAAGTCAGTGTTCGAAGAAAGTCAACTTTCAAGTCGTGTCTTTAGCTGAAAAAAAACCTGTAGAATTTCAATACTCCTCTTCGACTTGTAAAAAGACCAAGAGGACTAATATAATGGCTACAAACTTTGTTTGAGAGCAAATAAAGATAATGAAGCTGACAAAAAATAAAAAATACGACAAAATTTTGAACCTCGTCGCCTTTAAGGATTAAGAAACAAAACAATCTATCGGAATTGAAGAAAATTGAACAATTAATGAAGAAAATTCTTTCGGATCTATTCTGTTTCGCCCCCCCCCCCAGTGTTTTTATGACCCCCAGTTACAAATTATATGGTTTTATACACAACGTTATAATGCAAGAAAATAGTACGTGCGCCTGGGGGTCGTAAAAGATTGATGCTCACTAAGCTGGGGGGACGAAACAGAATAGATCCATCCTTTCACTGTACCCTTACTTCACTGAGGTGGGTCGAATCAATTGATATTCCTATTTTTGTTCATTTTTCGTCAATCAAAATCTTAAATTTTTGTTGCATCAGATTGTCAAAACATAAATCGACTAATGTGAGGAAGAATTGCTCTCGAACGACAAGCGGGTGGAAAAACATTTGACCCCACTGGGATTCGAACCATTGACCTCCCTCTTCATAACTATTTGCACTGCCGGCTGTGCTATTTGGCCTTTCGTTTGGTATGCTGCAACCGACTTTATATTAGCAACAAGCTTTACTTCGGAGTGAGAGCAATAGAGATCACTCAAAAATGAAATACGAAAGCGTAAAAAAGTCACTTGAGAGGTCAAGGAATGTTCTAGAGGAAAAAGCGCAAAATGATCAAGCAAAACTTTTGCATAAAAAAGACCAACACGTTTACAGTAATTGCTATGAATTTCGTTCAAGAGCAATTAATTACAACCTCTCAATATAACTTTAAATACCAAAATATAGGGCAACTGAAAAAGTTGATGATAAGTTGTAAATTGATGATTAGAAGCTATTTGATGTCAGTATTGACTTTGATTGTCGCTGAGATTGCGTCGCTGAGTAGCCGCTCAGTTTCTGAAGAAATTAATCGAAAGATGGCACTAGCTGTCCGCAAATGTCGCTCAAGCTAGTCACATATTTTTTTTCGTAAAATTTACCAAATCAAAAAGTGAAAAAAGATTGCTATACAATATACTGTACAATATATTTTTCTCCTATGCTGTATGTCTTACCAGATTAAAGCCGTAATTTACAACTATAGAAACTCAGTATAGTAGAGATTCAGTCAACTACACAGTCGAGTAAACTAAACCGTTAACCTTCTGGCAAAGTACGCCAAAAACTTAAGACCAGTTTATACATAAAAATGTTATACAATCACTACGTTCTGAACAATCCTACACAACCAACTAACTAAATCCAATATGCAATTTGTTCACCCTGTTTTACATCCAACTTGTTGTGGTTCGAAACAATTACAAGGAAAATAACAGCCCCGAATACTGTCCAACAGTAATACGCAACATTTATTGTCATTCAGTGGTAGACGCAACAGCGAGGTTAATTGTCCATAATTTAGTGTGTATTGGGTTAATAAGGTCCGTCATTTAGTGTGTATTATCTGTTAAGTGTGTCGCAAAACAGCTATACGATTAATATACAAGACTGATCAAAAGCTACTAATATCGAAAAGGGTAAGAATTTGGTGGTTGCTCTGTTTTGATTAAAACACGCCACCGAAATAGAAATAAACAATAAAGCGGCGACCACTTACCGGCAGCTAAAATGACCACATCACACATTCACATCAATTTATATCACACTGGAACACAGGAAGAAGAAGAAAGCTCCTAATCACCCTTCACGCCATAGTCGAATCTGTTTCCCTGCAGTACACTCCAAAAATATTAAAACTAATAATAATAATAATCCCAGAAAATCGTAATTACCAAAACTGTTAATTTTCAAACTTTGCCTACTTAAACTGCATTAACCATGAAAGTTCAAATATTAAATTTTTGTAACGTTGAAAAGCCTAATACACGACCTCAATCGTAAGTGCATAACGGCTCGTTTAAGAAAGCCCTAAAAATATTTCCGGAGGTTGGAATTTTTGAAGTTTTTTTGAAGATGTGTATATGCCACTAAACAATACTTTTCAACAAAAATTAAAGTTTTTCAGGCGAATTTTTCCCCATGTTCAGCTATCAATAAGCAAACGATCATTGAAAATGATCAAAGTTTCTGAATATTCATTAAAAACCATTGAAATATAAATAGAAATAGAAAACAACCTGCAGCGACATGAGTAATAAAAAAGACAATAATTATTAAGATGGTTTTCACATTGAAAAAGTTCTTAGTCTGTAGTACCTTAATGCGATTTGCCTGAAGTCCGACTATTCAGCCTACCTTAAACAATTTCCTTATAAGCTAAATAATAATAACGTCCTAACTTCTAGAGTTTTTTTTTAAATTGGATAATTTGTCTTTAAAAAAGCAATTTCAAATAAACCAAATCTAAACTGAAAACCCGAGTTCATAAAAAATGTTCTTATAAAACCAACAGGGTGCAAATGACTGATATCAATTTTTTTAGCACCGAAAAACGGCTCGTTGACACATTATTCGATTAGTATTTAGCACACTTATAAGTTTACAGTACGTTGTCAATTTAGCTGATCTTTAGCACACCCTGTAAATCAGTTTAATCTTTTCTTCGATTCGAGCAAGCTACACTATGGTACCAAAAAACTACGTACAACAGAAAAATTTTATAAAAAACGGAGGAAACATCAAACAAAAAAACATTTTGAGTTTCAATCAATTCTCTTATAACGCGCCATTAGCTTTCATTAACGTCATGTAGACGGTAAGTATAGTTTTCAAACAAAATTCTAACAGCTTTGTAGGTTTTGTTTCAAGATTCCAGCACTTTTTTTCAAAACTTCTCAAAAAATTGTGTTTTCGTAATCGCTGCTTCAAAATTGCACAGAAATTTTCAATTGCATTCGTTTACCGACTCTAAATAAAGTATTTTCAGTACTTGTAAGACCTTTTCTAAGGAAAAAACTCCAAAAAGAATTTTATAAAATCATAGACCGACTGACGACGGATCATTTGCTCGAATCATTCTTAAGTCAATCGAAAGAATGTTCGAGAACAAAACAGTCAAGCAAAAATTTTGCACAAGAAGACACGCCCATTTACAGTAATTGCTTCAAACGTCGTTCGAGAGCTATTTAAACAAGTCAATAGGAACGGAATAACTTACAAACTTGTTCAAAGAGTTGTTTATAGATATACCTTTTGTAAATAAATCGAAAATTCATATATTCCTCTTCGTGTAAATTAGAGATTTAGTCTCACTTTTAGCAAATGACAAGACGTTTTTTGCAACAAGTAAATCAAAATTATAACCATACGGTTAAAAAATACTTGAAACAAAAAATACTTCAAATCATTCAAACAAAATAGAATAATAAACAAACAAATTTCATGAAGAATCACATTATAAAATTTTCTTCCCGTTGTTTTCTTCCTAAAAATAAAAATAACTTTTAAAAGCTCCTACGTTACTATTCAAAGGAAATTTTTCATGTTGTGAGAGCAAGAAATCAATCACCGTTTTCGTTAGTACGTTTACATTTTTCGCCAACGGAAGCCACTGTGGTAACTTATTCCATTTTTGCACGCATTGACGAACAATCGAATTCAATACAACGCGGGTTTTGGCATTCTGTCTAATATTGAATTGTTTCGTTCGAGTATTTTGAAGAAGACTCAGATACCCGTGAAAATTTTCAGAATTTTCTGGCCTGGCTATATCATAATGAAATTCGATTAGCGACATTTTAGATATTATTAGCTCAGCTGGTAGGGTCTTGGTCTCGATTAGCAGATCTCTCGCTTTGTCATACTTTTTGCGTAGAAAGCACACCTTTATACCCGAGTTAATCAGTCGGTTAAGGCGTTTTAGCTTTTTTGTAGATAAATTTTGAAAAAAGATTGCTGAAAATGATAAGTGTGAAAGCACAAGTGATTCTAGAAGAATTCGCGCGTTCAGAGGAACTTGATGTCTTATTAGGTAAATTGATCTTATAGCATGAGCCATCTTTTCAGGTTTTATTCAGCTGCTCATCGAAACTAGGATTTCTGTCAATTTGAATACCAAGATATCTCAAACTTTTTTGTTTTGTGAGAACTTCTTTTTTTTTAAAAAAAGATCCAAAATCAGAATTATCGCGCGAGAAAAAGATTAATTCGGTTTTGTTTGTATTAAAAGTTAGTTTGTTCATCTCTACATATTCTTCTGTTTTTTGTAAAATTTCTTTGCTTTTTCCATGTAAGCTACTTTTCTGTCCCCAACAGACAATACCTGTGTCATCTGCGAATTGAATTACGTTTTCTGTTGTGTTTATATTAGATGAGAAATCGTTCACATATAAAAGGAAAATGAGTGGTCCTAAAACAGTTCCTTGTGGCACACTTGGATTCACAATTTCACATGCCATTAAGTTTTACCTTTTGTCTGCAGTTGGCAAGAAATGAAAACAGTAATTATTTCGCTTCCTGGGAAAAACCATACATTTCAACTTATTAAAGGAAAATGTTATGCGAAATGGAATTAAACGCTTTGGCAAGGTCTAGAAAAAATAGCAACAGTTTCTTTGCTTTTATCTAAATTAGAAGAAACTGTTTCAAGCAGTTCTCCAACTGCATCTGTTGCTGATTCTTTTTCTGAAATCCAAATTCATCTTTGTTTATAATTTTATGCTTATCAATGAAATCCATCATCTGAGTCAGAAGGAGGCGCTCAAAGACTTTTGAAAAACTCCGAGTTACAGAAGTTGGTCAATAGTTTGTGCTACCTAATTTATCACCTTTTTTGAAAATTGGTGTTACAAAGGCTGGTTTCATTTTAGTTGGGGAAAACTTTCTCCTTAATTCACTCATTTAAGGCCAACTGTAGATGTACGCCAATAGCTAATTTGCAAGACTTTATGAGTCGAATTGGGATTTCATCAAGTCCTGCTGCTTTGTTATCGTCCAGCGAGTCAATGACTGAATAACGTTTTTTTCTAGTCACAGTTCTGAATGTTAATTCAGGAATATTAAGTTTATCAGGGTATTTACAAGCAATATCCGAACCTTTGAAAACAGCTAGATTAGCAAATTATCTATTTAGAAATTTGACGATACTTTTTGGTTCTCTTGAAATTTCACCACTGTCTAATCTGATTTCATCAACCTTGACACTCGTTTCACTTCGACTGTTTAAGGATATTCCATTGTTCCTTAATTAATGCTAGTTTTTGGAAGAAATTGATGTGCGCCTCCCTTAGTCTCCTATTAACTAAGTTTCTTAAACGCTTAAATTCTTTGTACGTCTCGCTGTCAGGACGTTTTTTCCATTTATTGAACAAAAAAATTTTGGGCGATCAAATGCTTCAATTCTTTTGTTAACCAGCGCTTAGAATTCTTAAAACTTTCTTCCCCTTTTTTAACAGTCGAATTGGTGCGTGTTTATCAACAATTTTTTTTTCAAAAATACCGATGAATGAATCAAACATATCGTTGCCATTCTCACATTGGCACATTCTCCACTATTCGGCGAGGGCAAGATCTCTGTTAAATTTAGAACGTGGGGAAAATCGAAGATTTCTCACCGTTATTATGTTGTCACTTTCAGATTTCAATCAGCTGTTTGATTCGAAGATAACAAGAAAATGGTCGCAGTTAAAAGGGGTTGTTGTGACATTGTAGGCAATTATCTGATCTTTCGAAATGAAACAGTGATCAATAAATGTAAATGTTTTATCAGCACATCTGGTTGCATCCCTTAGGTTAACAATTTCTGATCCTGAATTTGAGGCAAAAATGTCGTTTGATTTTCTGTCTTATTCAGATAATTCAAGTTGTAATCTCCCAGCAAATAACGTTATCTGTAACACTATATGCCCCCAAAAATTCGGTACTTAACAAGTCAATAAAATACTCCCCATGACGTTTGTTTGAACAATAAGTGATGTGAGCTGTTTGCAAAAAGTTTGAAAACACTTCAAACTTGTTTTTCAAGCTTTGACAATCAATAAGGAAAAATAATAGCGAATGACTTGATCCTCCGTTTTTTAAGTAACTTGAATACTCAATCAAGTTTTCCAGTTGAGGCCCTGGGTTCAATTCAATGTCCCCTGACAGCATGAGACGTACAGGTGAACAAAAAACTAACAGTTTTAGGAAGAAAAATATATGACTCAACTGTTAAAAAAATAACAAACATTAGGTTCGTTGGAATAATACTTTTCAAATGTTCGCTTATTAATTTCAGTATGATTTTCTCTTCCCGTAAGTATACTGAAAATTTAAAATATCAAGAAAAGTTGCATTGTTCTAAATTTCAAAAAACCATCAGCCAAATTTATAATGAGTCGGAGGTAGAAATGCTTGTTTTGGATGGAAACCAAAAAAATTGTTGTTGTCATAGTGATCAAAAATTTTTCGGTTGATCAGAGTTTCGGTTGATAATTTTCGGTTAAATCAAAGTTTCCGTTGATAATTTTCGGTTTTATTTCAGTTTCCGACACCGTAAGCCCAAGATACACGTAGAAAATCAGAATATTTCTGACAAATTTAGGTATAACATGACTGACTGATGGGCGTACTCCATCATGGCTGATATCTGTCGTTTCCCTATATTATTCAAAAAAACAACGTCAATATCTAAAACGCCACTCAACTCCGTTGCCACATTTTCTAACGCTTCATTATTGTCTATCTTTTCGTTATTTTTTCTGCAACCAAAAAACCATCTTTAGCTGGCGGCACTTTGCAAAGTGCAACTTTGAGTGGTGCCAGTTTTTTTTAATTTCCAACGCAGATTCCATTAAAATACCATCTGTTTCAAAACCGCTATTTCCCAAATCAATATTGTTATGTCCAACATGTAATATAAGATTTTCAATCTTGTGATAGCCGTTGTATTGTTTTACAATGTTGAATAAGTCTTGAACTCTTGCAGAAGGATAGGAGTGTATAGTTGTACTTGGGCTCAGGACTTTTGCTTGAACTTTTTTGTATGAAATATCCGAGATAATAAGTGTCTTTGTCGATCTTGGTATAAATTTTGGATAAAAGATCTTGGTTTGTTTTTGATGCTGTTGAACTTTATTGTTGTCATGGATTTGGTTCGATGTTTTTTCGTTTACTTTGTCAATTAGATTATCAATCATTTTATTTTGTTGTCAGAGGAAAGCATTTTCATCTTTTAGTTGTAATAATAATTTATTCAAATTTAAACATTGACTTATCAAGTCTTCTTTCTTCATTTTTTCAAAATCTTTCCTCTCTTTATGTACCTTTGTCATTGTTTTAAAAAAAGCTTTAGTTTGTTTTTGTGTGTTTTACAAAAAGCGCATGCGACTGACTTCTTTGATTTCTTTCATCTTTTGCTCTCAAGCAAACAGACTGTTACCTCAACTAACTTTTTCCAAACTTCTAATAACTTTCAAAAAACTTCATAGACTTTTGTAGCAAACTGCCGCCAAAGTGAAAATTGAGCTGAGTTTTTGGAATCGAACATGAGGAGCACATTAGATCATGCAGGAACTATTATCTAAGTGTTAAAAGTTGCGTAAAAGAAGTCAAAGAGATCAGAAAATGCAAAAAAACGAACATGGCCCAAATAATTATTTTAAACTCTGTTTGAGAGCATTTAATAATAATAGGCTTAACAATAACACGTAACACTAACTCTTAACTTATTTTAAACACTAACTCCGCCCAAAACACTAACTCTTAACTTATTTTAAAAGATTCAAATTTTCCACCCCTATCCGTTTCACATCTCTCGCGTAACCCCGATTATTTCAAACTTCCATCATTTCATCCCAATTTTAATTCCTTATATAAAAGCAACAGTTAATATTCAAAATACAGAAAACGTAGGATTTGGGTCAATATTTTAGGGATTAATACTCAAAATTAGAGAATCGTAGTAATGGGGAAAGGGTTTTGGGGTGAAAAATTGCGGTGCACGATTCAGATCATGCCTCATTAATTTCAGTTTTCAAGATTTACAGTATTGGAAGGAAACAGATTCAAGTTTTCTAGAATCTACTTTGGTGAATAAATGATCAACTCTGAAAACTCGTGGAGAAACAAACTCTTGTTTTCTAATAGTGCCCTAATAATTGCATAAATACTCCTAAATACTACCAAAACAATAAGTCCAGCTAACGATTTATTTTAATCACCAAAATCCACAATAAGCTACTGCAAATTTCAATTAACCAACATTTTGTCACCAGTAACCTATCGAGGGTATCAATGAACAATTTAACAGGAGTCCAAGAATCCAATTCAAATAAATTCGTAGACCATTCGTCGAACCTATCTATGAAAATGGATGATGATCAGCGCAACAAAACAAATTTTATTTTCAAATCATGTGACAAACAAATCGTCATTTTATTTGTCTGGAGCTCCAATATTAGATTAAAAATTTTGGAATTCTGTTTAGCAGTAAATACATTAACCAAAATATATCCATGAACCAAGGCTTGATTTCATTACAAAACCGGCTCATTCTACGCCAAAAAAACAACCGACTAACCTCTAAAGATTGCTCTCGAACAACTGGCGGTACGTGCTCAATTTTATTGTAACCTGTATGATAATGTTTAATAAAACGAAAGCAGGTAGAAGGGTGGTGCCAAAACTTTATCTACAAGAGAAAACATAACCTACAAACGTCGGGTGAAATGCTCTCAAACGACCGGCGAGCGGTTGGCTTCGGTAATAGCTAGCTGGGGATTAGAGATGCTAGCATTTTTTTAGGGGGGGGGGGGGAGGGGAGGGTGCCCTGGGAGGGTACAAACTTAAGTTTGACCCCTGGGAGGGGATAAGGGGACAAGATTAAGAACCGCCGTTCGCACCATGAAATTGTCTCCTCAAAACAGTTTTGGTGAATCGCATTCTTAGAGTATTAAGCTTAATGCCCTCCGAGCACTACCTGTTTATCCCGCTTTTGAGGACGAAAAGTCAAATGGGTCAGACGAAAAATTGGTCAAGCGAAAAATTGCATAAAAAGCACATAAAAAGACCACAATGGACTAACATAATTGCTACAAACTACGTTTCAGAACAATTAATGATGAAAAAATATATAACTGACTAAAAAACTACAGAACGTTTTTAAACTTCAAAAATGCAGACAAATTTATAGGTAATGGCTGAGGGAAATTTGAGGGGAGGGGGGTGATGGATGATCGGGGGCTCGTTGCTTGAGTAGGTTGTTTGCATAGGGATTAGGGGCTGTTATAAGAAGGAAAATTCTCAAAATCACCGCTCAACCAATAATACCAGCAATTCCCAATTACTGAATAATCGAATTTAGAGCAAAAGCTACTGTTAAAAGCCATTGTTTGTAGACAGAAGTCAACGCTTAAAAACAGAACTCAATTTTCGAAAACAAAAGGTCAAAATTCAAGTCATTAACAAACTTGCTTCAGCTTAATAGCCACCTGTAGGCAAGCAATACCTACAAAGAGACACAGAACTACAATAATTGCTTCAGACGCCGTTCGAGAGCAATTAATTGTTGTCTATCATTCTGGTCAACAAATGATTAGGGTGCACGCATTCGATTTTTAATTTAATTAGCAGATCACTTTTGCTTACACTTGGCAAGAAAATTAACCACGACGTGTAATCTAAACAAGCTAACAAACTCATGCATATGTTTTGTGGAAAAGGGAATTTCAACAGCTTGGAAAAGAGAACTTCGACAAATTTTGTTGGCATAAGGAGCATTGAAAAATCTCAAACAAAAATTAGGAGACCATGCATATTCCCCTTTTTGAAATTCATCAAAATAATTTCTTTTTCAAAAAAAACTTTGAAAAAGTCACCGAGTCTAAACCAAAGGAAGCAAAATGGGACAAAATTCATCCATTTAAAAAAAACAATGGGTTAATAGTCGACAGAAAGTAGCAAAAGCTAGCCAAAAATGAAAGCAACTTCCAGGTGCCCAAATCGCAAACAACATATATTTATAATTTATCTATAATTTTAAGATAATGTATCAAGCAAAGTTAAAGGTTCTCAAAAGCATCAAAACCGAAAAATTAATCATTTAGATCCAACTCAAAAACTGTCCTTTATAAATTAAAGCTCGCTCATCAATTTTGTTTGGACGTTTAATCTTCAGCAAGCTAGCTCAGAAACACTAACTTTCATTTATCTCCCAATGCTATCCAGATTAAATCAACCCATATTCATACCATTCAAATTGATGAGACAGAAAACAGTCCAGCAAAAACAGTAAAATAGACTATCAGAGAAAAAGGTAACTTTTCAAAACTTTGGTTTCGAGCAATTAACGCACAAAAATGGCCGACAAATTTCATTCTGCAAATCTCAGTGAAGCCGACTACTTTGATAATCAACTTTCAAAATTGTATTTTAAAAATTGTGGTATTTTGCTTCAAATGACTCACTCACCGAGATCAAAAGTAACCTCTCAATAAACGAAGTGAGTAAGAACCTTTCAGATAAAATGAGAGAAACCAATTTAACATTCCAACATGTAATTGGTTTCTCAGCAATGTTTTGCCTTTTTTACTGTTTTTCTCAATTTTGCCGTAGAAAACAAACTATAAAAACATAGCCGGCAGATTGCCGGAATAGCTGCGAAAGAATAGACCTGCGTGCCATATAATAGAGAAAGAAACAGATACAGATCTAAATTGGAAAAAAAATCGACGCAGCTCAAAAAACTAGGCTAAAAAACATTCAGCGATAAATTAATAAAGCTTGTTAAAATTCATTCCACAGACGCCTCTCATTAGGGAAGTTTACTGCACATAGGAGTTCCTTTGACCTTAAACAAATTCAAATTAAACTCAAGTTTTAAAGTGCAAATGTCATTTTATTGAGTGAGGTAAGTCACGTATGATCAAAATCTAATCACGCAAATAACCTTAAAACTTTTGCTAAAGCGAGTGAGAAATGACGTCACGCGCGCAAATGCTGTTAGTGAGAGGAAGAAGTCATTCAGAAAATTTGACTTTTTCAGCTTTGCTGTGTGAACAAATGTAAAACGAAAAAAAGAGCGTCAGACGACGAAACAAAAAACATAGCAGGACAAGTCCTGACGTACAATTCAAAGAATTTTCATTGACTAAACAGATAGCTAGACCTAGAATGGACTATGAGTGAATTGAGAAAACTATTTTAAAAAAATCAGGTCAAAAAATAAGAAAAAAAAAACAAAAAAACAATGTCAAAGTGCCGCATGTGAACAAAAAACCACTAGCGAGAAATGAAAATTTAATTCAAACAAAAATTTAGGCCTAGAATGAGCTGTGAATGGATTGGGAAAACCTGTTAGAAAAAAATCCGGTCCAAAAAATCGAAAAAACAGTAAAAATCAGAGTGAAATTGACGCATGAGAACAAAAAACCACTACCGAGAAACCGAATTTTTGTTCAAACACCATTTTCGCACTCTACTTTAAAATTAGAGCGAAAAAATTCACGCCGCAAAACCACTCGCTTTTTCGCTCCATTTCCTGTTTCGGCGTGACCAAAATCACTACTCCAATTTGACTTCAAAAATCATGAAAATGTGTGAACAGATCTTAAAAAAAGACAGCGCCCCAATACAATTCAAATTCTTTGAATTGTAAAAAACCAAGAGCACCGCAATATAGCTACGCTCAGCTTACAGCTTCGCAGCTATAAAAAGGTAAAAACTGAAGTCTCAAACCGCATAAATGCACAAACATTTTCGATAATGAATCTGAAAATTATATCTAAAATCTAAGTGCCTCCAAAAAAATCATAAGCATAGCCAATTGAAGTATGACGGATTGCTCTCAAAAGACAATGGTTTTTAATAGTAGCTAACTTAAGCACTCGGTGAGCAGGATTTCAAGATAAATGTAGTTCTAAAACTCACAAAAGTTACCTTTTTATATTGAGTTAATACATTCTGTACAGTTTGCTTAAAGACTACTAAAGCTACAACAGATTTTCACAGCATCTCAATGCAACCGATTTCATAATTTCATCTAATTTTTCAACACGAAAAGTCAAGTCAGTCATAAAAAATGAAACCGAAAAGAAATATAACCGACTAACGTCAAAAGCACTGATCTGGGGCAGGAGAGACTTGGGGGATATTAAGTTCACTAACATGCTTCAAGCTAAGTCAATAGAGGTTATTAAGGTTATTATAGACCAGTTGATTTGGATCAGACTATCTGGAGGAAAAAAACTTAAACCAAATTCTGCGCAATTTTCATTTAACTTTTAGTAGTAGACTGTCACCCATTGGGTTCAGCTGCTTAAACTGTGAATGAGAGAACAATTTAGATCAATCAAAACTCAAAAAGTCAAGAACGTTAATGTCACTGGAAAAATCAAAACGGTCAGGCAAAAACTTTAGGATCAATTCTGTTTCGTCCCACGAGCTTAGTGTGCATATAAGTTTTACGCCCCCAAGCACGAGCTATTTTTTACATAGTAACATGCTATATAACAACACAATTCGAAATGGGGGGCAAACAGAATAGATCCAAATTTGCATAAAAAATACAAGACCACAATAATTGCTTAAAACTTCGTTCGAGAACAATTAAAAACTGCAAAAAAAACACCAGGAGTCAGACAATTTTGCTGCTAACAACTTTGAGTTACATGAAAAGAAAACCGACAATTCATCTTGAAATTAATGTTATTTATGAACTTTATGGGTTACTGCGACTCTTAAATCATAATGAACAACGTCGGACGCATTACTTTCGCGCGAGGCTGGACTTCGTTGTAGCTTCAATGTGTGAGAGGAACAGAAATTTTTATCCCGTTCTTGAGGAAAAGAAGTAAAATTAGCCAAACGAAAAAAATATATCAAGGGAAAAATTGCATTAAAAAAGAACCCAACAGGACCCAAATAAATACTACAAACTTCTTTTGGGAGCAACTACATATAATCAATGCTTCCGAAGAAAAAATTACCCATAACCAACCAATAGAAGTTTTAAAAACCTCGACATGGCGGAAAGGCTAACAAACTAAATTGTAAAGTGCAAACCTTTATATTAATTAGCAAACACATCACTAATACTACTTCTAAGACTGAATCTACAATTATATGTCACACCTCTCCTCGTTTTAGTGTCCGCTGTCAAAACCCCACGAGATGAAAAACACCGATAAGTGTGTAATATAATGAGATGAGTAGTGGTTATGATTAATAACTGTTCTGATTACATGAGAACCCGACCATCGCCACTGCTGCACCAATTTAATTGTAAATTATTTATCCCAAATTATATTGATAAAACCCAGTCGAACAAAAATTGGAACATCTTGATAAGAAACCAGACAAACTTCAAATTTTTGTTGTAATTGTTGCTGGAAACAAGGTCTCTTGCCGAGACATATCAGCACTTGATCCAAAAATTTGGCTGACAAAGGTATTACTTAGCTGTTTTGTATCTCTTGACTTCCTCTCAGTTAAAATATGACCACGTTTAGTTGGCATTTTTTTAAAATCTCAATCATTTTAATTGTAATTGCAAGTCTAGGATACAAAACCCATTGGCAATGCAAAAACTCGAATTAATATTGTTCACAGAGGCCTCAAAATAATAAATTAAGGATGTCTAACAACTATCTTGCCAGTTTTTACAAAATGTTCCAAGTTTCGCTCCAGGGTATGTTAATGTACATATGTACACATGTTTCCAATTCAGTAACTTAAGTGTACGTCAAATTAGTGGCTATCAGTGATCATAATTGAGTCACCGATGGCGTGCATAACTCACAACTGATACAATATACTATTACATATGTACATTAAGAACATTAATTTCGTCATTAATCAATTAATACCTTCATACCACAAAAAACAGTAGTCTGACAAACACTTCGGCTTACATTTAGCATGAGATTTTTGGCAATAATGTTGCATGATCACGAGCAGCATCATTTCCCTTGAAAACATGAAAATTAGAAAAAAAATACAACAATTAACTTTCCAAATACGGCAAACAAATGTAAATGGGCAACTGTTAGCGAGCACAGTTGCAAAAAAATTAGAGAGTAGAGCTTAATCAAATGCAGAGCATTGCTATCACCTGTGCTGAAATGAAATGTTTGATTTGACCGAAACAAGGATTCAACAGTCTCTTTCGAATGGTTATCTTGCAAGACAATGCATCGTCTCTTGTAAAAGTTTCTTTCAAAATCATAACGGATCGTACGAGTAATCTCCATCTTGCAAGATCTTAAAAGATAGCACTTCATCTAGTAAGACAGCCATTCGTCCTGCAAGATCCTCTAAGATAACGATCGTTGTCAAGAATCTTGCAAGATCTGGTCTCGTCTAGGACTAATAGGCGTCTCACGGACGCATCATTTTTTCCTATCGCTGAACAAACAATTTTCGAATCACAACAGAAGCAGTCCTTATAGATGAAGATCCCTAACAACGTCAGAGCGAATAAAGTTAATTTTGAGGGGCGTTAACACGTGAAACGTTCCAATCATAGCATCCCCAGATTAGTAGGGCTAGAACCCAAATCACCTCAAATATGGCTAAAATATACCATAATAATGGGTTGTATTTCCGGGGAGTCCCATGATGGGAAAGTTCATGTCCATATTGTACTGAGTCAATATCAAAAGGCGTGCCCGTTTGAACTTACACTGCGTATGTTTGTTTCCAGGTCAAGGATGTAGGTGCCCTCGTCTGCCTTCCTCTTGGGGGACATAGCGTACTTATGTGCTTTATCCCTCAGTCGGATAATGTGTGGGTCCATAGTTTCCAGGGGCACTATCAAGATTGAGGTCGGATCTGAACAAACAAGAACAATCATCAACCTGGGGCTGAGGTTTAAATAGTTCGTATTAATTCTTATTAAAGAGGCACTTGAAAACAGATCCTCTAGAGATCTAAGACTACTCTTTTCCTGCTTCAATTTGACTACATACTTTTGTATGCAATAAGTAACCCTGAACGTACTTCCAAGCAGAAAATAGACAATTTATCAAAACTGTTATCATTAAGTGATGTTAATTTCCTCAAAATTTTCATCAGGGGTAGGAGAGGGGGCCATTTGCGCCAAGATAGAAAATAGACCTAAAATTAATGAAAACCTGGAACTAAAATCCCAGCTTGGAAAAATCACGTCACTTTGCATGCAGAGTATGGCTAAAGTATACTCAATATAATTCAGCAGTTGTGGTACCCATCACTTAATTCAAAATGCTATGAAGCTGGATATCATCAGCAAAAATTCTCCCCTAGTTAACTTGATTCCAACTAAGAAGAATGATGAAATGCGGCTGGTATACAAGGTAGGAGGGGTATTTACAGAAATATGCCCCCCCCCCTTATATCATCTTATATGGCCCTAAGCTGCGGTCTCTAATGGGAAAGATCCCAATGCAGTTGTACTTATCACGAAGTACATACTTTTCTAATCATACAACGAAAAGAAATTTCCTTCTTCTATTTTGTCAAAAATTACAGCTAAAATTAATAAAGAAATTAAATTTGACAAATTGAAGATAAACCTGGTCAATTGATTTAAAAAACTGACATAGTAATGAAAATTTATATCTCTAGAGACCCGAAACAAATGAAAACTTACCAATTTACAAATTACCAATTTTCTGGTCACATGTACATTAACGAAATTAAATTCATCCGCAAAAAATCTAACAAGATAAAACCTAATAATTTAGATTGCACTGTGACCATTACAGAATAAACAGAGCCAGAAGGCTTCACTAACAAGCGCGCCAACTTATTAAAACTTCTCGCATTTTAAACCGAAATAAATTCCCGCGAAACACTAAAATTTCAAATTATTTTGGGACCCCAGACTAATTTCAAATATTGAAATATAAAAAATTGAACCAATATATTAAATTACATGCAGAACATTTTTTTTTCAAAAGTGTCTGTATTAAGAAACTAGCATAAAAAAGTATTTTGGCAAACTCATTTCAACATAAAGAAAATAAAATTATATCAAATTGCGTTCATTGATCAAAAACGTTGAAAACAGAACAAAATTGAAATTTAAAATCAGATTAAGTGTACCATGTGAAGAGCGTAAGACAACAACTAAAAGCAAGCAGAAGAGTAATGCAAAATAACAACTTCACAGAAATTAAGAGTCTTTACTTTTGTTACATATTGAAAAAGTAAGTTCAGCTGGACCATAAACCTAAATGAGACAAAAAAAGTTGATATTACATTTTAAGTCAGTATAAAATAACGTATTTTTGTTGATTAAAAGTTTGCTTGGTGAAATTCGTAGATGGTTATTTTATTAACTTTATGATCTTTAAAACCGTTCTATAGTAGAACAAAGTTCTACTGAGGCCATCACACAGTTTAAATTCAGAAATTGGGGTCCAAATTTTTTTCCACAAACCAATTTTTCTCTCAGGTCTAAATAGAAAGTTTCATACGTACTTCACCGGTAATAACAATTTTAAAACACTGATTTTCAGAAAAATACAAAATAAACGTTATTTAATTCATATTGCATACATCAAATGTGACTAGTTTAATCGTCACCGAAAAAAACTTTATCAAGTTACGCATTACATTAATTTTGGCTCTTAACAAGCACGTAAATTTGTTTTTGCTTTATGAAGTTTTGTAACTACAACTTTTCCATGAAAAAAATGCAAAAAGGTCACCTGAGGCGCAGATTTCAGTTTACAGTAGAATAACAAATTTTCGAAACATCTGGCAATTGTGACCTCTAAATCTTAGGTTGCGAAATTTTTTTTTATGAATTTCTATGACAACAACTTTTCCATAAATACCGTATAGCTGAAAAGTAACTCCTTCCAATTTTTTTCTTACTATTCTTTTGAAACACATTATTTGTGCTTTGTTTTAGCCGTGTTCTTGATTTCTCCAAAAATTTGTTAAGTTACAACTTTCATTATATGGAAGTTCTAGGATTACAACTTTTCATCGACGGCATAATAGGAAGTTGTAATTTTACAACTTTTTAAATTATTAAGTCAACCAGTAGTAACAGTGACAAGTATATAAACGGTTATATAATAACAAGAAATAATAAGGGTGAAATGATCGGGGGTTACACAAAAAGGGCTGAAAAAGTGAGAAAAAACTACAAATAGACTATACGCGCGACTATAATAATTGAATCATCAAACTTCGTTCCAGAGTAATTAGAAAACATTTAATTACCTTCATAGAACTTAAATTTGAAAAATTACGAACTGAATAGTAGGCCAAAAAAGAGCACTGGCATAGTAAAAAGCCTATTACCGTTATTTTTGATTTCCAAAAAGAGCATACAATATTTTTCCAGACGGCAACTACGCAGCGCTAGAAAATTTGCGAACCAGGGTCATTTTTCTGAGCTTTAATTTTACAAAAGGCAGAAAAATATATCAGTTTTTTTATAAATGTACACACACATATATATGCAAGTATACATTAGATGGCACTCTAGACCAGAACTGTACATCAGATCCAAAAAGAGATGACAATCATTTCGTTATATCAGGTCACCGGATAACCCTTTACCTGATCACAATAGCGCAGTTCATTCTAATAAATATCAATTCTCAAGAGAGTAAATATATTTCAAACCAAATAAAGGAGAAATCCCTCAATCCCATATGCTAATATAGATCAATGACCATTTAACAATCGCATTGTTCAAATTAGTTTTATGAAATGCAAATAAAAAAATAATTGAAATGTATCTCTCTTTAGGGCTCCCAAAAGACATCATCAGTTGACAATTGCCATCTGATGCCGGGCTAAAAATGAATGATTATTTCCTATAGAATTCTATTGTTACCATTACAACACAATAAATTTCATGCTTCTAAACAGCCGAGGAAAGTTGCTTATGTAAATTTACCAATTTACTTTTTGCAACAAGTGAATATACTTTAAACTAAAATGATTTTTAAAATATCGTATACAAATCATGCAAGCATTTATTGATAGTTCTACAATCCATAGCATTTGTTAAGAATAATACAATTAGAGCAATATCATATAGTTAGAATAGATTGTATAGTCGAGTCATATTTTGCAGGTTTTCATTTTAGATTAGGAATGTGGAAAAGAGCTTTTAAATTTAAAAAGCTCTACTTTTTTATATGATCAAGACAATTTTAAAAACCTTAATTGAACTAAGTCATTTCCTTTCATACAAGTAACAAAGACAAGGCTTTACTTTCTCCATCCGATGAAACCCTCCACACTAAATAACTTCTCCAAAAATTGGTCTTCCTTCTAACAAATATGCGCATCTTTCTGCGTGGCGTACATCAAATGTGCACATAACCACAAGACGTGCACAAGTATCGGATTAATTGAGGCAATTGAAGTCTTTTCCTGAGTGTATTAATTCAATCTCCTTTGTAGCACAGACAGATGCAAATAAGACATAGAAGCATCCCTCGGAGAATAAATCAGGAAGTCCGCCAGGCATAGTACAGCTAATACACTCTCCTATCATCCAGCTACTCTCAGATTGCACATGGTGAAATTAGGACTATTATTTTGGAGTAATGTATTCCTCCGTTACGCCAACTCAAATCCCTTCACGTTTAAATTAACCGAATAGTCAGCAGTTTTTAAAGACGGTTGCTACTCAAGTCTTAAGTAAAAATAAAACAATGCCAAGAGGAGTCTAAGCGAAACCTAAAGAGTTTAATGAATGCGCTTACTGCTTCAACGACCTATATTTGATGAACGTTGTTTCATCATTATGGTATTTTTTTTGGGGGGGGGGGGGGCAAAATTTAGTGCCATTTTAAAAACGCACGTATTACGCATCTGACTACATAAAAATTTGGAACAAAAATCTCGCAAGCATTTATTAAAGTTATTAATTAACAGCATTTAATAGTCTTTATGTAATAACTAAACCTAAATAATATTGTTACCATGGATTCTAAGTGTGCGCCATCTTTTCAAATCAAGGATTTGAACGAGACAAAAGCTTTTTAAAAATCTTTCTTTTTCTAAAATTATTTAAAGAGACGAACCGAACTAAATCGCATGAAACCACTACAATTTCCTCCGTCGTTTTATAGGCATATTCCCAAGTGCATCACATTTTGATTTTGAGGGACAAAAATTGTGTGCAAGAGAATTAGACAAATAGACTCCTTTCATTAGCAAATAAATAAGTTAGTTCGCAAATGACAGACAATACGGAATCCTCTCAGACTCCAACGCTTTCATCGACCATAGAGAACTCGATCACAAGAGGTGACACGAGTTCAAAACAGTGATCGCATATGGTGTTAAAACTTGAGGAATTATTCAATACCAAGCTAGTTCCTTCGCAGGATCATGATGCTTAATCATCGTCTACTGTAACATTTTTGACAAACTAATGGTTGAAAGTATTGCCATACTTCTTTCCAGATAACCACTTTAACAGTACTCAAACACATGGAAAACGAACAATCTCTACGAAGAACTTTTAAAACTGAAGAACGAATGGAGCAGGTTTAGAACAGATCAGGATATAGAACCTTTTATTTCATTGGACCTATCGTAAACCGAAAGGTGATGCAAATTATGTTAAAACTTTCCATTGTCTATTGAAGGAGCGCAGCTTTAATGAGGTTTTTGCTCTGGCGTTTTCCACTGAACTCCAATGCCTTTTGTTTGGTATATCGAATCCTTTTCCAAAAAATGAGAAAATGGACTGATTTTGACACTAAAAAAAATAGTTTTCCATAAGTGCGATGTCAATTGTAAGTTCTTAAATTGGTATAAACCATGTATAGCCATTTTTGTCATCTTTACATGCTTTGTTTGGATTTTAGGAAATCAAATGGGACCAAATTTTTGTCTCAAACTTCTAGTAAAAATATTAAACGTACGTGAGTTTTCAAAACGAGGTTTTGAGGTATCATTTTGCTGTTCAGTATTTGGTTCAGATATATTTTTTTTCAATTTGTGGATTTCTTTTCTATTTGTCTATTTTTTCTGTGCTCATAATACCCAACTGATTAGCAACTGCGTGTGGTATTCTTGTATTATTGTGATACTTAAGTATATAGATTTAAGCATCTTTATCTCATAGCAGCGTCTGCTATGTGAGGTAATGACTCTATAGTCATTACCTCACATAGCAGACGCTGCTATGAGATAAAGATGCTTAAATCTATATACTTAAGTATCACAATAATACAAGAATACCACACGCAGTTGCTAATTAGTTGGGTATTATGAGCACACAATCAATTTTTTCATTAATTGAACTCGAATACAAACTCGGAACTATATACTCAAATGGGTTTTTTTGTTCGGACAATTTTCGCCGAT
Organism: Convolutriloba macropyga; assembly: GCF_964194025.1. Lineage (NCBI taxonomy): Eukaryota > Metazoa > Xenacoelomorpha > Acoela > Convolutidae > Convolutriloba > Convolutriloba macropyga. Next base: position 57,015,447 of record NC_134474.1, read on the forward strand.
CGATATATTCAAGAGTGTTATCAGAGTATCATTAAAAACCCCGTCCAGCTTAGAAAATTTTAATTTAATAGATTTTTTTAATTTCTTTTTTTTTATAGGGAGTTATCGAGGTCCAAAGTTTTGTGATCATTCTGGCATTTTGTTCACATTTTCCGTAATTTTTCTTGACTTTTCCAATAAATATGTGTTATATCATTGAAAAACCCTTTGAATACAGACTACATAAGTAATTTTTCAGAAAAATCACTGTTCTGATCATTTATTTTTGTTCCGATCCCTCTTGAGTGGGGGGGGGGGATTATATACTAAAATGGGTTTTTTTGTTCAGTCAATTTTGACCGATCGATATATTCATCGTAGAGAGTTGTGAGCGGTATCATTAAAAAGCCCGTCAAGCGTAGAATAAGGAATTAAAAGGATTTTTTGAATTTGTTTTTAGCGAGTTATGGTGGTTTAAATTTTTGTGAATATTAGACCGCTTTGCGTTATTTTTATTCACATATTCCGGAATTTTTGCCTAAAGTTTGTCAATTTTGCTAAGATAAGTAAAAGATGTTAACAATATTACTGTAGAGTTTATTTTTGAAGACAAAAAAGTATTGTTGACTATTTTGATTTAGTTTTTTGGCTAAAATTTTGGCTAAATATTTCAAAATGGAGCTTGAAATAAACTTATTTTCTCCACTTTGATCAAATTTGACGGCAGTACGCAACCAAAACCAACTAAGAATATCTTTGTAAACCAGAGGAAGGCTAATCCTACTTCCGCTCCCCTTGAGAGTCGACTGAATCAAAATTTTGCCGTTTTTTGCTAACTTTAAGCGATTATGAATAACGCAGCATTTATTTTTGACCTTTTAACTAACAAATAATCTAGATCTAAAAAAATCTAGAGTTTTTAATGAACAAACAGCAACAGCAGGCCTTTATTTGGTCCAATCTTGGACTGTTACAATCAAAAAATTATTCAGATTGTAATCAATCGGTCTTTTTTTAAAAAAAAAACTTTTAATTTTTTGTTAAATTTTTTATGTTAATTAAAGAAAGAACAATTCAAATCAAAGTTCTCAGTTGACAGGTCCAATTGGCTTCCTAATCAGTTCCAAATTAATGTATCTAGTTTCTTTACTTAAAAGATTATGTTTTGGCTTTTAAAAATGTTTGATTTTTAAATAAACAATGCCTTACTGAAAATTGCCAACATTTTTCTCTTAATTTGGTCAACAACTTTTAGCTTAGTGTCAGCAAACAAAAAACGCCTCTTCTTCTTCTTTCTACTGAAGTAAAAATTAATATGCGATTTTACGCGTTAAGTTATGGTTTTCTGGCTTTGATACTACTAGATTTTATATTTTTTTTATTTTAAGACCTTGGCCAATTTTTCGCGTTTTTTATCGTTTTGTCACAGTATTGACAGTTCACATAATACATTATTGGCATTCAAAATGAGGCAAAATTGTGCCTAAAGTCTTTAAAGGCATAGATTTTGGTTTTAACGGCTTCGACACCCCTTTCTCGATTATTTTCATTGAATTTTTTTTTATTGTCTTTAACTGTCGTTATTACTTTGTCTTTTTAGTCGTATGAAATATCCTGGATAAAGACAGGCCTCATTGGCTTTTTGTGGTGGAATAAATGAGTGTGTATTCTGATTAGAGTATATAGCTGATGGCTTTCATGGGTTTGAAAACAATTGTTTTCAAAACAAAAAAGAACTGTTTTAACCTCGCATTTTTGTTCTTTATTGTCTAGTTGTTACCTAGTCCCGTTAATTACAGGTCACATATGACTTTATTGTCATGGAGGGAAGGTGCAAGTGAACGAAATCTAATGTTTTTAAAGAGTTCGTTATGAATTTACTGTCTTCGACACAGGTGTTTCGCCAAAAAAAAGTAAACTATTTTTTTTTATTTTTGTCTATATTTGACGTTCTTTTTGTAGACTTAAGTCAGATTCCGCATAATTACAGGTCTCAATCGCTTCCTTTGGACAAATGAACGAACCTATTTATTTATGTCATTTTGTAGCTAATGGCTTTCACGACTTGTTTTTAAAAAATACAAAAGTATTACCTAATTTAGCCCTCTCTTTTTTATTGTCTACTTGTTACCTATTCTGATTAATGAGTAGACATTTAGTAGACATTTATGCCAAAAATGCGGATGAGCGGGGTCGAACTTTATGTGCGAACGCACATTACCCAGCCTCCTTGTTGGCTTATTTATAGGCTTATTTATAAACAATCAACAGGCTATCACTTAGCAGCATCCTTTATCTTCTATAGCAGTACAACATCACAACTGAATCCTACGTTTCACTATCGGTTTTTATTAAAAATACAAAGTACCCACTAATCTCTAAATAATGCTCTGAAATCTGAATGCGTTCAAACATTCTGTTTCAAACCTTTCTCGCATTCTTTTTCTTTCCTATACCTTTCAGGTAATTGTATAAACATATAAATCAGTACCTTTTTCTTTCTATTTTCTCAATGCGTGTGTACACAATTAGTGCCGCTGTAGTATATTAAGCATACAGTTTGATGTAACAAACTGATCAAACCCGCAAGTACATCACAAATACAAGGTAACACACCCGTTCAGTCAAATTTATCTAAACAATGAGTGTGCAAATAACAGAAAGCAAGCATCGCTTTGAGAAACTCAACGGCGAATACTACGCCAATGGGTTTCTTATGTATTACTTTTATGGACGAGATTACATGATTAAGATTCCCGACTTTCCTTTGGATCCGCGTGACCTGCTACTAGCGACTTTTCCCAGAAGCGGAACTACCTTCACACAAAGAATCATTTGTGGTCTGCGGCATGGAGCTGAGGCCATATCAACTGAGAGTTACAACCTATTCCAGGAATTCCCTCACTTAGATCTCAATTTTCCAAATCAATACTACTTAGGTAAGCTTTTTATTTCGAATACATTTCAAAAATAATCTACTCAAAAATTTATTTACTTTTCCTTTGCTACTTCAGAAGCTACTGATAGAAGCTAATCTGTTTATTTCTGAGTTCCGTATAAAGTACAGAATAATAGGTAAGCATTAAAAAAAACCCTGTCTTTATTATTACAAAATTGTGTTCCAGCTGAATTTGTAACATGTGCTGCAAAAATCAAGGTTGATTCGCAAACAGAAACCAGATTATTTATTTAGGGTATGATCTCGCATTGACAAAAGAAGTTCCACGATATGTCAAAACACACGTTCCACTATCTATAGCACCCAAATCTATCCACAACAATGGAAAAGTTATCTTTGTGATTCGCAACCCACGTGATACCATGGTCAGCCTCTTCAATTTTCATAAGAACGATTCAACATTGGACTTCAACTACGACTTCGCCACTTACTTCCAGATGTTCCTGGAGGGTTGTGTCATGAATGGAGATTGGTGCAGATACAATTCAGAGTGGCTTCAATTTTGTAGAGAACACCCAAATAGGTCAGTAGTTGCTATGAAAAATTTAGAAGTATTCTATTTACACAGTAGCTGCACTCGCGTTGACCCCATGCCCAACAGCACACACACGACGCTATGCGTTAAAAATGGTTGTACTTTTTGACAAAATTTTCTCCTTGTGATGGTTTCAAAGAAACATCAAGAAACTTAGAAGTTTTCTTTATTAAAGTTTCAAAGAACGAAAGAACAACTTACCCAACGAACTTTGCTGCTATTTCAATAAGTAATGGCCGCAAAACTAGACGCGATTCTAACTTTGTCTTGGTGCTACCATTATCATATTGATCTATCAATCAGATGTCAGAATCAAATTCTCCCAACCATAGAAAACTGATTCTAACATTCACTGACCTCCAACTAATGAACTCGATTGTACCAAGGACATGTATGATTCTCATGAAACGTTGATGAAAATGGAAAATAAAGTCCGGGATTCAGAATTAAGATCTATTCACATGTCAATCACGCAAAATATTTTCAGCTAATCTTAATTATCTCTGTATATTTTCGCAGTGATAACCAATATAAATGCGGAATTTTGGTACCATGACGTTTTAGACCGATTGAAGTAACGATAGTCACCAATAAAGATCAATGATGTTCATCAAAAATGGTCTAAAGAGTGGGCATACTAAGAAATAGGTATTTGAAAACCGAAAGGTTCCGCATAGTGCTTTTCCGCAGAAACAATTATTAGTGTAAAAATTATCTGAAAAATCTTTTTGAGATCATGAAAATTTGAATCTCCGGAAAACACACCAACAGCATTCACTTGTGGTCTTGAGATGTCTCGTTGAAATGTCAGGTCAAACACAGAAAGCCGTTCATTTCATAGCAGTTCAGTTTGAACTGAGAATCCACAGGGAACTGCATGTGTAAATCTGCCCGAAAATTGTAACTGCTATTCTCATATGCAATATATTTTGCTTCGCTTTCTAGCTTCACAAGTGTAATTTTTGTGTTTAAATAGTAGACGTTACAGCACTAATGCTCAACAGATGTGAACTCTGAGGACCTACAGAGACGAGGCTCGATCACAACGGAACGATTTAGACTCTCCCCAAGTGTGACAAGTCAAAAAATAGATATTTATCAATCCGTGATTGCCCTCTGATTCGGAATCTTCTGTACAATAGTCTAGTGTCCAGTACTGATTTACTCTTGCAGGTCGTAAAAGATAGTTAAACTTTCCGTTTTCAACTCAAAACTTGTTTTTAGGTGTCTAGTATTAACATATGAACAACTTCTGACAGACTTTGAGACGCATGCTCGAAAACTCGCCACTTTCCTAAACCTCCCGGATGTCACTGATGACCTCATCCTGAGGGTGAAACAAGAGACTAACGTGGAGAAAATGAGGAAAACTACAGTTTGTGAGGGTCTCAAAGATTTCGTGAGGAAGGGAATCTCAGGCGACTGGAAGAATTATTTCACATCTGAACAGTCAAAACGATTCGAGGAATGGATTGAGGAAAAGAAGAAAGTCTATGCAAAAGATCTATTTGAATTGGTCGGAGAATAATTCGAAAGGGAAAGAATTTTTAAAGAAAATTCAAACTAAGTAAGTAACAAGACTACTTATTGATAGTACCCCTAATTTGCCTAATACAAGCCAAAATGAAGTCTTAAGAATATTAATAAAAGTAAGTTGCCTATTCTTTTGAATGCTCAAGAATTTTGGAGCATTTGTTCACAAGAAGTTCAATCGATCGAACAATTAAATGAGGACCTTGTATTTATACTTAAACATGTTCTTCTCAATGTTTCCTCAATTAATTTTGTTATGAAGTTACACTGCTTTTCTCTGTAAATATTTACGTTATGCTGAATATTATACCGAATATGAGATCGCAATAAATTAAGCAGCCTTTTCGAAATTTGCAAGAGTTAACGTAAAGAGTTTGCACTTGATCACTTAGATGTTATATCAAGGATTATGAAAAGAATTTGGCTTGGTTTGCAGAACCGAAATTGCGTTCATTACCACACTGATAGGCATTGGGCAAATGCACTTTCAGTAATTTTCCATCCATGGGAGATAACGGAGCATTAAATGTTGATCCGTCGAGGTCAAGTACGGACCTGTTTTCTGACGTAATGATGCTCCGGGAAAGAAAATCAAATCCAGGTGATTAGATCAATGGTTTATTGAAGATATAAATATTTGTCCAGAGTTCAATGCACTCAGGAAAAAATATGTTCCAGTCCGCTATCGTTAAGTAAGCTGAAAAACTAAGCACAATTCGGAATATGTGGATTCAAACTCTCTTGAAATTTTGTGATTTTTTTGATCAGAGGGTTAAAACCAAAATCAACCGATACAAAGAAACATTTATAAAAACACTTTCTGCCGATACAAATAGAGGCAGGCAAAGTTATTTATTTTTCCTTGGCTTATTATTTCTTGTTACTCAGAGCATTGACTTTCTTAGCAGAACGAGAAAAAAAAACTCAACTAAAATTCAACCTACACATTTTCAAGATACCAATTTTTTTCCGTACCCAACATTTGAATGAGAGGGATTATAGATCCCCATTAAGATTCAATCACTTTTATTGAATATATTCGCTCACTTCCTCTAAAGAACTGAGTGGATCATCGGAATATCCGTTAACCGTATATTGATTGAGGTGCATTTTACATTTTCACGAATTCCTTGGGTTAGCAATGGTTATTGTTCTGATCCCTCTTGGGGGGGGGGGGGGAGGAAATATATACTCAAATTGGTTTTTGTTGTTCAGTCAATTTTGACCGATCGATATATTCATGGTACACAGTTGTGAGTGGTATCATTTAAAAGCCCGTCCAGCGTAGAATATGGAATTGAAATATTTTTTTGAATTTCGCTTTCCAGAGCGAGTTATCCTGGTTTAAATTTTTGTGAATATTAGACAGATCTGCTTAATTTAAATTCAAATTTTCCGGAATTTTTGCCTAAAAATTCGTCAATCTTGCAAAAATATTCAAAACATGTTAACAATAGTACTCTTGATTTTATTTTTGAAGACAAAAGGTATTTTTGACTATATTGATTTAAATTTTTTGGTTAACATTTTGGCTATATATTTCAAAATTCAGCCTTTTCCATAAAAAATTGCCCGAAACAAGTTTCTTCAGACCACGTTGATTAAATTTGGCGGAAGTGCACACTCAAAAACAACTAACAAAATCTTTGTAAACTACAAAGGGAGATAGTACTACTTCCTCTTTCATTGAGATTAGACTGCAATTAAAATTTTGGAGTTTTCTGCTAACTTTTATTTTTTAAGCAATGAAGCATTTATTTTTGATCTTTCAACTAACAAATTATCTAGATCTATAACATTTGAAACAATTGAGTGTTTTTTAATGGACAAACATTAACAGCAGGGCTGGTTTAGGCCAATCGTGGACTCTTACAATCCAGGAATAATTCGGATTGTAATCTCTCGGACATTTTAAAAAAATATATATTTCAAAATTGAGTAGTTTTCATCAAAAATGGCCCAAAAAAGCTTCCTTAGTCCACTTTGATTGACTTTCCCGGAAGTACACAGCCAAAAACCATTAACACAATCTTTTGTAACTTCCAAGAAGGCTAGTCCTACTTTCAATTCCATTGAGAGTGCTCTGGAATTGACATTTGGCCGTTTTTTGCTAACTTATCTCGAAGATTGTCAAACACGTAGCATTTATTTTAAATTTTCTATATTAACAAATTATCTATATCTATAACATTCAAAACAATTAAGTGTTCTTATTGGAGAAACAGCAAAAGCAGGGCTAGTTTTGGTCCGATCTTGGAATATTATAATCCAAAAATAACTCTGATTTTAATCAGTCGGTCTTTTATTTTAAAAAAATCTTCAAATTGTTAATTAAGGAATAAACAATTCAAATCGAAACTCACTGTAGATAGGTCCATTTGGCTTCCTAATCAGTTCAAAATCGATATATCTAGTTTCTTTTCTCGAAAGATTATGGTCGTTTTAACTTTTAAAAATGTTTGATATTTAAATAAACAATGGCTTATTGAACTTTGCCAATATTTTTCTCCTAATTTGCTCAACTTGCAGCTTAGTTTTAGTAGAGAAAGAAAGATTCTTTTTGCTGGTTTTCTTTCTGAGTTAAAATTTAGTCTTTTTAAGGTTTTACGCATTAAATTAATGTTTTCTGGCTTTGATACTACTAGATTTCACAATTTTTTTTATTTTTAGGCATTAGCCCCTTTTTCACGTTTTTATTTCGTTTTGTCACATTATGAAATTATTGACAGTTCACAAAGTACATTATTGTTGTTTAAAAATGGCAAAGTTGAACATATAAAGGTCTTACTGGTTTTAATGGCTTCGGCAGCCCTTTCTCGAAAAGTTAAATGAAATTTTTACATTTGTGTTTAACTGTCGTTTCTACTTTGCTTTTCAGTCGTATGAAAATTCATGGATAATAACAGTTCTCAATGGCTGTTCATGGAGGAATAAATGGGCTAAATTCTGATTTGAACAGATAGCTGATGGCTTTCATGACTTTGAAAACAATTGTTGTTCTTTTAACTTCGCATTTTTGTTCTTTTTTGGTCTATTAGTTACCTAGTCTTGTTAATTACATGTCACATATGACATTAATCTTGTCAAAAAAAAGTTGCAAGTGTACGAAATCTAATGTTTTTAAAGAATTCGTTATGAATTTACAGGCTTGGACATAAGTACACTAATTTTTGATTTCTGTCTATATCTGACCTTCTTTTTGTAGACATCAGACATATTCTGCAAAACTACAGCTTTAAAGCGCTTCCTTTGAACGAATCAACAAACCTATTTGATTATTTCATTTTGTAGCTAAGAGCTTGACAGTATTACATAATTTCGCCCTTTTTCTCATATTTTGTCTACTTGCTACATATTCTCATTAAAGACAGATCCATCCAAAAAATTGGCGTTCGAGGAAGGCTCAATGCAAAATAATTTGAGGGACAAAATATGGTTTTACGGCATCAACAGCGTTTTCTCGCAAGTTTGAATTGAATTTTGTTTTTTTTTTGGTCTCTATTTGTTGTTCTTTTTGTAACCGCACAAAAACTGAATTATGACAGATCTTAATGCCCTCCTATAGAAGCGTATGTGATCATAAACATATTGGACGTTTTTAATTGCTATGTATTGGTTTTCATTACTTCGAAATGAATTGTTTTTAAAAATTTAAGTCAACTTTGCCGTTTTCTTTTTTATTTTTGTCTGATTGTTACCGAGCTTTATTATAGATTGGTCCCATATCTTTTCCAGCAAAGTTATTTTGTTTAGTTTCAGTCTTACCCGACGTTATTTGACCTTGTTAATAAGTTTAAAAAAATGAACAAAAGATTGTGGATGTAATTAATGTTTGTTGTTATGGTTGTTTGATTTTGTTGTTCGTCTAGATTTCCTTTCTTAGTAATGGCTGATCTTATCAATCTAATGCGGCATTTTTTTACTCCACTGAGTTCTTTGCGTTGAAGGCGATCTTTTTGTTCATACACATTTTTTTGAAAAAAACTTGAATTTTTGGGGGTTTTCTATCTGTTCCTCATCTGGTAGACATTTATGACAAAAATGCGGGGGAGCGGGGCCGGAACTTTACGTGCGAAAGCACACTATCGAGCCTCCTTGTTTGCTAGGAGGTTTCGTTGCGCAGAACTTTGCTTCACTTCAATTAATTTGAAATACTCTCGATTGTCCAACATCTTCACTTATTTCTGCTGAGCACAGGAAAAAAATAGTTAGAAGCGACAAACATTTTATTAAAAAACTAGACACAATTTGAATCAATGTTTAATGTATTCAAAACAAACCGAAGTACAGAAAACAAAAATATCTGAAATTTGGAATAGTAATAAAAAACTGAATTGAAAAACTTTCTTCTTTTGTATGGCTACAACCAAAGGAAATTTGTCAGGCTTTTCCCCAGATTTAGAAAACAATGTCGTCTTATATGCCCTCCTATTAGAACGTTGGAACTTTCTGTGCTACGCAGTACCAAGCGAGGACTCTTGTTTTACCTTTCTAAAGATTTAATGGGTAGAAGAAGACCTGAAGAAAAATCCTTGCATCCTTAGAAGATTGCAACCAATTTTCCGTAGAATAGTTGAAAAAACCTGATCGCATTTTCAAAACTAGAAGGACTTTCATTATTGCTTCTTATTGAATTCGTTTTCGTTTCAGTTTCCGACCTCACCCATAATTGCGAACACAGTGACACAGTGAACAAATCACTCATAATTGCATGTCACTGCCCTCAATAATTAATCGTTAAACAGGTCGTACTTTATTTTCCATGTAGAGAGTGAGCTGAACCACTTTATTAAAGTGAGTAAATAAACCACTTCGAAACAGAACTTTTGCACCAAGAAAAGGCACTCAGCCGTAAACGGTTATTTCAGAACTTTCATTTCAGGTTGAACCGATATATCAAAGTTGTTCATGTTTCTATCATCAACTTGCAAACTGACTGAAGGATCCGCTTTTGGCCTGAAACAATTTCCAGCCTTAAGCTGAGCTACAATTTCATTCACCGATAAAACTGTCAAGATTATGGAACTAATGAGAGTAGCACGACGGGCTAATTAGGTTGTTTATGAAATTGTTTCCCCTCAATTCCATTGTGACGCAAAACAGCTCAAGGTTCTTTGCATACACTACTATAAACAAGAATTCAACCTCACACGCCACCCACGCTAATATTGTGTCATTTCACAACGGTAACAACCCAGAGTTCAATACAGTTTTCTATTGCACAGAATTCTGCAGATTTTTAATTTCGTAAAAAAAAAATTGACAATGCCTTTGCAAAAAAGAAGGACAAATAATCTAATTAGACGTTCTGATTGTATGTTAACTTACGACAATATTATATTGTTGTGCGGCAAATGTCAATATGATAAAATTACATTTAAATGATCAAAAACAATGAATACACGCAGTAATGTACAATAGATACATGGTAAAGCCCTTTTGGACTAGACAAAGATCTGCTTAATTTTCTCTTATCCTTCCAAGAAAGTCATAGATACTACCCTCGACCCTATGTTGGTGGCAAAGGGAAATTTTTGGACGGTTCTTAAATTGGAAACTTAACAGCAGAAGTAAAATTAGAAATCGTTTTATAGGTCCTCAATTTAATGAAAACCATTCTCTAATTCACAGAGGGAACATTCGAAAACGTAGCTGGTTGCGCCAGTACCTTTGAGCAATAATTGGAATTGGTTGCTTAATTTAGACAACAATTGAGGATTTGTGGCGTGTAGATTTGGGAGTTTTGAAGCCAGTGGCTAGACATTCTCCAATTTTGAGGTAGGATTAAACAGATCATAAACAGGCACCCCACTTGCTTATTATTCTAATTCACTCTCTCCAAGCCATACTACTGGGCCATATCTCATAAGCAACTAAAACCGATTGCTAACAAAGTCGAATATATTGAAGCTTAATTCCGCCGACCATTCTCCATTCACAAAAACGTCTTCGGACTCGATAAAATCCCAATCCCAACATACAGTTCTGAAGCCCCACTTTGGACTACTTAGACTCTGAAAAGTTGACAATTTCAAACCTAAGATTTTCGCAAAGTTCGGGAGCAACAAATGGAAGTTTCTAATTTACCGAAATTATCAACTTTTAAGAGCAGAAATTATGTCACTCTTAAAAGAAAAATTAGGCAATGTGGACCAAACTTTGCAACCCAATTAAAGCCAACGACCAGGGTGAAAAGGAACCCTAATCTTGCAATTTGAAACATAAATTGAATTTCAATTCTTGTAATGCAGAAACCGGTATCAAACGCGAATTTCAATAAATACAATTACTTCGCCAGACAAAATTAAAAGTTACAAAAATCCCATTTCAAATTTTACGATTTTCAATCAAGGATACTGAGAATGCTAAATTGGAATCTTTAGAGGCCAATTTGATTTCAAAATAATAAATTACTGAATTATGTGCATTTCATCATCCGCCACACTTTGATTAATAATTTAGATAAAATCAGTTTCTTTGTTCTTTGAGTCTAAATGGAAACGTTTCTGAGATTTTACAGTACTTCCACAGATTTAGTAGTTATAACCGCTCGTACCATCTCAGTAATAACATTTGCTCATCATGATCTTCAAGCCATTAAGAAAATCTTGTCCCACTTATTTTTTTTTCAAGGAAAAATCATAACTAGGCTTCTTTCACATTAATGGAAGAAGCCGCAACATACTCAAAATTACATGAGATGAGGAAAATGAAAATTTAGCAGCTTGTTCATATGCCAAACAGTCAGCAAAAACATACTTTTAAAAGAAGAAACGGAAAAAATTGAAAACTGTCAGGTGCTTAGGTCAAGCCAATTTGTGAAACTGAACAGCTAAATATTCAAACAAGTATTCTTAAGAATCCTTTGGAAAAGGCAATGTTTTCTTCCACAGTTGAAGTCATTGTGGCACATAGTAAGCGATAGGCCACTTTGAGCAACGTCTAAATTATAAGTTGTAAAGACTGATGCTCTGGGACGCGACTGTGCAGGCTATGCTCCCAGAAATTGCAGCTCAATGTTGCAGCTCATTGAATTTCAAAGAAATTTCAGCCAGATATTAAAGCTTCGTTCGTTCGTATTTGAAATCTTTCACGCAAACTTTCTCCCTGCTCCTTTATTCACATGAACAATGAAATCAATATCTCTTTATACCAAACCAACAAAAAAAACCACATGAAAAAAATATATTTCTAAAGCATCTTTTGAAAAAACCAGTTGGATGAACTGAATTGTTAGATTAAAAATTTGCGGTTGTCTTGTTGTTGTGTGACAAAGCAAACTAAAGATTTTTGATGTATCGGAGGAATCAAAAATCTTTTGAAATTGCAGCGACCTTCCGTAGACGACTTTGAGCAAATTACTTCAATGCAAATTCTTCCCATACAAAAAAATCGAAGAAGAAACACAAAAACACCCAGACGCTCGCTCTCTTGGTGTCAACTGTACTGACAGAATTGTAACTTAACTGTTAAAATTTGACTTCAAGAAACTAAACATGTAAAACTGGACAGCAAACTCAACTATCGATTTTAAAAATCAACAAGGAGGCTCGGTAATGTGCTATCGCACATAATGTTCCGACCCCGCTCATCCACATTTTTGGAATAATTCTCTACCAAATGAGGAACAGACAGAAAACCCCAATATTCAAGTAATTTTCAAAAAAATGGTGCATGAACAAAGATCTCCTCCAAAGCAAAAAACTCAGTGGTGTAAAAAAAATGACACATTAGATTGATGAGATCGGCTATTATTAAGAAAGCGAGTCAAGACGAACAGCAAAATCAAACAACAACAACAACCACAACATCACATCCAAAGCTTTATGTCTATTTACAAAAAAACTCAAAAACAAAGTTAAAATAGCTTCAGATAAACTGAAAATAAACCCCAATTGTACTTCACTAGAAAAGATATGCGACCAGTCCATAATAGGGCTCGGTAACAATTAGACAAAAAAGAACAAAAACATTAAAAATAAAAAAAATCGCTTATAATTCTTAAATACAATTAATTTCAAAGAAGAAAACAATTAGATATCAACTGAAAGCATCCAACAGAATTTTGATTACCTATGCTTCTATATGAAGGCATTAAGAACTGTCATTGTTCAATTTTAATTGCTGTTGAAGCCGTAAAACACTGTCAAAGCCGTAAAGCCGTATATTTCCCCTCAAAATACGTTCAATTGCGCCTCCTTCGAACGCAGATAATGTGGTATGTGACCTCACATTAATAAGACTAGGTAAAAAGTAGTCAAAAATGAAAAAGAAGGCAAAATTAAGTAAATTTTTTTGTAAAAAATTATTTTCGAAGTCATGAAAGCAATTAGCTGCATAATGAAAAAATAATATGTTGGTTTACTCGTCCATAGGAAGCCATTGAGAACTGTAATTATTCCGAATATGTCTTACGTCTAAACAAAACGTCAAATATGACAAAAATCAAAAATTAATTTACTTTTTTTTGCGAAAAACCGGTGTCGAAGCCAGTAAAGTCCAAACCAATTCTCCTGAAAACATTTGATTTTGTACACTAGCACCTTACCCTCACACCAAAAGTGCATATATTACCTGGAATTGAAAGAGATTAGGTAAGAAATAGATCAGAAAAAGAACAAAAATACGACGTTGAAGTGTTTTTTAATTTGTAAAAACAAGAGTTTTCAAACTCTTGAAAGCCATCAGCTATCTCCTAAAAATCAGAATATCGGCTCAGCTATTCGTCCATAAAAAGCCAATGAGACCTTTCATTATCCAGGAAATTTCCTACGTCTTGAAAGACGAAGTAAAAACGACAGTTAAAAGAAAGTAAAAATATCAATTAAAGTCTTCTAGAAAGTGGTGTCAAAGCCCTGAAAACCCTAATCTAAATTTAAAAAAATGAAATATTCAATTGTGCTTTATTTTGGACGCCAATAATGGGATTTAAGAACTTTCAATAATGTGATGTGACAAAAAACGAAAAAAACGTGATAAATGGGCATATGAGTAAAAACAAAAAAAAAATTTGAATTCTTGTTGTGTCCAATCCAGAAAACCGTAAATTTTTGGGTAAAATCACAAAAAAAGTTCAATTTTAATTCAGCAGAAAGAAGAAGCATCCATTCTTTGCTTACACTAAGCTAGAAGTATACCAAATTGAGAAAAGATGGTAAAGTTCAATAATAAAATGGCAAATATTTTTAAAGTCAAAACGACCGTATACTTTCGAATACAAAATCAGGTATGTTAAATTCGGGGCGCTAAAAAAGACAATTGCACCTATTACAAGATTTGATTTGAATTGTTGTGATCTTTAATTAATATAAAACGGATCGATTTTTTTTTAAAACAACGACTGATTACAATCCAAATTATAATAGTATTGTAACAGTCCAAGACTGGTCCAAAACTAGCCTTGCTAATGCTGTTGGTTCATTAGGAACACTTAACTTTTTCGAATGATATAGATATATATATAATTTTTTAGTTGAAAAATCAAAAACAAATGCTGCTGCGTTTTTGATATTCATCGAGTAATGGTAGCAAAAAACGGCAAAGTTTTGATTACAGCGCACTCTCAATGGTAGTTGAAGTAAGACCAGCCCGATTTGTAGTTTACAAAGTTTTTAATAGTGGTTTGTGGGTGTGTAGGTCCGGCAAATTTAATCAAAGCGGACTAAAAAAAACCTTATTTCGTGGTATTTTTGATGGCAAAAGGCTGAATTTTGATTTTAGGCAAAATTTTTGCCAAAAAAGTCAAATCAAAAGAATCAACACCACCTTTTTGTCTTAGAAAATCAATAACAATATTCTTAACTATTTTAAAGTGTTTTAGCAAAATTGACCAAAATTTAGGCAAAAATTCCAGATAATGTGAATAAAAATTACGCAAATCTGTTTATTATTCACAAATTTAAACCACGATAACTCGCTCTGGAAAGCGAAATTGAAAAAAAATTATCAATTCCATATGCAAAAATTTCGTCAAAATTGTGAATAAAACAGCTGAATTACGTCTAATATTTATATAACTTTAAACCTCGATAACTCCCTATAAAAAGCAAAAATTTAAACAATTTTTTTAATTCCAAATTCTACGCTGGACGGGATTTTTAATGATACCACTCCTAACTCTTTACGATGAATATATCGATTGTTCAAAATTCACTGAACAAAACACTCATTTGAGTATATAGTTCCTCCTCCTCCTCCTCCTCCTCCTCCTCCTCCTCCTCCTCCTCCTCCTCCTCCTCCTCCTCCTCCTCCTCCTCCTCCTCCTCCTCCTCCTCCTCCTCCTCCTCCTCCTCCTCCTCCTCCTCCTCCTCCTCCTCCTCCTCCTCCTCCTCCTCCTCCTCCTCCTCCTCCTCCTCCTCCTCCTCCTCCTCCTCCTCCTCCTCCTCCTCCTCCTCCTCCACCTCCTCCTCCTCCTCTTCCTCCTCCTCCTCTTCCTCCCCCCCCCCCCAAGAGGGTTCGGAACAAACACCATTGTTAACCCAAGGAATTCGTGAAAATGCAAAATGCACCTCAATCAATACACGCAATACACGGTTAACAATTCTTCCAATGCTCCACTCAGTTCTTTGCAGGAAGCGAACACATCTAATAAAAGTGATTGAATCAAAATGGGGATCTATAATCCCTCTCAATCAAATGTTGGGTACGAAAAAAAATTGGTATATTGAAAATCTGTAGGTTGAAATTTAATTGAGTTTTTTTCTCGTTCTGCGAAGAGAGTTAGTTCTCTGAGTGACAAGCAATAAGAAGCCGAGTAAAAATAAATAACTTTGCCTGCCTCTCTTTATATCGGAAGAAAGTGTTTTTAAAAATGTTTCCTGTATCGGTTAATTTTGGTTTTAACCCTGTTATCAAATCACAAAATTTCAAGAGAGTTTGAATCCACAGATTCCGAAACGGGCTTAGTTTTACAGCTTACTTAACGATAGCGGACTGGAACATATTTTTTCGTGAGTGCATTCAACTCTGGATAAATATTTTAATATATCTTTAATAAATCATTGATCTAATCACCTGGATTTGCTCGAAGCATCATAACAGGTCCGTACTTGACCTCGACTGATCAATATTTAATGCTCCGTTATCTCCCATGGAAGCAAAATTAGAGAAAGTGCATTTCCTCAACGCCTATCAGTTTGGTAATGAACGCAACTTCGGTTCTGCAAACCAAGCCAAATTCTTTTCATAATCCTCGATAGAACATCTAAGTGATCAAGTACAGACTCTTTACGTTAACTGTTGCAAATATATAAAAGGTTGCTTACTTTATTGCGAGCTCATATTCAGCATAATTTCAGTTCAAAAAAACATACGCGGCAGATTGCCGGTAAATAGCCGCCGTTGATTCCAATAAGCATGATTCGGATTGACAGAATAGAAGATATTGAAAAAAAAAGATTTTTGTACAAAAACATCTTTTAAGTCCGATTTAATTGGATGGCATTTCGTAGTTGAACATAACGTACTTCTGTTTCTTAGAGAGGCTACAGGGGCTACTATCAATACCAGTAAGCATTAGAGATGGTAACTAAGACTTATAGGAACGATGTTCAAACAGCGGGCATCTAAAATTGGGCTTTATGGGTTTATCCCGTTTCTACTTCTGACTTCAATTTTTTATACTGACTCTATTCATTTTGAATTGCTTTGCTGAGCAATTGATGCTCAAAATCACTTTTAGCAGAATGAGAGAAGAGAGAAACTAGCCTAGAGAAGTCAAAAAGATTTCACGCAAAAAGTTGAAAAAGCGGCAAAATGAGGTAAAGCGAAACATTTTTTTATTCGACGAAGTAAAAAAAAAATAGGAGCGCTATAATAGCCGGCTGAGAAGATGAGGCGGCTATTAATTATGAATCAAAAATAAATAATTATTCTCCCCATTTTGTTCTAATAAATTCTAAAGCCGAAATTGGTGATACATATAAAAAATGCATTATGTCTTAGATCTGTGGATATAAGAATTAAATATTTACAGATAAAAGTAGTGTAACTCCATAACAAAATTAATTGGGGAAACATTGAGAAGAACACCATGTTTAATTATAAATACGTCCTTATTTAATTGTTCGATCGATTGAACTTCTTGTGACCAAATGCTTGAAAACACGTGCCATTTCACGCTTCAAATTGGTTCATCGAAGCCAGCACTATGAGGCCAATTCTTCAAACTGTTATGGCAAAGACTCTGATTTAAAAATACAACAAAAAATCCAAACTAAGTAAACCAAAAACCCATACACGGAAATCAAAAACAAGAAACGCACTTGCCAAGTTTGAACTATACAAAAAGTTAGCAATATTAGGGCTGGTGTGCGCATCGAAATACAATGAGCAAAAATATAGTAGTCATTAAAAATTGCCATTAATAAAAATATAAATGGTAGGTTGCCAGAAAAGAGCCGCAATAGCTTCCTAGATCTGCAGTCTCAAAATGACAGTAAACGAAACATACCAAAAACGATTCTTCTTTATTAAATGTCGAGATCTTATTTTTTGATTAAGAATCTGTTTAACTGATTACTGCTTCTATTAGCTTCTCTCAAATAACCTTCAATTAGAGTGACACACACACACTTGACCGTACCTCTTTGTCTCGATTGAACAAAAATTATTCACGCGAATACCAAAAAATCTAAGTGATCAAGTACAGACTCTTTACGTTAACTGTTGCAAATATATAAAAGGTTGCTTAGTTTATTTCGAGCTCATATTCAGCATAATTTCAGTTCAAAAAAAACATACGCGGCAGATTGCCGGTAAAAATGACAGTAAACGAAACATACCAAAAACGATTCTTCTTTATTAAATGTCGAGATCTTATTTTTTGATTAAGAATCTGTTTAACTTATTACTGCTTCTATTAGCTTCTCTCAAATAACCTTCAATTAGAGTGACACACACACACTTGACCGTACCTCTTTGTCTCGATTGAACAAAAATTATTCACGCGAATACCAAAAAATCGCTCCACTGAGAGTGAAAAATGACGTTACATACAAAATTCAGTTGGTATTGCATGAACGATTGAACAAAAAGCAGATTTGAAGTGATTCCGTCAATAGGTCTAACAAAAATCGAGAAATGGCGTGGAAAAAACAGAGCAGGACAAGTACTGAATTAAAATAAAAACAAATGTATTCTCCAATGACCTGACAAATAAAATTGTTACCGCAAAATCAAACTGAGATAGTGAACAAAGCTCCTGACACTAAATGCGCAAAAACGCCCAACAAAAAACACAGTTTAAAGATTTCTGTTTCAAGATCTAGTATTTTAAGAATCACTAATATAAACATCAAATTATTGAAACATTGACTCTGCTCATCCTTAGACTGAGCACAAAATACAATATTGCAGTGGGAATTATTGACAAGCAAAGGAAAACCAGGCAAAAATCAAAGAAATCAAAAAAATTAATTTCTAGTCAGTGGCGTCAAATAAGAAAACCACATAACTACATGCCAAAATCGTTAAGCACAGCTTACAAAAATTTTTTAGAAGTCACAAAATACCTTTAAGCAGTTCTAATTGCTAAAAAGAACATAACTAATTAGGAAGACGATTGCGAAGACAAACGGTATCTCAGTCAATTAAAATCTTAGCTAAAAGTTGTAGCTAATAAATTGACCAAAAGTAAGCCACACTTGACGCCCAAGGAGAACCGTTATGTATGAGACAAAGTGATTTGACCATTAATATGCAACAAAAAATTCAAGACCAAAGAATCAACTTACATTTATTGAAAAAAGTGTACAAATAAAGCTATAACTTTAGAACATTCGTGCAAAAAAAAACAGAAATCCAAAGCTACGGTTATCTAGAATCAATTAATCCCGATTAGCAACCATGAGATAAAGATAACTAAAAAGACTAAGAAATAAGTGGACAAAGTGCGCAATAAAAATTGGCACAACTCGATAAAAATTTCTTGAAGAAAATTATCCTCAAATCTACTCGATATTTTGCTCTCTTTACTACTTCAGCGTGACTAAAATCACCACTCTAATATGACTTCTCATTGAGGTGAAGAAGCCGAAAAATTTGAACAGATCTAAAGAAAAGACAGCACACCAATACAATCCAAATACTTTCTTTGGATAGCAAAAACCAAGAGAAGGCCAATAAGATCCCCAGTCATCGCTCTGCGGCTATTAAAAAAATAGCCAGCAAATTTCTCTAAAACAGCCTCCGTTGACTCCACTCAACAACATTGGAATTGAACGATCTGGAGAAAAAAAACGCGGAAAACTCACAACCTAATATTTTTTGTCTATGTGAAAAAGCGTCTCATTTGGTCAGCAGTTAAATTAGATGCAATTAAAATGGTCACATTAGCCTCTAAATTGGATGAAAACAAGCTGAATACTAATACCAGTTAGCAGTATACTTTAAGGAATTTCTATCACAATGAACTAAATCTTTAAACACTCAATCTTAGTGCCAAGGCTTTTGTTAATTTATCACTTTATATATTGAACTTTCTTTTTGCTTTTAAACGTAAATGCGTAATTTGTTGAATTAGTTCTAATTCATTCAATTCGGTTGAAGCAGTCAGAGAGGTAAGTCAGAGGCCAAAAGTGATCAAAAAGTAAAACGAACTACAAAAAGATATCAGGACTAAAAAGCCCTAAAAACAATCGATTGAAAAACTGCCAAGAATTTGATGAGCAAATGACGTGACCACTATGGTTTCAACAAGAAAAAAAGTTTCACGAATACAAAAATATTTAAAATAGCATTAAAATTGTAGATGTTTTTGTTAATGAAATAATGAAAACCAAATCTTGAACTTTTACTTCAGAACGCTAAGATTACTGGACTAGATAACTTGATAGCTAACAGATAACTTATTTGATATATAAGATATAATCACAAGTAAAGACAATCTGTCTAAAAAATGTCGAGAGCTCTTGAAATTCGTTCTTGGGGCCAACATCTTCAAAACCAATATTGTCTTCTCGTCAAGCAACCAGATGCAAGCTCAGAAAGAACATATTGGCTCCTTGAATTCAACAAACATAACAATGACTATAAGAATATTTGGAAAAAATTCAAAAACCATTAGTAATTTGTTAAATTATAAAACGATTTTCAAAACTAAACCGTTATTACTAAAATCTAAAACAGAACTAATAATCAGGTAGTACATCTAAAACAGAACTAATAACAAGAAAAGTGAACAAGACCAAGAGAGCTTTGCAAAAGAATTGAAAAAATTAGAGAAAACTCTGGATATCGCCCTCTTTGAACAATTTCTGCAAACACAAAATCTACTTGTTAGACCCTCCTCGATCGGC
The DNA here is from genome assembly GCF_964194025.1 of Convolutriloba macropyga. Lineage (NCBI taxonomy): Eukaryota > Metazoa > Xenacoelomorpha > Acoela > Convolutidae > Convolutriloba > Convolutriloba macropyga. Next base: position 57,035,749 of record NC_134474.1, read on the forward strand.
CCCACAAGTGAAAAAAATTCTAAAGTGTACAACATTTTTCAAAGATCACATTTTTTTTGTATTCAAGTCCTCATTACTCGTATATTTACATAAGAGGCAATAAAAGCAAATGTTGCTCGCAACATACCTCTATGAACAGTGACTAACTCAATTGAAGATCGATTAAGCAAAAAAATTACAAAATCGGAAGAAGAAACTAGATTTTGTTTATTTTTCGGGCCCAAATTTTTTCACGAGACATCTTCACGTTGAATTAAGTCGTTCCAAGAAACTTTAGCACACTTAAGAATTCGAAGACTTCAAACGACAGCTTAGAGCCCCTAAAAATTAATGCCCACTCATCTTTAACTATTTATACCACTTTGAAAGCCAACGTCATGTAAAAATGCGTGGTCACATTCTACAAAGGGAGCAGGATAATCCCTGAATTACAATCCTCAGATAAGTCTAACAACATGGCTATAATAACCTTTTAGACAAATTAACAAACTACCCTATGATTCTCAAAAGAGTACATGACCTCACAAAGAAACATCTGGGCATTAAAAAAATTTTACAGAAAAGATTATCCTAATTTTTTTTACCTGAAAATTATTAAAAACTCGTGACTATTCACTAAAAAAATACCCAAATTGACATGTTTTGTCACGTAAAAGTAACAATTATAGAATCTCATAAGCTACACTAAGGGATAGTGACATAGTGACAAAATAGCAACAAACAAAGGAATTAATAAAAAAAATTATTGCAACTTCTTCGGAAAAATGTTTACGCATGAAAAATATTAGCCAAAAAAACTGATAAATTTCGTAGTCATAAAAGAACGATAAAATCCGTTTCTGAGATTCAGAAAAAAAAAACAAAAAATAGGGTCAAAACTAAAAAAAAACGATATTTTGGTGAAAGTGTCAAAGTCGGAAAAACAATGAACAACCAAATGAAAACGTTAAATAGGTTCACATTCGCCTCAAAATTCCAATGTAACCTGCATTTATTGGGATTATATGCAGAGACAATAACCAAAAGAACAACAAATACGGGCAAGGTCGAAAACTCGCTGTTTTATGAAAAAAAACACGTTGTCAAAGTTACAAAAACAATCATCTAACGACTGAAAACCGTAAATAGGTTTATTTATTCATAGTTAGGAAACCATTGGCACCTGTAAGTAGTGAGAATAAGTAAAAATAACACTTCAATTACAACAGCAGAAACGAAAAAGGGCCAATTGAAAAATCAATAATATTTAGTTCACAAAGGAACAACAAAGTGATGCAACCATTAGCCGCCCACTGAAGGATTTTAAATATAGTGCTTATTTTAAATACAATATAATGTATGATAGTTCATTCAAAGAAACATGCGTATAGACGTTTATAAAATTCACGTGAATCAAGAGCAAAAACATTGAAAAGAAGTGAAAATGCCGCGGAAAAAAATCTCCCGCAAAATACAAAAATTTGTTTGTTCAAAAACCAATTAATCACTATAATTTAAAGCAGATTGACAAAAATTACGCTTTAAAACTACTACTGAGTGATTAATCCTACCACTCCACTTTGACTTCTCATTGTAAACAAGAAGTCAAAAAAGGGTGAACAGATCTTATCAGAATATCAGCGATCCATTACAATCCAAATCAGAATATAATTCGCGGATTCTAAAAAAGTAGAGCTCCTACGTAATATCCGGTAGTCATATAAAGAACATATATGCTTCCCTATGACATACAAAATTTTATAGTATGATCTTGTAATGATAAGTAAAGAGCAAATATATGAATTTTTTATGACTAGTAAGAATATCTTTCTTTGGTTGCCAAGATCCGTAAAGAAAAATTGTAATCTAATTTATTTTCTTTATAGTTGGTGCTTCCAGTGCGTCACCAATGGAACGCTAAGTACCGCTCCCACGAGGCACTCTTGCTCAAGGAAGTGTTATAAAAATTGGTCTGTTGTGATATCTAGTGCAAAAATTTTTCGTTTAGTTTTTGTTGATTAGGGGATGCAGTTTCACAAGCAGATTTGGCTTAAAGTAGAAAACCTAAACTGCGCAGACGCGCGGATGTGCTTTGGATGGATCTAAAATAGAACAACGAAAAAGAATTTCGTGATTTTCAAAAAACTTCCTCGTTCTACTTGTTCAAAAATGGTTTCTCATCTCATCTGCCTGACTGTTTTATACAGTCCATAACAACATTTGTGAGCGTACATTTTTCATATATAACCACTAAGTAATGAAACTATTTCTTTGGTTATATAAGCCCCAAAAAAGTTTGGGAATTGTTGTTGCTGATAATTTTTACGATCTCTTATGTTCACTAGGAAACCATTTATGATCTTAGTATGTTTGCTAAGACTCCACTAAACAATACATTACTTAGTATTATCACCGAGGATCATAAATGACAGTGTGTTATGTATGGTACTCAACCCGGGATCTTTTGAGAGGCTGACGGCGGATATGAAGAGAAAAAGACTACTTCGTAAAGCAAAAAAAAAGAAAAATAAAGCATTAAAGATGACATCTGCGGTAGTAAATACCCAGCAGATTGCCGGAAAATAGCCGCAGTTGATTGCCATAACCAAGATTGGGATTGAAAGAAGGAGAAAATGACTTTTTTACAAACAATTTCAAAGTGCGAACTATCTTGATGTCATTTCGGAGCTGAACAGACTCCTGTTTCGTAGTGAGACCACACAGGGGCTAGTATCAATACCAATAAACATTAGAGATTGTAACTAAGAACAAAGTTCGATTAACGGGCATCTAAAATCGGGCTTTATGGGTTTATCCCGTTTCTATGAGCAACTGCTGTCTAAAAACACTTTTAGCAGAATGAGAGAAGAGTGAAACTAGCATAGAGAAGTCAAAAAGATTTCACGCAAAATGTTGAACAAGCGGCGAACTAAGGAAAAGCAAAAAAATTTTTTCAACGAAGTAAAAGAAAAATAGGAGCGCTATAATAGCCGGCTGAGAAGCACTTCTACTGAAAGTACTTTTACCGACTCCTCGCAAATTATCGCAATAGGAATGAGTGTTTTTGATTGAAAGAAGCACAAAAAAGAATTTAGTAGAAATTTTGTACGTTATGGCTAAAAATGAGTCCTCCGAAACAAGAATAAAACTCTAGAAAAGACTGGCACCCTTTGCGCCAATCCAACAAGTTATCGCAAGTGCATGCATTGCTCTGTAATACTAGCTGTTTCGAATTCTTTTTCCGATTTATATCAAATATATAAACAGTTGACACAAATTCAATGCAATATGAAATTGTCACCACATTAGAAATTTAACGAGTGGGCATTTGGTGCTTAATTTCAAAATTTTATCAAATATAATCCCAAGTGACATTTTAGAACGAAGTTAATACTTTGACTGAATCTCAGCACGCATTATAAATCAAACGACGTACCAAACCAAATTCGGCTCTCTCCCCCGCTTAGCGGGACTAGAGCCGATAGACCTACCCCAACCCCTACCATCCAATAAATACCCTTAAACCCCTCCTTCTCCCCCCTCCCACACAATTTCATTTTCGTGTGGGGGCCGTAAGAACTTCAAACTTAAAATTGAAACCAATTTAAAGCTCTTCCGAAAAACCTTTAAAAGTAATAGCAAAGCCATTGAAAGGTATAATAGCCGAGGCGGAGATTATAAGTGTAATTTAGATCCGACAGCCAAAATAAAACAACATTAAACATGCTTATCGTAAACTAATTTTCCACCACATTTTTAGCAGCGTATACTTGTATTGTTCAGAAGCAACTAAGCAAAGAACCAGTTCTGGCTGAGCGATTAAAACGGAATAGCAGGGCGACCGCAAACACTAAATACATTGTTAATGATCATTTACCGTTTCTCAATTTCGCCTATTAATGGTCAGAAAATTCATAGACCATACCCACAACTGTCCTTAACTAACATCAAAGGCTGTCTTTTCTATAACGGGCCTTTATTTCTGCCAGGAGTATAAATATATTTAGGAGGGACGATAGTTTCGTAGGAGGGCCATTTTTCCGAAGGTGGTACCATGAATAAAACATAATTTGAATCCACAATTGAACGAACGATCAGTGAAGCCAGACAAAACTAAGGTGAGACAATAATTTAATTCTCAGCAGTCCGGACACGTTGTTTAGTGCATATACTTACAAGCAGACTGGAACGTCATAAAATTTCTCAAAATAGATCGCTCTTTATCTGATCCTCAAATATCCTATGACGTAAAGACTCCTGGATACCTGCTAATACATGTTAATTCTACCACTGTGGGAGTTTTGCAAGATTATTGACAGCCGGATATTGAATGTTAGCCAGTATATCATATTGAATGGTAGGGTCAGAGTTGTAGCAAAACCAGCAATTAATACTTATTTTATGCCCGAGCAGACATTGAGTAGACAAGCGTCTCCCTCTCTCTTAAGCTAAAACGGGTTGACACACGAGAGAAATTTGACAAAATAATTTAACACATTGAATCCTTCAGATAAACAAGATCAAACTTCAACCTTTGATAAAGACAAGCCGAAACTTCCTGTCAAAAGAGCTGTGATTCTCGACTATGGTCAATTTTGGTTCTGAGGAATTAACTCTTGATTCGTGCCTTGCAAATAGTTCTCATGATGTTCCATGTTTTGAAATATCCAACTTGACTTATCATTTGATTACTAAAATTTTCAAAAACAAGTGGTTGTTTAAGATGGTTTAGAAAAACGGTGAGCTGATATTCTGGACAAACTGGAATCACGTCACCTACCAAAATAGCAAAAATAAAACTTTCATTCTTTATTTCTTCTCAGCCATCTGACCAAGAAAATTGCCATGCTGCTCTGCTCCGCAACTAAGTCAGCGAAAAAATATTACAAAACTGAGCTAACATACTTAGAGTGATGGCGCCGAGAAAGAAAAGTCGGAAGAATTTCTCTCCAACGACAGGCAGCGTCTCAACTATTTTATAGTCTTGTTCGGCCAACGGCTGATTGATTGTAGAACCATGATTTAGAGTGCGGGGCATTAACTTCACTGGGAGGCTTAAAATTTTGTTAAAAGAGCTTATTATAGATCACTAAAATAAGTCAAATTCAAACAAAAGGATCCAACTTTGACGCACAATTAATTTGACTCTTAAAGTGCAAACGGCCTCTAATGGGTTCCGTTGCTTAAATCGTGAAAGAGCAATTTTATATATCACGAACAACTCAAAAGAAGTAACGCAAAAAGAGCAGTGAAAAATTTATATCAGTCACTCAAAAATTCTGTATAAAAACAAGACTACAATAACTCACAACACTCAACAACATTCAATTTTTATCTTTATTTGTGTTCGTGATCAAAGTATAAAACTAATTGTCTGTTTGACACGTACTTGTTCTGAAGTTGTAGGATTCATTATTGCAAGAACCAGCAAAAATAGAAAACAGCCGCGATCGATTCCTTTGAATCGCAATAACAGTAAACCAAAAAAGAGAATATTTCAGGTGAAACCGCAATCAACAGAAAAAAATCACCATGTAATAAAAGAAAAACAAAAGCAGAAAATTGGTTCAATCATTTTTTTCAAGTCAAAGGCCTTCAAAACAAAATTTATACAGCTTTTTACACAACATCCAACTAAAAATCAAGGTTACTCTTAAATTATTAAACGAATACGCATCAATAAAATTTAAATTTAAAAAAATTTAAATTCAATTCTCAAAAGTGACAAACCATTGGATTAATCGAACTTGCCTAAGACAACAAAAAGGACTCTCCGTCTATCAAAACCCATATATCAGCTCAGTTCATGTTTCATAGTTGGCACAGTGGTCGTTGATATTTAGTATATATACAAGTGAAGCGCATTGTTTCAAAACAAAAATGAGAACTGTAATCTGAAAAAAAGGCTAGCACCGCTCGAAATTACCTCCCTTCAATGGACTAAAAAATTACTATTGAGTATTGATGAAAATTGTAAATAACGGACTCAACGGCAAAAAAAGTGACCTTAAGCAACGAAGCAGGCTTCTATTGCTGCCTGTTTAACCACGGCTGGGTATAATCTATCCTGTAAACGGGGCACTGATGTCTTTAACCTAAATTATTGAGTCTGTAATCAAAGTCCGGAAAATTTGACCAACGATTTTTTTTGTATTAAACTTCCAGAATCAAAAAGCAGAGAATAAAATAGGCAAATCTGCCAGACAAAATTTAACTAAGCAGGCCAACAAGGCCCCAATAATTGCTACGAACGTTGTGAGACAGCAATAAAATAATGAAACTTTTTGTCGCTCACTGTTTAATAATTCAAGGCTGAGTGAAACATAACCGACGAGCGTTGGGGGAATTGCTCGCGAACAATAGGCAAGGCGTTGGCTTTTGTTGGAGCTGTCTTAACGATTAGGAGGTTAGCATCAGAGGATGATGATAAAAGCTGAGATGGGGTATTGGGGGGGGGGGGGGGGGGGGTGAAAATGGGGAGAGGTCGTAAGAGATCGCCCTTTCGCCCGAAATGTAAAATTCGAGGCAGTGCTACGATCCCGATTCTTGCATGCGATCATGCACCTGAAAATGTTGACAAGAGCTTCTTAAGCGAAATATTCCCCGATAATAGAATTAAGCGAAGATGGAAAAAGACTGACCAAGGTTGAGTTGTCCAGTGTAGAGTACGACTCTGCGGATGACGAGGACCTGGTTGAAGTTGATGATGACAGATGAGGTCCTGTTATCAAGATGCCAGCATTTGTTCGTATCCGCAGTGTCAATGTCATCGTCTATCATTTTTGTAATGTCATCGTGGTTCTCCTTCTCGGATGCGATTGTAGCATCTGTAAAAATAAGCTAAATACTTCACATAAAAACTCAATCACTTTGGCTCAATCACATTTTGTTCAGACCTGAAAGATGTAGGAAACGTGAAATTATTGATTTAATTTAGTAATGCGATTATGACTTTGAAAAACTCTTCAACTAATTATTCTCTATGGTAAAATCCATTGTCTCGCCCGATGAGAGGGAGAGTAAGACAAACGGGGAGAGGGGGAGAAAAGACACTGTGGCTGCGAATTGGAATCGAATTAAAATTTCTTTAATCAAATTTAAAAAAATGAAGAGGAGGCAAATACAACTATGCTCAAAACCACCCAGGTTGACGAATTCAAGTCTCTGAGAAAGAATGCGCACAGCTTACTAACTCCAATACTTATAACTCTCACGCTTCACGCATCCGAACTTAAACTTACAACAACTCAGCTCCTTCGGAGGTCATAATTATTGATATAATGATAACAAGATACACTTACACTTCTTCCAGTTCTGTGCTATGTCATCGACGAATGCGCTCCGTTTCTGTATGTAGTTCTGATTTCTAATCTCTTCTAACTGCTCTTCTATTTGTGGCTTGAGAGGATCGTCATCCGGGACTAGACTGCTCAGAGAACAGGAATCTGGGTCCACATTTGCCTACAAAACAACAATTAGACATGTCAGTATCAATCCACTAAAAATACTTTTCAAGATTCCTTTTAAAAACATTGAACCATTCATTGTATACAGTTTAAACTTAAGCACATTCTGAGCAATTCAAGTCACATATTTCAAATTACAGTTCAGATTAAAGAAATTTTAAGTCCTGATTGCTTTGTTCACTGCTTTTCATTTTCACACAGATTTCGACTTCATTTTAGGTTAAGCTTTCAATTCCTGAAACAAATTTTTTGAAATTCTGATCTGCAAGAAAAGGTCACACCAACCATTTATAACAATTTAGAAAGACATGGAGCTGTATTTTGTCCTAAACTAACTCTAAAAGTTGTTTTTCCTAAGTCTTGGAAACACGAAAACGTGCTCAATCGACGCGCTGTTGGATACCTCCAAGGCTACTGCGTTAAGATAGCGAATGGGAACTTGTGATCTCAGTGTGACGTCACAAATGGAAGACCTGTGGCAACGATGGAATGGAAAAATAAAATTAGCATTTATGTCTGTTCGCAGGAACAGTGATGCCAATAACAACAACCGTACAAGCAACAAAACTCTTTCACGCTTGAAATACTTTACAAAAGGAAAACAAGTTCATTTAAGTTCATATAACAAAAAAACAATAGAGACACCAAAGCATATTTTGATAAAAAAGAACTCCTAAGGAAGATCTCTGTAAGCTGACAAAGATCTTTGTATGCCCAACAACTGGAATAAAAAACTAGACGTCAGAGACCGAACTGTACTCAAATCGGACTTCCCAAACGACGGTGAAAAGAGTATGTTAAAAAAATACTAGGCCGTATGAGCCGAAACCAAGGCTTTATTGATTGCACTTACTTATTGTTCCGACCCCACTTTAGTGGGGAGGGAGGAACTATATAATCAAATGGGGTTTTTTGTTCAGTCAATTTTGGCCCATTGATATATCTGTCCAAGAGTTGTGAGTGATTTAATTAGAGACCACGTACATCCTAGAATATGGAACTTTCTAGATTTTTTAGAATTTCGTTTTACAGGTTTTACAGTTTCGAATTATATCGAGGTTTCGAATTTTTACAGTTTCGAATTTTAACGAGGTTTAAAGTTTTGTGAAAACGCGACAGTTTTTATTCACATTTTCCGTAACTTTCGCTAATACTTGGCTCATTTTTGCTAATATAATTAAAAATATGTTCAATTGTTTAACGATAGAGTGCAATTGTTTTCGTTAGAGATAGAAGAGCGTTGCTGAATCGTTTGATTACGTTTTTTGGCTAAAATTTTTTAGAAAAAATTTCAAAATTCAATCTTTTTTCATCAAAAATGGCCCAATATTTGTTTTTTTCTGGTCCACATTGTTTAAGTTTGCTAGAAGTAGAGACCTAAACACCGTTAACACAGGTTCTGTGAACTCCGAAAAAGAGCTAATTGAAATTAGGCACCTTATAAAAGTCTTCTAGATTTAAGAGTTTGCCGTTTTTATACAAATTGAACTCAATAAATATACAATGCATCATTGATCTTTTGATTTTTGAAGTATTTAACTTAATTAGTGATATAATTCACAGGCATTTAGAACAGTTGGGTGGTTTTTCGGGCGCGAGGAAAAATCAGGGATAGGTTTGACCTCATCATGGATTCTTACAATCAGAAATTAATTTTTACTTGAGCTCTGCCTTCCTTTCTCAAAATATTTTGCTTTATTGTTTGTTTAATGTCAATTACTGACAAAATTTTATATCCACCTCCCAATTAACGTCACCTCCCGTTTACGTGAAAATGAGGCGAAATGCATATACAGTTTGTTTTGAGAGTAAACCTAATGCTTTTTATGGCTCTGACTAAGAGTTTTAGTAAACTTTAACTGAACTCTTGTGCTTGGCCTTCATTTGTAATTCCTTTTGCGGTCTGATTGCTAATTCTAAATGATTAAAGGTCCAAATAGCTTCTTCAAGAAGTGCAAGTGAACTTATACAATACATTCGGTCGATATCCAACGTCTCTTATAACATTGAATATAACTGTTTAAAGAGCAATTCAGTGATTCAGTGAATTGTCGATTAATCTAATTTCTGTCAATTTTTAGCTTATTTTCAGCAAAAACAGCTCTAGCCATCCTTCAAATAAAATACAAACTAATTTTTGTGGCGGTTTGTCTCAAATAACGACTTCTTGATACTACAAGTTTTCAAAAAAAATGTTGAGCATAAATTACCATTTTTGCTGTTTTTTGTTTCTGTGGTTAATTGTCACTTTACTGAAAAATTCAATCATAAAAAGCACTTAGAAAACGCAACAGAACAAATTTATTGCTTTCATAACATATGGTTTTAAGGGCTGCGACACCGTTCTCTTTTCTTATTATTGCCCCGTATTTGTTATTTTTTGTTGTATACCATATATTGGGCAATAAAAAGACTCAAGGACCAGCTATAGATGTAAAAATGAATTTAATACTTAATAACGGTATATAGCCAACTGTTTTAGTGACTTTCAATTTAATTATTTTCGAAAAAGTATTCTACAACTTTTCCCTTTTTGTTCTTGTTTTCGTAACTTTTTCGTTATTTACAATTTAGTATCGTTTTCGTAACTTACAGAGAGATCTCGATAATTTTTTGTTGAACCAAACAATAGCTTCTTTGTTCGTTGAATGTTTTGACTAATGTCGTTAGGGATTAGCCAATTTGTTTCAGAAGAATTTTGTGAGTAAGATAAATTTCAATAATTGTGGTTATTTTTGTAGCCAATTCGAGACACTCCTTATACTGAAAAAAAATTACGATATTCAATGGAGACGCGAGTGAACAATTAAATTTCTCGGGGTTAATATCTTATAAATTTAATGGCTTCACCACTGTCATTTCATAAAGTTGTTTGTGATTTTTTTTACTTCTGCTTAGATTTATTGTTATTTTATAGTCTTCTGACTTAGTCTCAATAATAATAGAAAAGTCATATCCATTATTCAGTGAACTACAATTTGCTCTTAATAGCTGTTTTATTTTCCTCATATGGTCGCTGTTCTTGGTACAACGATTTTTCATAACATATTGGTCATTCTTGCATATTTACCCCTTTTTAGATTTCTGTTTTTACACAGTATTGCAAAAATGGGCGGTTCTGTGGCCATTTTGTATAAAAAAAAATGCAATCAAAAAACTTAATGTTAATGTGTTTTCATGCAAATTCAGAATTTTTTATTTTTGCGCGCATTTGTCGTTCTATTTGTAGCCGTATGACATATAATGGATAATGAGAGGTCTCAATCACTTTCTATGGAGGTATAAATGAATATCTCAATGATTTCAGTCAATACATAATGTTTTTATTCAGTTGATATTAATTTTTTTTTCCGAAAAAGCAATTTTTTACACTTTGCCCTTTTGCTCTTTTCTTGACTTGTTATCAAGTCGAATTCAGAGAAGTCCCAAATTTTTTTCTAATGTAGTATAGGTTTATGTTTCTTTAGTATACGATTTATCCGATGCCATTTTCACCGATGCCAAAAATGGACAACGAGTTTTAGTCGTAATTAATATTTTTAATCATTTCACTTTTATTGTTGTCCTTTCTGGTACTCACATTATTGAAAGGTCTCATCGACCCTCTAAGGTATATTGTTTTATTCATTTACTGGTTTGCTGAACGATATGGTATTTTTTATCTCTTCCTCAATTGGTAGACAATTAAGGGAAAATGTAGATGAGCGGGGTTGGAACATTATGTGCGAACGCACATTACCGAGCCTCCTTGTTTGTTATAGGATCTGCAAATAGCTGAGAAGCAAATCATCACTCACCATCTGAAACAAAAAGTCGAGGCAATTGAGACAATAAAATATACATTTTTATTACAAAAAATATCTTCAAACTGTTCTAAATTGTGCGCAGTTATCCATAAACTAAAAGGTTCTTACCAAGTACATCTCATAAACTAAAGGATAGAATCATTTCTCAGAGCCACAATTTCAAAAAAGGTTGAAAATGTGTAATCGATAGAAAACGAACACAAAAAACGTACTTCGAGACATAAAAACGTATATGAGACATGAAAAGTACCCAAAAAAGTTCACTGCCGACAAATGAACATCACAGATCGGAATCATCTCAAACAACAAGCATTTGATGCTCGGTTAAGTAAGCTAAGAATGAGTTAGATAGTGGGTTGCATTTCAGAGCAAAGTGGGCTTTAATGGCAGAGAGCGCAATGAGATCGCTAAAAATTATTATGAATCAGAGTTAGTTCTAAAAACGAGTGTCAATTACACAGGATTTTGTGGTCTTAAGTTTGGCTTGTAGTTTGCAGTTAGTAGATATTTAGCTTCATCAACTCCCTTAAAATCCTTCACAATTGTGCAAAGTTAGGAATTCATGCATGATAAAATTCACAAGACAAAAAGTTCAGACGAAACTGTTAACTAATATGAAAATATCCAAATAATTTCCAAATAAAAAACAACTCAGATATATCCATGAAGTAACTCCTTATTAGAGAAGCAAAGGAAATATACTAATAAAACACTAATTTAATAAAGATAATAGTGAACCTAACTGAACATGACAACTACATGACAGTGTTGGGAGACATTGTAAAGATTAAATCTCACAAGCGCTAAAGCCTGATAGTTAAAAACCGACAATAAAAACTTTTTAAGATTTTGATTTCTGATAATTTTGCACCTCTTCGAAAATCCGATGGACGCCTAACTGATATTACTTAAGCAGTTTTCTTTAAGAAGTTGGCGAATGGACTTACTAAGTAAATAAAGTTGTCTTCAAACTGCTTCCAAGAGGCTTTTTTTCAGAGAAAGTGAACATTATTGTCCTTGTAGTTTCTTTGAAGCGATGTGCTGCTATCCATTACAAAAAAATGTTAAATAAAAATGGGACCACAGTGTCCTACAAAATAATTACCTAAATGAATAGGACAAATAATTGTACAAGATAATCACTGTATTCATGATGCCATTAGAAAATAACGACCTCTAAGCACTCTAGTTGACAAATGTTACAGCCATATTTGAATACTTTATGGCTGAAAAATTTTGAAGCTCTAGCTCATGGAGAGATTATCTAGCATTTTAAGATCCGCTTAAGACATCCGCTTAAGACAAAGGGTTGTCGAAAAAGAAATTGGCGCAAAAGATCTGCCTCGTAGCTTCTGAAAGGCAATAAAAACAACTCAAAATTCAAAGCGACTCGAGGAAGATAAATGCATCAATAATATTCCAATAAGTAGAAAGAATTTTCCCAACGAGAATTTAAGTTATCAGGAATTTTTTCAGAATTGAAAATGAACTCGTCAACAACTAATGTGCCTCATATTTATTCTGTCATTCTGCTGAAAAGAACATTGCATAGAAGCTAACTTCTTTGGCATAGATCTTTAAATGAAGCTCACTTCCCGGTTTCATTCATTTCCTGTTATGATCCTTTTTTAACTCCTACACTGTTACTCCTGCTTGTGATATCCATAATCACTCTATACTGACTGTGCTTTCCGTGTTTATGAAGTTTAGAGAACAAGAGCTAAGCATAAAATTTCTCATTTCCACTCTGATTGACATTAATATTCATTGAGCTTTTTTTATTCACTTTACTCTTTTCGATGAAAAAAATTAGACTGATCAAAGTTTAGGCGTCTGCAGATCTGTCTGTTTGATTAAGTGTGACTGAGGACCAACGTAATGTCATCAATCACAAATTTAAAGGCAAAACAAACGTTCTCTAAATAAAGTTTGTGACGAGTTCAGCGTCCATGTTAATAAATCTATCGAGGAAGAAACAATAGAAACATGCGTAACTCAAACGTGCCTCCAAGCAATAAATCTTCACATGACTTAATCGTCTTGCAATCATAAGCAATTGGGCGAAAGATGAAGAGGCGCACGCATTTTTTTGAGACTTGCCCTTTAACTTAGGGGCAGCTAGATTATTGTACAGAAGTACTCGACAGACGAAAACTACAAAAAAGCCAAAAAACAAAGTCACAAACTGTGTGTAACTAGAGCTGTATTGGTGACAGTCAAATGAACTGACACAAACAACTACTACATAGCCTAACTCAATTGATTGCAAAATCAACAACAAACGATACCAGTTCTTCAGTGAAAATTACGTAACTACAAGATAGGTTGCAACAAAGAAAAATTGAAAATAAAAAGTAAACACGTAACTAACAAGTTTTATAGAAAAAAGATAACTACAATGAGAAAAACCTAGAAGAAAGCCAGTAAAGCAAAAAAATGGTTTTTAATAAAGAAGAACAGAAAACATTCGCTACAATAAATTAATTTATAAATAAGCATAGTCCAACCTGCAAGTATATCAAATATTTTTGTGCCAGAAAAGATAATTTTTTGAACTTAGAAACTAAAAAATGCCTGAAAAACGTTAGATTAGGATGATTAATGCTTATAATTTTATCAACAATACTCACAAAATTTGCACAATTCTAAATAATCTATAGCTTTCAGACTTCATATTGGTATAACTCCTCATGAGGAAATGCCGTGATGGGGAAGAGCTCAGTCAACTTTAACTCCGCCTCATTTCAAAAGACGACTCAGCGGTGAATCAGTTGCAGGAGCAGAAAACAATGTGAGATCGATGCCAAAAAAAAATCAATTGAACCACAAAATCCGAGAACTGTTGAGCACCTAACAGAAATGGATCTTTCTCCATGGAAAAAAATATAACTGCATCATACTTAAACTTCTATGGCACAAGTTCCTGGAATACGCCCTTACATAGGAATTTTAGGAATTTGAACACAAATTTTACTGAAGTGCCAAAATCTTACGACAACTTAGAAACAATTATTGTACATTTCATTATTCCTCTTTTGTCAATATTAATGAAAACACTTTTCTTGCCCGATTAAGAAATTGAAGTCTCGAAAAAGACCGTGTGATATTCAATCATAATGTTAATACTTTGAGGCACTTGTCTGCCCCTTAGATTGCTCTAATTAAGAAACGTATTTTGGTTGTATGTGTATATAAAAACCGGCTAACTTTGGAGAAATTGCTCTCTAACAATAGGCGGGGCAATTTAATTCATAAGGGGCGTACCTTGCAAATGTCTTAAGGGTGAAACAAACCCTCTCATATGGGTTCCAACCCGGAGCTCCAGAGTTAAAGTTCCATATCTTAACAACTTACCTACAAAGATTTTGCTTCTCCCTCTCTCGCTCACATTTGCTTTTATATGAAACAAACTTTATTTCAGAATGATAACAACTTAGATCATTAAACAATGAAGAACTCAAGAGTGAAAAATTCACTTTGGTAGACTGTTGTACCTCCCCATGAGGCAATGCCGTCATTGCAAAGAGTTCAGGCAAATTTAACTCTACCTCATTTAGAAAGTCTACCCAATTATGAAGCAGTTGCAAGAGCCGGAAAAAATGAGAGATCGATGCCGAAAACAAAATAAATTGAACTACAAAATCCGAGAACTGTTGAGCGCCTAATAGAAATAGATCTTTTCCATGAAAACAAAATAACTGCACTTACTTGAACTTCGATGGCATAAGTTTCTTCAGGAATATGTACTTACATATGAAATTGAACATATATTTTACTGAAGTGCCCAAATCTTACGACAACTTAGAAACAATTATTGTACATTTCATTATTCCTCTTTTGTCAATATTAATGAAAACTTTTCTTGCCTGATTAAGAAATTGACTTCTCGAAAAAGACCGTGTGATATTCAATCATAAAGTTAATACTTTGAGGCACTTGTCTGCCCCTTAGATTGCTCTAATGAAGAAACATATTTTGGTTGTATGTGTATTTAAAAACGCAGACCGGCTAACTTTGGAGAAATTGCTCTCTAACAATAGGCGGGGCAATTTAATTTATAAGGGGCGTAGCTTGCAAATGTTTTATGGGTGAAACAAACGCTATCGCATGGGTTCCGACCCGGACCTCCAGAGTGACAGTTTCATATCTTAACCACTAACTTACAATGCTTTTGCTTCTCTTTCTCTCTCTCTATCTCTCTCTCTCTCTCTTTCTCGCTGACATTTCTTTTATATGAGGATTACAAACTTTTTTTCAAAATGAGATGTACTTAGACAACTAAAATATGAACAACTCAAGCGTGAAAAAGCCACTTAAGAAGTCACAGAATGCTCTAGAACAAAGGCGCAGAAACGGTCAAGCAAAAATTTGCACAAGAAAAGACATCAATTTGCAATGATTGCTTAAAACTTCGTTCGCGAGTACTTAAAAAGGGAAACAATTTATGATAAAATTAAACTAGAGTATCTTTATTTGAAACAAAAAGAGTTTGTATTGCGCAGTGAAATTGAAAACAAAATTAACTGGTTGCGTAAAGAGATGTTTGGGCAGTCTTGAGAGTTTTGGCGAATATTCAGCAATGAATCGACTTTTCAATCATGCCAATAGATCTTGGCTGTCACGTATAATATATTCCAGCACATCAGAAACCAATACATTTGAACATTCTGCTCTTGCTGAATCTTAATTGATATACACTAACTCACATCAACACAGCTGAAGATGTTTGCGTCATATTAATGCCTCTAAGTGTATTTATTAAATTAGTGAGAGATCAACTGTTCACCTGAACGATTGAATTAAATTAAGTTAACAAATTAACCAGAGCAGCAGAAGAGGTCAATAGGCTTCATTCAGTTAGCATCATTTTCAGTCACAGATTCTACATTTGCAAACAAACAATACGATTAATATTGAAATCTTTATTTGAATACACAATGAAGATTAAACATACAAAATATAGAAGCCTCCAGTGAAATTATCAATAAACTCCAGTCTTTAAAAGTGTTTGTCTCAACAGATGTTACAGATTTCTCACAAAAGATTGCTTTAAAAGAGTGCACATAAAGGCAATTTCAGATATATTGAGATGTTACTATATGAGAACACATTTATTTCTCTCCTAACATTTATCAGATCTGATGCGAGAAAATTTTTTGAGAGCTTAATGTCATAGATGGGGAACAGTTTATCAACAGACGATGTAGTTAGTTAGTCTGAAGAAGAAGTTAAGTTAAACGGAATTGTTTCCAATTATGAAAAAAATTGAGGAGGGGAAGGAAACAGTTCCGATAGAGCACTGCATGATTTCCAATAAGAAATGTGCCTCGAAAGGTAACCACGTGAAGTAGCTCAGATTTGAAAAAGATGTGCTCCCAGATTTTAAGGGTTAACAAATCACGAAACTCCATAACACTTCAGGGACATCACCGTGTTTTAATCAAACGAGTATTTTTGACACTTGGTATCGTAATTATCCCGATTTAATACTGACAATGAATGGGCCAAGATTGAAATCACTACCATTTACATATTTTGCAGATCCCAAAACTTAGCATTTAATGATTTGGTATTCCCAAGCTTTGCCTTCACTTATGGTCGCAATTACGATCTAAGATCAATCAAAATCTGGGAAGTCGATAACGATAATTCAGAACTGTTGACAAAATAGTTGGCCTGAAAAAAGATAAAACGTTAATGAAATCATCAGACCAGAGGGATAAGGGGGATAATGTTTGTACGTAACCAATAGGGTCCCTTGGTAGTGGAGGAGGTTCATGAATACACAAAACATAGAACAAGTACCTGGTTTTGAATGGCCTAAATTGAACGGAATTAACAACTAAGGAAACTCTTAAAAAGGACTTCAGTGAGAAGATGGGTAGTTTCGTTGATTGCGGCTGAAGGAATACAAAGCAATTACAAATAACAAAATGGATGTCATTAGTTTGTTTAACAGCAGAGAAAAATCTCAATTTATTGGCATGCAAAACAGCAATATAAGCGAATGAAACTATAAAAGGCCTGATGAACATGATTCAACAACTAGTATTTAGACAAAAAGAGTTTCGATAAGTCGATAGCTTGAAGGTAAACATTTTGCATGCAACATGCCATCGTAATTTCGCATTCACAATATCGAGAAAGATACAAACGTTAAATGAGTGGGGCGCGGGGCATTTTTTATGAGCGAGGGGGGAGGGCTTCCTATTAAATTTGAGGCCAGGAGAGGAGGCGTTTTTCTTACAAATGGTGATATTTAAAAGAGGGGTTTTACTGACAAATTTTACGGAAGGGGGGGGGTAATTTTTTCTCTCCTCGCCCATACATTGATGGGCAACTGACCTGTCTCTGCATTTCGATGGCGACCTCGACTGCAGAGATGACACTCTCTTCCTGGTACCTCTGCTTCTCCTCCATCATGTCCAGTTCCAACATCCATATCTGTGGGAGGGTGCTCAGGGTAAACAAGAGGATACATGGACACACCCTGAAAAACAACATTAATTAAACTATTATTAAAAAAAATTACATGATTCTCTTGTCCAACTCAAATACCTGTCTTGTAAGATCATACATTCTTAAATTCCTTTATTCCAAGTCAGAACCGCAAATAAATTGATATAATATCTCAGCTGGTGTCAATTAATACGCACGGAAATGTTATTTAATTCTTTCCTTAATTCAAAGTAAGAAAGGGAATGTTTTTAAAACAAACAATAATAATAAAACGTTATGCGTCATACCAACAACGCAAAACTAACGAGACATCTCGCACATGATGAAAAGTCCAAAAAAATCTCCAGCTATTATTTTCAAAACCATTAGTTTAGCAATTAACACACCGGTAGACAAATTCAGTAAATTTTATTAGGACTAAGACAAAAACAAAAATAAAGTTCAAAAATGTTTCATGCTACGTAAACTGGATTGCCATTTCAGGCTTTTTTAAAGTTAGATTTGATTTTAAACCAATTGAAAAAAAATTGATTAAAATTTTCTCTTGAAAACAATCGGCTGCCTCTAATTAATATTTTATGCTGTCAAACGGTTGTAACCTGCCAGCCCTAAAAGCAATTATATATGTAATGCACATTCTGCGGTAGTGACAAGAGACCTAAAATTAAATCGATTAAAACAAATGAAACAGAAAACAATAATGAAAAAACCAACAACAGAAAATGCCAGCGATTTAGAGAGCAATTTAAAGAAATTGACAATTTCTAGTCTGACAACAAATATCTTCAATAGAGTTGGTCACAACTCATCAAACACTAAGGATAATGCAGAGAGGAAGATCTATAAACAAAGATTTTACCTTGTTGCTGCAAAGTCTAATAATAGTCTAAACCATTGACTTGACACACGAAATTTGATTTCTCCCGCGACCAAATGAAATTAGTTTGAGATTAAAGTAGAAAGTTGCGATCGAGTATTTTTTTTACAAAAAAAAGGTTTTACCGCTAAATTGACAATTCCCTGCAGTCAAAAAAGCAGCAAACAAGATACAAAAAACAGAAAATTATTTGCTCAATTTTTCCATCCCGTTCACAGTAAATTAAATAATTTAAAAAATAAACATAAACCGACTAATGTCGGAAGAATTGCTCTCGAACGACAGACGATGTAATTTAATTCAGCGGCATAGATAAATCTTCCTTATGGGTCCAAAATTGTTGACCACGCCGGGATTCGAACCATGAACCTCCGGTTCCCTCACCAGTAGCACTGCCCACTCGGCTATTAGGCTCTTGTTTTGCTTTGCTGCAATTCATTTTATTTTAGCAGCAAGCTTCACTTCGGAGTGACAGCAATAAAGACCACTTAAAAATGAAGAACGAAAGCATGAAAAAGTCACTTGAGAAGTTAAAAAATGTTCTAGAGGAAAAGCGCAAAAATGGTTCAAGAAATTTGCATAAAAAAGAACAACTCGTTTACAATACTTGCAATTAAAAGCTAAATAGCAGAGCAGAAGAGGGGTTCAAATTATACCTTGCACACTATCGGAAATTTTAGTCACACGAACACTATCGGTCACTGAAAAAATAAGTGCCTGCTATTTTAATTAATTCGTATTTTGGCGCACCCCAATTTTAAGGAGAGGATACAAGGAGAGGAAGTATCCGTAACAATAAACATCAAACCGATATTTTAGAATAAACAGACAAAACTTCAAATTCCTAGCATTTCAAACTATGTCTTATGAATTTTACTATTTCACTTATGAATTTTACGAATTTTTACTGATTAGCTGTTGTTCAAACGCCCTTTGAGCAGAATAAAAAAAGAAACTAACAGAGCAGCTTCAACGTCCCAAAGTACGTTGTCACGCACCTATTTCGTCCCTCATAGTTACGCGATGATATTCCTTAAAATATCCATAATTAAGTGCTTTATATTAATTAATATTCAGTTAGTTTCAAGGCCATATATAGCCAGTATTTCCATCTAGGCCTGTAACCTCTAATTTGTTTATGTTTACAAAAAACAACCGCAGATTGACAGTTTCACTAGCAAACACTTCAAGCGCCTAAAAGCCTCAATATTTACTTTTTTGAGTTTCTTGATGATAAATTCACATAATCAGTAAATAACTTCATGAGAGATTATGTACTTGGTGAAGTAATTATTCTGATAAAGTAGGTGCTAATACGGAATTGTATATGTACTGAACAAACACCAAGAGACGTACAAAAGCCGGAAATCGCCCTACTTGAAAATCAGTAAATATTTACGAAGGACCAATACAACTCAAAGCACAGCCCTGCGGAACTTACGATCACCAAAACACCGGAGAACCAGCCTGACAATCAGTTGCCTATCATCTCATAAAACTTGATAAAACTTGAGAAACTTCTTGTTAAAATTATTAAACAATTCTTGCTAAAATAATTAAAGATTGAACTGGAAATTCTCTTAAAAAACCTCCAAGTTTGATAAACTAAGTTACAGAAGAAATAGCGACTAACTTAACACTAAAATGCAAGGCAAATTAGTGGATATATCACGCATCTGAACCGCTCAATAAAAGGCTATTACTAGCTGATTTTATTCAAAATATATCTGCTAAAAATCGCACTGTGAAACACCAAAATAAGTCCTTGTAAAATGCCAATTGTTCAAGTTAATTACTTCTAATATAAACCTCAATAACACCACGAGGAACACTATTAAAAATCAGTGCATAACATGGTGACAGGAGTTATTAACTGTTTTTCAGTTTAACGGACCAATAATTCGATTAATTCCTTGATATTTTCGATATTTCCTTTCTTTATTCTGTTGTTTTCTTTCTTCTCTTCTTCTCCATTACCTTAAGAGCCTCCAATCATCCAGAACCACATCCAGCACTTCCTTTCCGAGCAAGATGATAACACAAAAAGCAGTAACAAAGGAAAGAATGGGTGGAAACTGTGTTTGTGTCTCTGTGGACTAAGTGTAACAGTAATACAAAAGTGTTTGAGTGGACAATAACTGGAACACACTCAACCACAGCCGCCACAACGGACAAAAACAACACAGGGTATTTGCAAACGAGGATATTGTGAGTAAATGAATTTGTAAAATTAATTTTGGTGCTTTATTTATGTCAATTTATAAAGAACAAATTCGCCCCGCTATTAATAATTGTCGCTCTTCCCCCAATTTTGTTGAACATATTGAAGGAAACCACATTGATTATACTCAAAACAACAGTAAAACGCAAGCTCAGATAGTAACCGCTTTTTCCTCTTCATTTTATAAATCCATTGTAATTTATGTGCTAGATAAAGATGATAAACGTGTTGCAATTTATTGGACAGCAAAAAGTCTAAATCAAAAAGTTCGCAAATTTGGCCTTACTCGTAACAAACTTCAATCTGACAGAGATAATAACCTTGATAACATCATCACTGATTATCAGATAACATCAGAATAATAAATTACTGAAACCATCACTTAATTATTATTTAAAAGAGGGCAAAACAAAGTTTAAACAAAAAAAATAAAAAACAATTATATTTTATTTCCCCGCCCAGCTCCGGAGGTTAATGATTCAAACACTGACTTCGGTCAATTATGCTGTTGCCTATTTGAGTGCAGCTTCCACAAGGCCTGTGCGGTCGTGGTCCCCACGAATTTTCCTAAACTAAGGGGCACTCTTTAGAGGTGAGACTTCGGCGGCCCATACGGCTTCAACGATATAAGTCTGACGATTCGACCGGAGCTTTAGGAATAGGCTTATAAGCAGCCCTTCTTTATTACTTTCGGAACGAATGATTTCAGTAGTTTCTTTTCTGATATTCTTGTGCTATTCATTTAACTGTTTTCATCTCTTAAAACCCCTTAATCTCTCCATTAAGTTAAGTTAAGTGTGCTATTTAATACTTTAGAACGAAAGTAAGACTGATTGAACGAAAAGTATATAATCTAATCGGGTAAAAAGCACAATGGCACACGCGCAAATCAACATCACGCCTTTTTCCGGATCCGAAACGGACAATTTTAACGAGTTTGAACAACTAATAACAGGTGCAATCGGAGTCGCAGCAATCGCAAACGCACAACAAGCGAACTTTTTGCAGTTACATTTAAAAGGAGATGCTTTACGATACTTCTTAGCCCTACCAGAGGCTACCAGACTAGTCTTTGAAGACAGTATAACAGCCCTAAGAAATAGATTCACGCAGGATGACTTGAGAGAGATCAGAATTATAAAGTTAGAGAATCAAAAGTTTAATCCAAAAACAGACACTGTTAAAAATTTCTTAGTAAAGTTAAGAACTGAAGCCAATAAAGCATATCCAGCACCTGAAATAGTAGTAGCGCCAGCAGGAGCAGGTGACCCAGAAGCTCGTAGATTCGAAAGAGAGACAGCAGCAAGAGATTCTGCCCTACAGATGTCAGAAAATCGAAAAAATGAGCAAATAAAGCGCTTCTTTATTAAGTCAATGCCAAACTGGCTTAAGCCTAAGCTCTTAGAAAGGCCAGAAACAGATACCATTGATCAATTATGCACCTTAGCTAGCCAACAAATTGCAGTAAGGGAGATGTGTAACAGAGAAGAGTACTTTGACGACGGCTTTAATGAAATAACGGAAACAAATACTGATAAAATGTTAAAAGCAATAGCTACTATTTCAAATAATCAGAAAGAACTTGAGCAGAAATTTGAGCAGAGAACAGCACCTAAAAATGAGCCATCAGAACAAGGCCCAGTAAACACATTCACACCACATTACCCTCAACAATTCTACAAACAAAGTTATAGACAAAATTTCCGCCCTCAATACCAAAATTATCGACCAAATTACCCTCAATATCAGTCTAATTACCGTCTAGTTCGGCAAAACTATTGGCCCCAGCAACAGTACGCCCCTCGTGCTAATAATTACCGAGAGTTTAGACCACAATTTAATGCCCCTAGACCGTTTCATTATAACGAACAGCCACAAACTCGTAATTATTGGACCGAACCTTCAGATAGTCCCCCATTTGTTCATCCAGCTTATGTTAATAGACCAGTTTATCGGTTCCCAACAAAAAATACCCCCCAAAACCTTCTTAGACAGGGTATAGTTTACGATAGTCCAGCACAAGACCGATACGGTATGCAAAAAGCAAAAGAATTTAGTCGTGCTGGTGCACTCCAAAGCAGAAATATGAGAGGTATGATTTTTCCATTTAATCAACAAAAAACTAATCAAGCCACCCAACTTTAAAAAACCAAATAAAAATTATAAAAACTCAGTTAACCATTATAACGAAAGCACGTCTAGTCCTAGTTTAGATAAAGTAATAGAGCCAGTTTATATTAAAAGTAACAAAAAGCGTAGAAAACGCAAAAGTAATAATAATAAAAGTAAAGTTAATAATTCTGTGCAACTCACAACACAAATACCTCAATCCGCACCAAAGCCAACACCACATGTTCAGCAATTATTCAGCATTGTCCCACTTTTAGGCAGAACATTGTCCTATGTTAAAGTTAAATTTAATG
The DNA here is from genome assembly GCF_964194025.1 of Convolutriloba macropyga. Classification (NCBI taxonomy): domain Eukaryota; kingdom Metazoa; phylum Xenacoelomorpha; order Acoela; family Convolutidae; genus Convolutriloba; species Convolutriloba macropyga. Next base: position 57,058,980 of record NC_134474.1, read on the forward strand.
GAGAATTAGAAAGACGCGCACTAGTTGATACAGGAGCATTTGCAAATGTGATAAGTCGTGAGTTTTACAAGGAACTAATTAATACAAATATCAATTCAATAACAGAAATAGAAAAGCCAGATCTAGACAAAGTTAAAATGGCAAACGGCAACATAGTTATAAATTGATAAAGCAATTAAAATTACATTTACATTGGGCACACAAACATTTACAGAAGATTTCCTTGTTTTAATTGTCACAACTCCTGTAATATTAGGCAACCCATTCTTCGTTAAACACAAAGTTAGCATCTGCCCAGGACAAAGTTACATTAAATTCCCTGATCAAACTCTGCAAATAAATGAAAGCCAGAAAAGCAACCCAGAAGAGTTGTAAAACGAAAAAAATTCGGAGTTTATACACAGAAAAAGCAAGTCTTACAGCCAAATCAACAAGCAGTTTTAGAATGCAAGCTTTATGATAAACTAGAATCATTCACTGACCTCTGTGGGGTAATAATTCTAAACGAACTATTTGAAAAAGACAGTGAAGTAATATTAACATCCTCTTTAAGTAAAGTTGCTGAAAATAACATCCTGTACATCTACGTCCTGAACATTACTGATCACCCAATTAATATAAATAAAGGCGAAGAAATAGCCAAATTCTCGTTCTTAACGTCTGATCAAGCAGAAAAGTTGTTAGAAGTAGATCCTCAATTAATAAATGTAGCAAAAATGAGTGAAAATTATTTAACAGAAATAAATCAATTAATTCAAGTTACAGACACCCCAAAAAGAAAAGCTCAACCAGCGAAACCAGCGCCAGAATATGAAAAACTATGGTTCCCAACGCCTGAAACGTGCCCAGATCCGACAAACTTGTCGCCCTTGCAGAGAGATATCTATGAGCAACTGCTAAAACTGCAAGAAATGGAGAAATTAGATCCAAAGGGTAATAATCAGGATAAAATAACATTTTTGAGCAAGTTTCCGTGGGAAAAATCAGCCCTTAATGGTGAGCAAAAAGCAGTAGTAGGCGAACTACTAGTTGAATTCAGTGATATCTTTGCGAAACACAGATTTGACGTCGGATATAATACAGATTTAAAAATAAAGTTAACTCCAGAAAGAAGCATACCAATTTACGAACAAGGCCCTCCAACACCCGTCCATTTGAGAAATGAGCTACAAGTAGAGCTCGCACTAATGCATTATTACGGACTGATAACAACTTTGTCTCAATCAAGATATAGTAGTCCACTTTTCGCACAACGAAAGAATTCAGGAAGACTTAGACTATTAATTGACTTGAGAAAAGTAAACCACTTGCTGAAAAATGACTACGTGAATACCAACTTCCCGATGTCTAACATGAGTGACGCAATAAATTACTTTGCCGGGAAAAAATTGTTTACGAAGATTGACTGTTCTCAAGCATATCACTGTGTGCAAATGGCAGATGATGTATCAGTGCAACTGCTAGCACTGATACATCTTAACTTTGCTTCGAGAACTTATGCATATAAATGTCTCGCACAAGGATTGAATAAGTCAGTAACAGGATTTAGTTCCTTTATTAGACATTACTTGGACCCATGCTTAGCTTCAGGAAACTGTACCCAGTTTATGGATGATATTGGAAATGCAGTAACAAATTTTGAACAACTGGTACCCTCTTTACGAGAAATTTTTACGTGTATACGTCAATCCGGACTGAAACTGTCGCCCGAAAAGTGTGAAATAGCAACAGATACGATGAAATTCCTTGGTAATAACATCAGTGCAGAAGGAATATCACCAGAAAAATCAAAAATAACTAAATTTCTTGATAAATTCAAAATGCCAAAAACAACAAAGCAAGTAAAACGACTAATTGGCTTCACGCAATTCTTCCGTAATTACATACCTAATCTAGGTGAAAAACTAATGTCATTCTACAAGCTCCTGAAGAAGGATGCAGTAATAGAAACCACAGAAGAACATGTAAAGGCATTAGAAGTAATAAAGAAAGATTTAATGGAAGCAACGAATGTAACTTTGCGATTGCCAAAACCAGGGCTACAGTATGTAATTCTTTGCGATGCTAGTTACCAAGGTGCAAGTTTTGTACTAATGGTGGAAGACTACGTAAACGAAACAGGAAAGAAAGAAAAGAAAACATACGCTCCCGTATCGTTTGGATCGCATTTGTTTAATGCTACGCAATTAAAGTTCTCAATTTATTACAAAGAGTTCCTAGCCTTGTACTATGCACTGGACTACTTTTCACACTACATTTGGGGATCAAGCAAACAAGTAATTATACTCACCGACAACAAAAGCCTTACAAAATTCTTTCAGTCAAAATTAATACCGCCATCTCTTTGGAATTGTTTAGACAGAATACTCGCCTTTAATATAGTAATTGCTCACATTCCTGGACGCGCTAATTACGCAGCGGATTTTCTCTCGCGAATGGAGAATGATAAAACAGCAACAATGTCTTTAAAGTTAACAGATAGAATTCCAGTCAGAGAAATAGAAATAGATACTGAAGCATAAAATCCTGATATTGAACTGAACGTATTATTTGACACTGAAAACTTTAGTAATGAAATTAATAACGATGAACTTGATGTACTTAAAAAGCTTGGATATTATGAAGATAACAAAAAACGTCAAAGTAACTCACCAATCACAGAAATACAAGGGCTATTTAAACTAAAAAGAAAAGCAGAAATAAATTCAATTGAGTACCCAAATCCATTAGATGAGTTTCCAGACCTTACAGACAACTTAATTAGCCTTAACTTAGCAGATGAGCAGCAAAAAGATGCAGACATTAGAACAGTAATAAGCTGGATTCAACAACATAATCAACAACCAGATTTAAAGTATGCTTCAACCAATTTAAAAAAGTATCACAAACATTTACACAGATTAATTCTTGAAGGGAATGTCTTATACCGGAATTTTTATGACGATACTGGAAAAGTACTTCATAAACAATTCTGCGTACCTAAGCATTTGTGGAAAGACTATATACAGGCTCCATAATTCACAAACAGCAGGACATTTAGGCATTAAAGCAACAATTCAGGAATTCAGAAAGCGATTCTATTACCCAGGCTTCACCGAACATTTCATTAGTTTCATTAAAAATTGCCTCACTTGTCTTCAACTTAACAGAGTACCAAAAAGCCACATCACACCCAAGTTACAACCAGTCAGTTCTCTACAATCATACCCAGGAGATATGCTACAAATAGATTTAGTAGGCCCCCTAAAGTCATCACAATATAAGTATGTCTTGAGTGGAATAGATGTATTTACAAAGTACCTATTCGCAGTTCCGTTAACCAATGGATATGCTGATACAGTAGCCCGAGAACTAGTAAAGGTGTTCTTCCAACACAGCTACATTCCTCAAACAATACTTAGTGACTTAGGAACTAACTTTACTTCTGAATTAATGTCAGAATTAGCAAGCTTACTAGAAGTAAAGTTAAAACATGCCTCACTAAAGCACCCTCAGACTATTGGAGCAGTAGAACGATCTCACGGACCACTGAAACGAATTCTGAAACTGAATACAGAAGAACAATGGAAAGACTGGCATAAATATGTTTCTCTTGCAACCTTTATTCATAATACTTCATATCATTCAGCGACAAATTGTTGTCCTTCAACTTTATTCCATGGCAGAGAACCCATCAAACCCCTTGACATACGGTTCTCCAGAAAAGTAATGGAGGCAGTAGCAGTAAATTCTGATTTCGTTAATGAACTGCAAGACGCCATGATGCAAAAGTATGGAGAAAACAAAGAAAAATTAACGACTGCTTACTTGAAGTACAAAAAGTATTATGATCAAAAAGCATCAGCTAAACCGATTCTGGAGAAATCATTCTGTTTACTTTTAAACCCTAAGCTACTAGAACAATCAACAGTAATAGCTTCCCAAGTACAGAAATGGCTCCCGCTATATAAAGTGGAAAAAGCCCTTACCGATTCTAATTATATCATTCGAAAAGTAAATACGAACTACACCCAATGTGTTCATCGCATCAGACTGAAGCCAATTAAACCAAGTGAAACTCCTGAAGATCTCGAAGTTATCAACCCTGTAAACTTTCAAACTGACCCGTCGAGAAGACAACACATGGAACCTGACCTATTTGATAAACATATCCCAGAATTAATCAATGAGCAAGAAACAGAGATACAACAATCCAAGAAAGTGAAACAAGATCCAGTCAGAGTGACCATAAATGTTCCCCTAGGTGGACCATTAGCAGGACCAGCAGTAGCAGCACCTCCAGCAGCCCCACCGGCCCCACCAAGGGTAGTAGCACCAGCAGTTAGACCACGAACTGCCCCAGTCCATCTTCCAGTATTTGATTCCTCAAGTTCAGACGAAGCAATCCCAAATTTATTTGATGAAAATAGTAGTTCAGATGAAAATTTAGCTGACCTAAAGCTGGATGCAGAACAAATTGCTCGAATACCAGTTAACCCGTTAATTGCTGACGAAATTAGACCTCAAGAACCAGAAGTTCGCGTTCCTCTTGTACCATCCTCATCAGACGATGAAATGTTTTTACCAGCTCAACAGCCACAGCCGTCAATAGTACCACTTGATATTGAATCGCCTCCAGAAACACACGAAGAACAATATGCTCTAACTGATAGAAAAATAAGAGCGCGACCTTATAATCCTAAACGAAAACCAGAGAAAAGTGCATTCAAACCACTAGACTACCAACGGCGAAAAAATGTACGCGGATTTAAATTTGATAGAGAAATAATGTTGCATAAAGAAGATAGAACAAACCCTTACATAACCAACCAAGTTAGAAGATCAGGCAGTCCTAGACCAAAAAATGCACGTGCCAGACTGGAACAAGAAGAAAAACGTGAAGCAATAAAAGCATCAGCACAAGCAGCACAACAGTCAAATACACCAAGGAGAGAGACAAAACTAGATCAAGTTCGAGCAAGTATAGCAAAATATTCAGGGAGAACGCCCAGCAGTTCAGCAAATAAACCAGTTACTCGATCTCAATCAAAAAAATCTTCACCAGGCTCATCTAATCAAAATTTAAACCATTTTAGTCAAGAAATAAATGCAACATATCGAAGTTCTCCAACAGATATCTTATATTCACCATACTCTTTTGCACACTGTATATCAGCAGACCTTGCAATGGCAAAGGGATTAGCCCGACAAGTCAAAAGCTGGTACCCAGCAGCCCCAAGTGCAATTAGACTTAGATATCCACCTGATATTGGCTCAGTTTTAATCTACTTCGACCCCATTTCTGAACGTTATATCTTCAGTTTAGTTACCAAATTCAGATACTACCACAAACCCACTTACGAATCAGTATTAGCAAGTCTCTATGAACTGAGACAAATAGTAATAGATGCAGGAATTACACACTTAAGTCTTCCAAAACTCGCCAGTGGCTATGATAAATTAGATTTTAACATCATTTTTGAGCTTATATGTCAAGTCTTCGAACCTCTACCCATAACCATCTATATCCATTAGCATGTAAAGACCCAGTACAGTCTAGCAGTACCCTTCATTTGCCCAAAAAGCCCAACAAGCCTGAGCAACTTAGCCCTAAAGTCCAAAAATCACAAAAAAATTCGAACAATTTTGACCTCAAATCCTAGTTATTTTGTTATATCTCCAAAACTACTTGTCTGAACCTGGATTAACCTATTGTTCTGAAAAGCCCTTATCCAGTAGAAGCAATTCCAGCTATTATTGACCCCATTCTACCCGTTCTTAGCACCAAAAACTTAGCCTAAAATTGACCCTTCCGAAATTCCCAGGTTCAACTCAGAAAAACAGTCATTAAATTGTGAAAAATGCCCCGATCACCCCAAACTTTTGCGCTGCAGCATTTTTCAAGCTTAGAAACCGACATGCAAATTTTGAAGCGATTTGGAGAACTTTATAAATTGAGTGACGCTGGAGCCCTCAATTTTTGACACTTTTCGAATCCGCTCGAATTCAATGATAACTCCCACAAAAAACCCCCAATTGACCCATCTTATAGCCCTAGATCATTCTACTGCTCACACTTGACATCCCAGTACCCAAAAATCCCGTCAAAAATCAATAAAAGTTGAGTTATGACAAAAATACCGAACCCTACCAAAGTGTGCTAAAATTGATTAAAATGTAGTGTAAATTATACCCCAAAAATATGCCAAAAACTGTCCCGAATGCCTCCAGCAGCTACTCCCAGCTGCCACCCACATGGTACAACCTCAAACAACCGTTAAAACCCAATATTTCTAAGTATATGTTGAAAAATGACGAAAAAACAAAAAAATACGCTTCTGCTTCAAGCCTCCGCTTCAAAAATTTTGTCATTTTATTCTCCACGTGACCCGATAAAAGCCACCTAAACCCCCTACAACCCTAGTGTAAACCCCCACTAGCTTTGTAGTACCATAAAAACCAGTCCCAGCTCACCCCAGGATCAACCGTGAAGACTTAAACCCAAATAAGCTCTGAAATCGCCACAATTTTGTAAGGAAAAATCCAGTTATTTCCCACTAGAGTCACAAATATTAACTTCTGACAAAAATTAGCCATACCATTAGCACTCCCACATCTATATCTCTCAGAATATGCACTACCAGCCCCCTAGTGCCAATACAAGCTGAGAAAAGACTGCCAAAGTAACGAAAATCACAAAAAATCGAGTGTAATTTCCAGAAAAAGTGATCAAAAATGCATCTTAATACCCGAATATGCCCAATTTTATTGTTAATTCAGTTAGCCCTACTCATGAGCAGTCCAACCATAGCAATATCAATCATTTTGAACAAGTTTTTCATAACCTCATAGCCAATAACCTATCGCCTATCTGGGCCTTTCCAAAAAACCCAGGTTCACTGCAGCAAAAACGAAAAAATAGTTGAAACCGCCCAAATTTTTGCGCTGCAGGGTTTTTTGAGCCGATAAAGCGATTCACCAATTTTGAGCTCAATTGGAGCAGTTTAAAAATTGAGTGACGCTGGGCCCCTCAATTTTGGAGACATTTTGAAAATTCACGCACATGTTCATAAAATCCAAAATATTTATCAAAAAGCCAATATTATTAGCTTAAAACATCCGCATGCTCAAGCTCTACACGCTCATATCAAAAATATTGAAAATTGTTAAGTAAAATGTTGAAATAATAGTAAAAAACTGAAGCCTACCAAACTCTTCTCAAATTTGCCAAAATAGAGCCAAAATTAGACTATAAAAATAGTATCAAATAGCCGAATTATGAGCGCATATCCAATATTCAGTCTCCCTAGTAGTTGTCGAAGCCTAATAAATCCATACAATTGCATAGAAATTCATAAATGTTGAAAAAAGTGAAAAAATCGAAAATTCCACATATTTCACAAAATTTGTTCCGAAATTCTAAAGTGAAAAACTCAATATATTATAGTCAAATAATGCATTAAACCACACCAATAGCTGCCACCAACATAGTACTCACTAGTATGACCCACGATTACCGCCAAAAATCAATCATCTTCAATCCATGTCAACTTATGCACACAACATGACGCATCACAAGTAAAAATTCAGTAAATTTCACAGAAAATCTGGCATAAAACCTAAGTTACTCAACTCCAAACCTACCAAAATGCTACACCTGATAGCCACAGATATCAGTAACAACAGTTAGCACCTGATTTAGGCCACTAGAGAATCACCAGACTGACACATGTCTCGAAGAAGCTCAATTAGTGGAAGAATCATGCTTGAAAATTTGCATTTTGGACCCAAAAATCAACGTTATGACCCGATAAATAGCTTCAAACCCTATAATTCAGTAACATACATTAGTACCAAGCACAGGCGGTACCATTTTGACCATCCAATACCGAAAATGTATGAACAGTGAAGACTTATTTAGACCAAAATTTGATGATTCAAAAATAGCCAGGTTCAGATCACGAAAACAATCATAACTTTGCGAAAAATGCTTAAATTGCGCCAAATTTTTGCGCTGCAGGGTTTTTTGAGCCCCCAAAACGATCTATCAAATTTGAGCCCAATCGGAGCAATTTAAAAATTGAGTGACGCTGGAGCCCTCAATTTTTCGCATTTTTCGTTTTTTCAGACATCAGTAAAAAAGTTGACCAAAAAGTGTCCAAAGACCTGAATTTATTGAATAGTTATTCCCCACCGATGTCTACTGAGTGGGCCAAGCCAAAAAATTTGCCCAAAGTTCAATAAAAATTGAAAAATTCACATATTTACCACACCAGCCCTGATGCGGAAAAATCACCAAAATTACGAAAGAATTACATGTGAAAATTAGTACCAAATACTCTTCCAAACCAGTTCAAATTACACACAAGTGCTGCTAACAACCAGATTAAGTATCTAGAACCATTAGAACCAGCCTATGATCAATAATTGACAAGTAAATTAAAGTTAATGCCCAAAAATCAAAAAAGTCGTTATGTCACCAAAATTTCACTTTCACAAATATGTCATTATAAAGTCACACACTGCAATTAAAATGTTACCACACGTTCACACACTTCACAGCTGCTAGTCCCAACAGTCAAAACCAATTAACAAAGCTACAATTGACAAATAATAAGTAAAAACTCACCTACAGATGAAACTAAACTACCTGATGAATATAATTGCACCGACACTAGTCAATTCTCATCGGCGCTATCCTCAGCTACGGTACCACCACCACTAGTACACTGACCGGACTGACCCCTTGTCCTAGTAGAACGAGTCACGTACCGCTCAGCATCGTCCAACCTGTTTAAATGTCATTATAATAAATAAAAAGCCTCAGAATTATATGAAAAGCACGATAAATATTCACAAAAACAGTTAAATACTCACTTTGGAAAGTCCACAATTGGCTCACAATGGTACCGATACTCATTGTCGATGAACTTCCCGATGCACTGGATCAGTACAGCAGGAGCGGTGGTTTTAGCATTGATAGAATGCCTGTAACACACCCAGCCGCCCCCCATTTCCTCAGTATACTGCCAATAAATATTGACGTTGCATCCCAGGAAAGAAGCCATACCGACAAACTAAACAACAAAACCTCAAAGAGTACCTACCTACACATGCACATATCAAAATTAACAGTAATTACGACAAAACTTTACCCAGAACTCGGCCAACGACCCATTATCTTCACTCTCAGCAATCTCATACTCCGACACAAAGTACCCTAACTGATCCTTTACAAGCTCAGAGAACCCAGGCGAACGCATCTTGGCCACAATAGCCAAGCGTAGAGCGCGAACATTATGCTTGGGAACCTTCTTGTCTGCAACAAACCAAACAAACGTGAATTAAAGTAACAAAACTTAGTGAAAATTGCGACAAAACACAACAAATACCTGACTTCCGACCAGTTAAAGTGTAGTACAGAGCACTGAGAGCACACAGACCACCAACTTCGGCCCTCACACCAGCCGCACCAAGCAACTTTGGAGTTTTAAATGACACTATGTCCACATGCTCAGCATAAATGTCATTGTAAAACTCGTACCCCAATTCGGCACACACATTTGCACGCAGATTTGCACGGAAAAAAGTGCAATGCACCTCTTTACCGTGCATCCTCTTCACGAAACATGGCACACACTCACGACTAGCTCTAAACAGTAAGCATACACCACTCCACAATTAATAATACATGTAACAAACTAAAGAAAAACAAAAAAAAATATCAATAAATATTATAAATATATGCAATTACCTCTCAACAGCGGCCTGCAATCCCCCCATCGACCGTGGAAAGAAGAACCCAGCAGCTTTCAGGCGATCGACTTGTGACCTCACACGAGTAATGTGCTTTGCAGAAGCACTAAACCCGACATGAAGCGAAGCCAACTCCTGAGACACCATCTGCTGAGTTGGAATTTCCTTCTCCTGAACTTGCATCTCGCTGCCCACCTTCACTTCCACTTTGTACATCAACACCTCCCGATTTACGGCCAATTCTGATGTTCCCACGTTCTTTGTCCCCAGTACCATATGTTCTGCTTTGTCCCGATAAGCTCGTCGCTCCTCAGATGACCGAACAAATGATGGATACATCCATTCAGATTGAGATAACGACTTGCTTCGCAAGAAAGTCAGAAAATCCTCATACTGGGCAACATCCATGATTCACAATAACTATCTGAAAGTTTCAAAATTGAGTCAAACTAGTTATTAAGCGAGCAGAAAACTAAAGTGTTAAGTCAAAAATGAACAATCACAGGAATGAAAACACACAAACAGAAAAAATTACGCAATAAATGCCAAGGACATTTAAATACCATGCTATAATGACCGCTAATAGTTAATAACACATGCCGCAAAACACACAACAACGCTCTGAACACACAATTACACCCTTCACTAGCATTCACTTATTTACTACGCCTCTCTAATTCTTCCTTTTGTCCCCTACTTATATCCTCAAACCCCCCCACAAAACAAGTCTTGATATATTAATTACTACCATATTACTAGCACCATGTACGAAGTATATTAGTAGCACCAGTCAATATTACATGTAAAACTACAATATTACAGTCAGTCCCAATAGTCCTTACACAGTCATATTAATATTAATATTACACAATATTACAGCTATTAATATAGTTAAATAAAATAAAAATAAGTAATAAGTCACACTGAATCTTCCTTGACAGCCTCCCCTGATCTTCCCACTTCCCTCCTCCTCCTCCTTCGATTTGCCCACACTCCCAACAATCCAGATACTAATGATAATAATAAAAAGAATACTAATATAATAATAATCCACCACTCAGTCCCACCACCACTCCCATTATCAATAACTATATCATCTACTGCTGTCATATTGCACTTTGGATGTTTCAATCTTGACCAGTGAACAGCGTTCCTTCCAACAAACCTGGTCCCATTCACACAGCACCCAATAATTATGGCAGAAACCGTGATATTAAAGCACATGGTGCAATATTGTGGGCGAAATAATCTGAAAAACTCGAAAAAACATGTAAAGACTGCATAATTCGACCCCCCCAACCACTATCCCCATCATCACACACCCACCATTCAACCAAACAACCACACTTCAACATGTTTAAACACCATATTCAGTAGTAATATCAATAAATACACACATCAGCACACATCACCTAAAAGTAAAGTACACCTGAAATAAATAAACATCACATAAACAAGTGCCATATTGAGAAAACTAGATCTAGAAGCCCGAGTAAAGTAACTAAATGAGCAAATAAACACCGGAAGACCAAATAGAGCCAGTTGAAACACTCAGAAGAACCACATCAGTAGAAGATTGTCCTGAAACATAGTCGATATTATTGAAATATGAAAATGTTACTCACAATTGTGTTGAATCTCTTACTTTTCGGCCCCACTTTTGAAACTCCGATCAATACAGAAGCAGCTCTGGATAAAGGCATCATCTTCCATAAAGAAGGAAAGATTCTGATTACCGAAAAGTTCATAAATGTGGAATTTTTAGTACCGTTTCCTCGCTATAATTTCACTATCAGACAACAAGTAGAGACTCTACTTAGTGAACTCTCGAAAAAATGGATCACGCAATCGGAATTTTGCAACCTTACCCACAGCACTACTTACCGGAACCAAACAGCTTCCTTCAATGTTGATTGGCTTTACGCAAAAATACTCAATGAAACAATAGAAGCCGAAATTGAAGTCCTTAAATTACGCAACGAGACTGAAAAACTCCTTACCAGAGTCGAAGAAGACTCTCACAATCGACAAAAACGAGCCGCCCCGCTTGCAATCGCAGCCGCAGTCGCTGGAATTGGACTCTTTGGTCTAGGAATTGCAATGAGTAGTGGAGGATGCGGTGGAATTACAGGAATTTTCGGATCTTGTCAGCGAACGTCCCAAAATGCTGAGATGCTGAGAAGATCGACAGATTAGCCAGCAGTTTCAACAGCCTCAATGACTATGTAATGGAAATCGGCGCACAAACCGATGAGAAATTCTTCCTAGTTGCTGACGAACTTGCAAAGGTTTACAAAGTTCAAAACGAAATGCAAGAAAATCAGAACAGAAACTGGAAACTAGTAGAGGAACAGTTTGCAATTATAGATCACAATCTGAACGCACTAGCAACCTGCATGGAAATCCAATTATCACAGCAACAATTGAATTTTAACTTTGATACAGCAGCCTCATTACTTCTCACTCTTTATGCAGATATTAAAAGTTACAGAGCAGCCTTATATTCTTTTCGCATTAATGTTATAAATGCCATTCCTACTTTGCTTGACAAACGTCTTCCAATCTCTTTAGTACCTCGTAAATCTTTGATAAAGATCCTTGATTCAGTCCATGATAGCCAAAAGAACGCCCCAGATCGTCTCACTTTGGCAATACCCATGACTGACATACTTTCGTACTACGATGCGAAATTAGTACAAGAGATTTCGACAGTTGAAGACGGACTTTTACTGACACTAGCCATTCCCCTAGCCTCTAGCCAGACAGTGTTCGAAGTTTATCGTGCAATAGTAATCCCTATGCCTCAGAAGGACTCCGTAGACGCCTTACGATATGTAATAGAGGGAGAGTACTTAGCAATCTCAGAAGGACAGATGGAAACCACAGTACTGACGAAAGCTCAGTATGACAACTGTCTTGGATCGCCTCGATACCGAATCTGTCATGAGACAATGGAAACCCACCTAGGATTCTCCTCGTGTCTAGCAACCCTCAAGTTTCACCACACAATCTCAGCATTGAAAGTATGTGATACAGAGAAGGTTGTGTTACCCAACCCAGAACGAGCACAGAACCTCGGATATGGAATTTGGCTCCTCACATCAGCTTCAAGTGATTATACCCTTAGTGAGATTGGTACGGACGAAAATGGCCGACACATCAATGTTCCTCACAAAGGTTGTAACATCTGTTTAATCACATTAAAATGTGGACATACAATGTTCAGTGACAACATTAAGATTCGAGCTGATTTACAAAGTTGTCAGCACCTTCCAGCAACCAGAATTAATGTTAAATTACCAGATCCACTTGCCCATTTAATTGATTCAGTGCCTAACATACATGAACTTCCGAAATATGACTCTCCCACCGAAGCAAATCTCGATTTATTGAAGAAAGTTAAAACGGAATTTATTTACTCGAACAGAAAATTATCAACAGAGTCACTAGATGCCATAGCAAAACCAATTACCACTGAAATGAAGACATTCAAGCCAGCACTAATTGATAAACTTGAATCTTACGTTCCGATCAAGCTTTCTCTCTCGTTAACAATCATTGTCTTTATCGGAAATCTAGCGTTACATATTCTCTTCATGTTCTTATACCATAAAGTAGCTTTTGTACGACGAATGGTACCAAATTTCATGAAGCTTAACGGAACCAATGTACCGCTAAACCCAGTAGTTTCCGTACCCAAGCATCTGAAAGCAGATGTAGTCACAACTCTTGCCAAACAACTCAAGCAACCGCCAACAGTCATCTCTCCAGAAGAACTTGGAACCCTCAAACGACAACGACGAAATTCCATGCCTACAACTTCTGCCATATCACTCAACACCATGGACCGATTTAACACAGACGACGAACTGGACCATCAAGCTCAATCCCGAGAGGAGAGTATGCTTTAAGCTCTTGAAAGTCTTATATAAGTTTGACAAGTATTATTCCTCTCACACATTAAGTATCTCTTCATTCATTAAGCTTAACTAATCAGTGCTTCATAAGTTCAAACTAGTACCTCAATTCACAACCTAAACCAGTGCTTTAAACCATTCATTCAACCAGTATCCTTCTTATCCTGCTTCTAACAGTTTAGGGCCTTTATTCAAAGAAATAACCATGATTATTCCCAGTGCTAATTCAATGTCTCCTCTTAATCTTAATTTTCAACTTATGTCTTCATTCTTTTCTTCTGAATTAGCGCATTTTATCTCCCCTAAATGTTTCTTTAAAGCCTTTAACCTTGTCTCAACCTTCTTAATTTTAACTTTATCTTAACTTAACCTTTATTTCTCTTAACTTCTTTAATTGTCTTTAACTTAAATGCTTTCGTTCCAAAACTCTTTTCTAAGAAAACATAAATTGGGTGGCTCCAACAAAAATATGTTTATATCCTCATACTTGTGCAGATTATATGTTTTATAGAAAAATTGTAAAAACCCAGTTCCTTCTCAAAATTTTCATGGAAAATTTTCATAAAGTCGGGTAGTGTCACGCACCTATTTCGTCCCTCATAGTTACGCGATGATATTCCTTAAAATATCCATAAATAAGTGCTTTATATTAATTAATATTCAGTTAGTTTCAAGGCCATATATAGCCAGTATTTCCATCTAGGCCTGTAACCTCTAATTTGTTTATGTTTACAAAAAACAACCGCAGATTGACAGTTTCACTAGCAAACACTTCAAGTGCCTAAAAGCCTCAATATGTACTTTTTTGAGTTTCTTGATGATAGATTCACATAATCAGTAAATAACTTCATGAGAGATTATGTACTTGGTGAAGTAATAATTCTGATAAAGTAGGTGCTAATACGGAATTGTATATGTACTGAACAAACACCAAGAGACGTACAAAAGCCGGAAATCGCCCTACTTGAAAATCAGTAAATATTTACGAAGGACCAATACAACTCAAAGCACAGCCCTGCGGAACTTACGATCACCAGAACACCGGAGAACCAGCCTGACAATCAGTTGCCTATCATCTCATAAAACTTGATAAAACTTGAGAAACTTCTTGTTAAAATTATTAAACAATTCTTGCTAAAATAATTAAAGATTGAACTGGAAATTCTCTTAAAAAACCTCCAAGTTTGATAAACTAAGTTACAGAAGAAATAGCGACTAACTTAACACTAAAATGCAAGGCAAACTAGTGGATATATCACGCATCTGAACCGCTCAATAAAAGGCTATTACTAGCTGATTTTATTCAAAATGTATCTGCTAAAAATCGCACTGTGAAACACCAAAATAAGTCCTTGTAAAATGCCAATTATTCAAGTTAATTACTTCTAATATAAACCTCAATAACACCACGAGGAACACTATTAAAAATCAGTGCGTAACATACGTTGTATATTAATTATTTCTCTTTTTTACTGATCTTTTTATTTGGCGCTAAATACTCAAGGCCATATATAGACTTGTTTTTTCTGCTTTATTAGGATGAAAAATGTAGATTTAATTTAATAATGTGTTAACATTTTCAAGTATATTTACAATAGAAACCACTTAGTTATATTTTGTTATTTGATTTACTCATAACGCAGGAATTTGTAATAGTGCTAACCAGTATGCATATTTTCATTGTACACTCTTCTATTTGAACTACATTGTACTCTGCCAGCACACGCCAGAATTTTTATTTATCTTAAGTTGAACTTGATGTATGTGTTTTATATTTACCCAAATGCAAATACGGCCCAAGTGTCTTAAAAGATATTAATCAGAACAACAACCAAAATTGTCAAGCTATAAAGCGGCAGTGAGAACATTCATTCTTAGATTGCGATCTTTTGTCAACTAGAGATCATATTTAGCCGTTGGCCACGCTCCGAAATTAAAACTTGAACCGCTCAGGAACTGTATAATAATGTCTGCGAAAAGAATAGCTTATGTAACAAAAGACAATGCTGCTAAGTATTTACTTATTTAGGCGAGGGACATTACTCCAACAACTCTAGAGTAACAAGATGACTAGCCACAAAGTCACGTTATAGCAATAGGAATAGATTTCACGCAAATATCAAACATGGATAAAATTAAAGAAAGCAGAAATATCTTATTGAAAATTAGGAGCACTAAAAGAGCTGTTTAAGAAAAAAACGACGGCTATTACTAAGCACTGATTAGGAGTATGACCAAAACTCATTATGAGCACAGACAATTCAATCGGAGTGAATTTTCCGCGATGCCAGAGTAAAGCTCTGTTCAGTTTTTGAACCAGCAAATTCCGACAAGAATTAAAATAACCGACTGACGTCAGGTGAATTCCTGAAACAACCAGCGAGCGAATGGCTTCGGTAGTAGCCAGCTGGTGGAGCTTAGGTATGTAGCCAACAGGGGCTTCGGTTGTAGCTAGCTCGTGAAGGATGTAACCATGGGGGGGGGGGGAGTGTCAGGTGGAGGAGAGTAGACCAGTAGTTTTCGTGAGCAGCGTGGGGTTGACTGAGGGGGTCAAACTTTTAAGATTACGAACAACCCTTCACATCATGATATTGTCGCCTCAACAGTTTCGCTGATTCACATCATTAGACTAAAGAAGTAAGGCTTTAGAGAGCTGCTCATGCTTTTTGAGGACGAAAAGTTAAAGGGGTCAGACGAAAAATCTGTCAAGCGAAAAATTGCATAAAATAGAGCAAGCCTAATAAAATTATACTACAACCTTCGTTTGAGAGCAATGAATCTCATGCAATAGAAAAACAGTATCTCAGGAGCATTTCATGCTTCCAGCTATGCACATCTTATCTTCATTGTGAATTATCATTGAGCTTACTCTGACTGACATAGATGAACCTCCCTTGTAGGGAAGATTTGTTTGCGCATTTCATGTTTTCAATTGAATTCTATAGAAAAACGAACACTAGTCATCCTATAGCGTTTTTCTATTGTTCAGCTCCGATATACTCTGCAACCAAGCTCTTGGTAAACACTAACTTTTAAAGTTTCTTAACAAGTTGTACACATGCAACCCAAGTGCATACCAGATGCAAACATCAAGATTGAAACAAAAACAAATGAAATAAAAAATAAAATCCTCTGATTCTCATTTCTTAAATTTAACTGATAAAGAAAACAAGAAAGAAAAACTAAAAAAGCTTAGAAACCAAAACAATTATTAACAGTACTCGTTAAGAGCAAAAACAAGTTCTAAAATTTTTGAAAAAACGTCTAGATGATTTGATCGCTGTGCTCTCCCTACCAAGAGAAAATCGGCCGTGCATGTACTCAGCAAAATTTATACTAAAACTCTATACTTTGCACATCCAGGCACATGTACTACTGTAAATGACACTGAATGCTACACAATGATTACCAGAAATAATGTACAATATGAAGTGTAGCAGCAAAGAAAACTCAAGCCCATCAAAACAATAGTATTATTTTCGCACCAACAAAGAGTTCATTAAATATTTATCAACCTGGTTTTCATAAAAATAAATTAGGATGGTCACTATTATTTTCACTGCAGTTCCTTTGAAAGCATATGTCTACATCCAAATTTAGTTCAGATTTCGATGAAAATTATTTCTGCTTGCATCAAAGTGAAGAGAACGGAGGCTCAGTGAAGCGAATCGCGAATAATGAAACAAATAATATCATCGAAAGAACTGAAGTAATAACTCCTTTCCAAATGGACTCACAGAACATTCACGATACAGCTTAACAGACTGATGCATGAAACTTAGCACTGCAAAATCATCAATAAAATTCCATTATCGAAATATTTTTAAAGTGAAAGAATTGGAAAAAATTATCCGGCACAAAATCGCTTTGAATTGGAGTTGTATCACACTTAAACCGTGACAGCAGTAATGATGAAAAATGTTCCCAACACATGTCATATCAGTTCCTGTCACCTGAATTGCAGCTTATTTTTTAGAAAAGAAAAATAAGTGAAAACTGAGAGGTTCTGTGGTTGAAACTTCAACTCTTCTGTTATGATGACCAAATTTAGAGAGCCAAGCTGTCGAGTAGTGGATAGGAATCAAAATGAGGGCGGTTGATGTCCACCAGCATTTCCGAATTTAAACTAATGCCCACGTTAAAATTTCGGCCTGGCAGAGGGAGGCTCGTCTAAAAGAATTTGTCTATTTGAACTAAAAGAGTGCGTCACAGTATCAGTTTCAGAGAGAACGCAAAAAAAAAAATTTCTTAAAAAACGATCATAAATTAGATCACTTCTTCAAGCGAAGGAGCCCACTGATCACAAATAAAACTAATTAAGGATAAAAAATACGCAAAAAGAAATCAAATTTTTTCATCCACAGTAAAAACTAACAGTAAAAACAAAAAATCGCATACTTTTGTTTTTGTTAGCCAAAAGTAATAGAATTTTTACTCTTGTTACAGAAAACCGCAATTAAACAAACCACCGATAGAAAAGACAAAGAGGCTCGGTAATGTGCGTATGCACATAATATTCTGACCCCACTCATCCACATTCTTGACTTAATTGGTTACCAAATGATGAGGAGATAGAAAACTTTCAAAAACAAACACAGCGTTCAATGAACAATAAATGGAATACATTAATGCCACGCTAGAGGGCCGATGAAAGTTGTTGATAATCGAACTACTAGTAAGAACAATAATAAAAACAACAACAAACATTATTTGCGACCAAATCTCGATGTCTATAATAAAACATAAGCCGACAAATGTCGGCAGAATTGCTCTTGAACGACAGGCGAGGCAATTTAATTCAGGATCTGTAGCCTAAATCAATTTTCAAAAAATGTGCAAAAAAACCTTTCCCCCAACGGTATTCGAAACCTTGACCTCCCGATCCATAGCTACCCGCACTAACCACTGCGCTATGATTCAATTATTTTCCCAAACTGCAATCGATTATATATTAGCAACAAGCTTTACTTCGGAGAGAGCAATACAGATCACTCAAAAATGATGAACGAAAGCGTATAAAAGTCACTTGAAACGTCAGAGAAAGTTCTAGAAGAAAAGCGCAAAATTGTCAAGCGAAAAATTTGAATAAAAAAGAAACACGTTTTACAATAAGTTCTATGAACTTCGTTCATAAGCAATTAAAAAAATCATAAAATCAAACTCGCATCAGAAAAAAACTAAACAAAACAAATTAACTATACTTGATAAGAAAAGATAAGAGACCTGTCCTCAATGCGACTGGTTAACACGGCGACAAAAAGAGCAAAGAAGTTCAAAAAATACGTTTCTTTTTGAAAACACGTATTTTCCAACAGTTATTAATGTCATTAGATATCAACTGAAATCACTAAAATGTTCATTCATATCTCCATCTTTTATTGGAAGCAATTGAGACATGTCATTATCCAATGTTCAATTGCGCACAATTTCAAAGCCAATTGGACCAAATATTACTGTTATAAATTAAAAAGAAAACATCCTTCAAAATGTACAAACATACAAAAATCTCAAACATTTAAAACAAATCTCGTAGTAACAGTAGTAGCAAAGCCGAAACACAAATCTTTGAAACTGAAATCGTTATAAGATAAAATATAGCTCACTGGAAACAGTTTCAGACCTGTGCTTACAGAGACTGAGCTATAAACAGACCAAAAACTAGTTTAAAAAATGACGAAGCTCAAAAACCAAAATAGTTTTGAAAACAAATATTTCCAAAAGCCAAAGGAGACTAAAAATTACAACAAAAAGCGATGGATTAGGTTGCAACACCTCAGGAAGCCAATTGGGCCTATTAATAATGAGACTGAGTCACGACCCTACAAAATAACAACAAATACATAAAGAAGCCAAAACTTCAAACAATTTTACGAGATCATAATGGTCAAGGCACTATAATTATAAGATGTTACCTGCAAGAACTGTACATCACCACTTTCTTCTCATCTTAACATCAACGAGTCTTCCTTTTAAAAGGAATAGGTAGACATAACAAAAAGAAACCCAAAAATCGAACAGTATAGAAATCTCGCCAATATTTTATAAAACTAAATGGTCGAAGCAATCAGTTACAACGTATAACCAGGCGCCAAAAAATGTTTGAACGAACAAAGTAATTGAGACTTTTTATTAGTGAGATTGAAATACATGGCGAGAAAAATGAAAGCAAAAAAAAAGAGACAATTGTAAAAAAATACTTTTTTGAAATTTAATTCAGAAGTCAATCAAAAAACAGCGAGAAACTTAATTCTTTACAGAGGGTTTTCCATTATACGTCCTGGGGATACAATTGAGACCTATCCTTATCAAGTATATGGCGTAAAACAACAAAAAGTAAGATAAACATAAGGCAAAAACAAAAAAAATCCAAAGAAAATTGCGAGATAACTGTGTCTCAGCCCAAAAAGCATTAACTATTCATTAAAAACAGTTAACATATCCAGATACGCTTTTCTCCAACACTTTGTATTTTTCATACTATGCTTTTTTAAATTGGTCTGTCAAAAATGTGCTAATTCGACAAGGAAACAAAATGAACTCATAAAATAAGCAACAATGCTAAAAAAAATGAAAACGAGTAGTATCAAAACAAAGAAACCATTAGTTGAAAATAAAAACAATACCAAAATTAATTTGCTACTCACAGGAAACTACTTGCCGTCTGTTTTTACTGAGACTGCACTCGAAGTTGAGAGAAATAAGATAAAATAGTGGCAACGTTCAAAAAATTACCGATATTTTCTTAAAAAAACAAATTCAAAGCCATAACAGACATTAGATAACAACTAAAAGAGTTTTCTAGGTTCATGATCCCTACTGAAAACCTAACTGGATCTTTGGTTGGCGACATTAAGCCATTGGGCTACAAAAAATAACAAATGAAAGCAAAATTCAAGTCCAAAAAAAATTTACGCAAACAATTGGCCAGAGCCATAAAAGCCATGAGCTAAACTCGGAAACCATTATATAGTCTCGTTGCGCCTCCTTTATCGTAAATAATATCTGTCATTAATTAAGCCATAATTTGAAATTATTGTCAGTAATTTGCATAAACATTTATATAGCGGAAGTTTTGAAAAACAAAGGTCGCGTCCCATTAAAACCTAAAAGCTTTTTTTATCGTAAGGATCCAAATTGAGATCAAGATCAGCCCAGATATTGTTGCGCATCTAACAAAACACTCAAATTGTTCAAATGGTTGCGAAATAAATTAATTCTTAATTAAAATTTTTCTTTTTTTTTGTCAAAAATAAATAACGCATTTTGTATAATTATCGAGTTTAAATTTGCATAAAAAACTGGCAAAACTATAATTGCAGAAGACTCTTAAATCCAGCGGGAGTGCAACTAACTCTTTTTTGAGCTTGAGAGGAATATCTTCGCAATTTTAAGGTATCTACCTCCAGCAAAATTAAATCAAGTGGGCTAAAAAAAGCAAATTTGGCCTCATTTTTGACGGAAAAAATCTGAATTTTGACACATTTAGCATTAATTCTAGCCAAAAAACTCGGATCGAACAGTTCAGCAACCCTTCTCTATCTTTAGCGATGAAATCAATAATACTACATTTAAAAATTTCAACATATTTTAGCAAAATTGTCAAAAATCGGTCAAAAATGCCGAAAATGTGAATAAAAACAGCTGAATTACGTTTAATGTTCAGAAAACTTTAAGCCTCGATAACTCCGTATAAAAAACGAAAATTGAAAAAATCTTTTTTTATTCCTTATTCTACGCTGGAGGGCCTAGAATGTAGCTTTGAATAGAATGTCTGAAATGAAGAGCAGCAGAAAAGGAGATAATCCATACGAGCGAGTATTTCAAAGCAACCAAGTATTTCAAAGCATCTCAAAATCTCAAAGCAACCAACTAGCGACTAACGTCGCGCAAATTGCTCTCGAGCGCGTAAACAAACTACACGCGAGCAGTCTTCGGTAGGAATCAGCTGAAGCTTAGGGATACTAGGATTAGGAGGATGGGGAAGGGTCAAACGATGAGGGCAGTTTTGGACGAGAGGGGGTCTTAACTCGCCAGGAGGAGGAGGGCGACTGGAGGGAGGTTAAATTCAGAACCGCCCTTCATACCATGAAATTGTTTCCTCAAAACAGTTTCGGCGAATCACCTACCTAGAGACTGGTAAGGCGTACAGCTCTAAAAGGAGCTCATCCACTTAATGCCCTCCAGGATTTACCTGTTTATACCGTTGTTGAGGAAGAAAGTTAAAAGGGTCAGACGGAAAAACTGCCAAACAGAAAATGACATAAAAAGATCAAAGGACTAATATAATTGCTACAAACTT
The DNA here is from genome assembly GCF_964194025.1 of Convolutriloba macropyga. NCBI lineage: Eukaryota > Metazoa > Xenacoelomorpha > Acoela > Convolutidae > Convolutriloba > Convolutriloba macropyga. The sequence goes on from NC_134474.1 coordinate 57,080,931, forward strand.
TGTTGGAGAGCAATTAAATAGAAAGGACAAAGCATTGTTTTAAACAAAGACAGTCCTTGATATAAAAAATGGCTCAGCATTTTGTTACATAAAAATAAGAAACTGAGTACTTTTGTGACTAATCACACAAATTCGGATTTTCATAAATTCTGATAAACAAAAACTTTGGTTATGGCTAATGAAGTTAATCGGTGTAAATTAGATGGTAAAAAAATGTCAAGATTTCGTCTTTTGATCAGTTTCTTAAAAATCTTCAAAAATTTCAATCTGTAAAATGAAACATTTAAATTTGTGGAAAAAAATATCCTCTGATGATCTTATATTGTTCTGTTAACCGATTCTCGGAATTTTGAGAAATAGGGAGTCACCATTTCAAAAATTTTCAAATGTTTCGCGCATTGAAAATGTAGGTTTTAGTATGGGAAATTTCTTAATATTTTTGCACACAATTTGAGCTGCGCGCTCTGCATTCATTAAGCGGTTATTGAAATGAAACTTGTTATTTTTGTGCCCAAAAAAGATAACAGAACAATAAAATGTAGAAAAGCATTTTTATACCATGAATCTCTTGGTGTGGCTATACTTGAAAATCTCGAACTATTAAATACTCCATCAATTCTTTAAACGAGTTTGCCAATTAATACGGAATCTGTCATTCGCTAAATAACATTTTGTAAGCTACTTTTAAATGACTTACTTCAGGAATAAATACGTTCAAAACACTTCCAGTGGCCCGTGGATTTATCCAGCTACCTTTTCTGATTACAAGACATTAAGTCTGAACAAATCCAAATTTATTAGTCTCGCAGTTCGAATTCTTAACTTGAAACAAAATAAAATCCACATTTAAATGGGATACATGTTAGAATTACATTGATATTCAATTACAGCTGAGAATTGGATATCAAACAAATAACTGTTTGGTGAAGCATTGCAATAGCTAAAAATTTTGCTACGATTTCATATTCAACTTGAAATAATTTCCGCCTGTAGCAATTATGGCTAGTAAAGATAGCATGTAATCAAATTGGGTGACTACTATTCACAATCCATTTCGAAAAAAACAAACAACAGCGTGTAGTAGAGATCATTGTATTATATTGGATACATGAATTTTCACGTTCACAAAAATAAATTTCCCGAAATGGCCCCCTTTCTCTATGCTAGAATAAAAACATTCCCAGCTGACGTTTTTACATACCAATTATATGCTATGTAAACTTGAAAAATTATATGCTGTGCAATGATTACAAGGGATATATCCATACCTTCTAAACTATTACAAACAATAGTTATGCAATGTGAGGAAAACAAACAATATATTGATGGTACAGAAGTTGCGAACGGACATCGATCCAAATAATTCCAACGAATTGGGAACGACGAGGGAACGAATGAAAGCTCAAATGAGACAGCAGAAATTGCGTTTAAAGATTTGATTAGGATAATATAGGACATGAACTTTTGAAAAGTCACCAAAATCCCCGAGAGAATCAGATGATAGTAGTCACTGGCGCATCCCCAAAATTTCAGTTTAGTGGATTAATAAATTGGAGAAGTTTCCTGTTAAAAAATAATGATTATTACCCTGGAAGGCGCTTCTGTTCAAAAGACGGATCTATTTGCGCCAATGATGCAGAATCATCACAGTGATTTTCAATCGCATACAATTGTTTATTAGATAATAACCATAATCGCCTAAATAATAGTAGATGTATTTGAGTAATAGGTGTTTCCAATGCTAAAAAGTAAAAAGCATTAGCTTGTTCACCAAAAGCAGTTAATTGTCGTTAATAAAAATTTTGATACTGGGGTTGGTGAGTGAGAGGGGAATTGCATACTTTTTGAAATCGACCCAACAATCTTCATTTCATTTTTAGAACAACTAAAGAAACAAATTGAAAAAAGCATTCATGTCACATTGATTTAGTTTTAGAAGACATTATAGACATTTCGTATGACACTTTATTCACGTATGCATATCCAAATCGGAAAAATTTCATGTCTGATCTACTTACTTCATGTGAACACGTTTATGCGTTTTTTAAAATAACTTTCCGTAGCCTATTTAGCGACGAGAACTCTATCAGAACAAAAACGAGACTTTCACTTGAAACAAACGACTCAATATAAATGAGAATGAATCTACTTGTTTCGGAGTGTCCTTCGAAAAGTGATTGAAACAACAAAACACAACAAACTAGTTAACAAGTACATAAAATATCGCGCTTTTGTTACACCACTAATTCTCATTCATCAGCTGTCAAAGTTGAATAGCTAACGACAAGTTGTTAATAAAAAAGTAAATCAGTACAGTCCAAAAACAAGGTATATTCTAATGTTGAGAGAGTTTAAAATTCTTTAAAGTTTAAGAACAATTACAGGTAGCTGAATTGATTGTGAAGCATCTATACAAAACAAATTTATATGCCGACTCCGTATACATTTTCCGCCTGAAAAATTGAGAGCCGAAAATTGCAGTATGGTTAAAAGACTGTACAAATTTTAGGCCCGCTTTCTTGTTTAATTACAGCTGAGTAAAAAGGCTCGCCCAGTAATTTTATAAAACTATTCAGTCCCCTTCTCTACTGCAGCTTGCATCATTTTCGCAACTTCGAAAAAATCATCTTTAGGCGATCAACGAATTATCTCTCAAACTTTGAAATTGAATATTTGAACACAACTCTCCTGCTACACACCATTGCGTTAAAAGAAAAGAAACAAATAGCACACGCCTGCAAAAACTCAATTGAGGGTAGAAACTGATTGAAAAAACTAATGATTGGCATTACAGACAATTGCATCAGATCAGAACAACACAAGTACAAGAAATTTGTACGAGAAATTGATCACCCACAAAATTAAGAACTTTCCTCACGATTTTATGAAAACAGGCAAATAGTTTTAACTCAAAATACTGAAAGACAAAAATCAAAGAAGGCAGTAGGTCAAAATATCCCGGGATTTTTTCTTTTCAAAATGATAGCCAGAAAGAATGGTGTTGAAACAACTATTTGTCAGTTTTTGAGAAAAGTCTTGAAATTCTCAATGGGTGTTCAATTTAACGTACACCGGTTGGAAGGCAGGTAATTTTGGAAACAAAAAATTTGTAGCAGACACTGCACAAATTGCAAAATCTGAACATTCTTTTGTCTTAAAAAGTTACTGTCTTTCATTTTTATTGCAATATCAACCGGTTAGAAAAGGTTATTCGAAATAACTTGCTTCACTACTCAAGCGGCATTTCTACCGCCTGATAGAAAAACTTGCGCCGGCAGTTCTCCCGAATATTAACACAACATATGTATCGATATTTCATTATTATTCGCGTATGAAAAGGGGTAAATTTTACCACAGCTACTCATGCTTGAAGGCTGTAAAACAGACAAAATTGAAACTATTCAAGATATAATCCTAGATATGTCGCACAGACTGTTCAATTTGCATAATTCCTCCACTTGTTCAAGGAAACTGACGGTATTTTGCAACTGCTTACCATCTACTACTTAGCATCAAACAACAAACATATGCTATTCAACTGCTCATGCTTAATTGGTTTCAAAAGAACGGCCATTGCCTAAGTTGACCACTAATTTAAAAAATATGCCGCTTAACTGTAATAATTGATTCGAAAATGTAAAAATGTCCGAGAAAACAATTATCTTCCACATTCATTAGGCTAGCAAGGCACTAGCTTACTCCAAACTCGTTTCCCTTTCAACCGATCAATTTTCCAAAGTTTCTTTCTTTAGTAGACAATAGACATCTGTTGTAGCTTCTGTTTAATTAAACGACCTATAAGACAAACTTAGGGAAACAAGTGTAATTCAACAAATAAAGTTTTGTGAAAAAAATGAGGGCAAAAACGGGGACAAGCTCATTTTGGGTTTGTCCGATAACCTCAAAGGCATATTTTGGTTAGACTAAAAACCATTTATGATGAGTTTCCTACGAAAAAAATGGACATGCATGAAGATTATGGATTACTTATCAGGCAAAAACGCGCGTTTCAAAAACTGAGAACATGTAAGGTCAGCTATTTTTTGAGATTATATTTTATGTTTCCAGCGTTTCGCCGAAGTAAAAGCACCACATGACTCATTTTCGATTAATGCTGATCAGTTTTGATCACTATCAAATTTTATAAATTTTACATTTCCTTTCATTCCGTTTTTTACGACTATAAACAGCTGCAAACATTCTTTCGACCAGATAAAGATGTGACGAAAACTGCACAAAAATGTTACCAGTCAATTTGCTCAACTTCAGTTTCAACCACAAGGCTTCCATGAAATTTAAGAACGCTACAATAAATTTGGGAATAGCCCAACTATACAAAAAAACTAACATTTTTTTTGCTATTTAGAGCGCATTCTCTTTGCTCGTAAGGAAACATAAATGACATCCTTCCGAATCATATCGCATCAGCTCAAACTTGTGCCATTATTTTTTTTCTTGTCACTGCACAAAAGAGTTGTTCCCAGTTTTGACGTCTTTCCAGTTGTTGCGTTTGTTTGATACTGCGCCACAAACAAACAGTCTGTGCACAAGTCGTCTTGAATTAAAAATGAAATTTTCGGTGTATAATTATAAGGTTAATGGAAATCAGCAGTAGTGTATTTTATAGACATCGTTTATAACTCCCACTAAGCACAATTATTGTCACAGGTTTTTGTCCTTCTGATGATTTAAAATTATATTGGCAGGGCGAGTTCTGTTTCAATTTCTCCCAGAATCATGTCCACTCTCTTAAATTGTGGTCTTATAGTAATTACCTGTCTTGCAGATTCCCGGAATAGCTGCTAAAGAATAGACTTGCGTGCCGTATAGAGATAGAAACAGATACACATCTAAATTGAAAAAAAATCGATGCCGCTCAAAAAGCTAGGTTAAAAAAATCAGCGATAAATTAATAAAACTTGTTAGCATTCATTCCGCAGAAGCCTTTTATTAGGGACCTTTACTGCACATGTAAGTTCCTTTAACCTGAAACTAACTCAAATTAAACTTAAGTTTAAAAGTGCAAAAGTCATTTTTATTGAAAGAGGTAAGTCACGTATGATCAAAATCTAATCACGTAAATGATCTTAAAACCTTTGCAAGAGAGAGAGAGAGAGAGAGAGAGAGAGAGAGAGAATGAAAAATGACGTCACGCGCGCAAACTCCGTTAGTGAGAGGAAAAAGTCAATCAGAAAAATTGTCTTTTTCAGCTTTGCTGTGCGAAAAAATTTAAAACGAAAAAGAGCGTCAGACGACGAAATAAAAAATGAACAAGAGCACCGTAATATAGCTCCGCTCAGCTTACAATTTCGCAGCTATAAAAACGATCAAACGATCGCCCTATCCTCGGTAACGATGAGCTGCTGCACTTTGAAAAACTGACGTTTAAACTAAAATTCGAACTCACAACGGAATTAGCAATGCACTCAACACTCCCTACATTACTCGAAACACTGCGTACCTTAACATCTTATATGCGTGGGACTGAACATTTTTAAAGCAGAAGTTTTATCCGTTGTTTGAATCGGCAATCGAGCATGGTTTCTCGACATATGCGACATGCAGATAGAATTACAGAGCATAACAAGCAGGGTTTAGTGGTGTAACGGTCAAGCAGATTACCATACGCTGAAGATGTCAAAGTCATTGCCCATTTGCTACCAGCTTCTTGAAAGTCACATCTAGATCTTCACGTCAACTCTGAGATCTGTCTCTTGTTCGATGAATTTTCAAATAGATTGAAAAAGCATTCATTAAGAAACAAGGGAGGGGAGGGGTAAGCGGCCAAAATGGGACTAAGAAATTCAAACATAACCGACTAACGTCGGTACTCTCAAACGACAGGCGAGTGGTTGGCTTCGTCAGTAGCTAGCCACGGTTTATTGAACCAAGCGCTAACTTGATTCGACTCTTCAACTTTTAGTTTTCTAGCTTTGTTAGTAAACAAATCATATAGAAAACATGCAAAAATTTGCAAAATTTAAAAGAAAAGCTGCAATTTCTCAGTGAAAATGTTCAAAACTATTTTTTCTCTCTCGAGTTATGTCAAGTAACCCTTCTGCAAGACTTGAAAAAATTCGTTGGCCAGTAATGATAGTTAAACTCAGAAAAGGACAAAAACACTCAAAAATTTTGAAAACAATCGCAATTTTAAACAAAATCTTGCTAAAATTCAAGACATTAAAATCTTCAAAACCATTTCATTGTCTCATGAGACTATCCAGTATCACTATTTCAAGCTTTAATTAGTTTACTGGCTCAAAAACATCCATAAGATTGGACATAATAATTTTTCAAAAATTAAAAAAAAAATTAAACTTTAAAAAGTGCTCAAGCTGGAGTCATTAAAATATTGATAACAATTCCATAAATCTAGAAACTATGCGACATATTTTCATGAAGCCTTGGAGGAGGTCCCTAGGACCCTGGTTCCAGAAAAAATGATAAAAAGTCAAAAAGATTAAAAAAACTTGAAAAAAGTGCAAATTATTTTAAAAATAGCTGATCTTAAAATCTTGAAAAACCTTCCAATACATCTGGAAGCTATGCAGTATCCTAGGCTCAAACTCTAGAGGAGGCTATGTGGCTGTTCAGGTTGGAAAAACCACGAAAAGTAAAAAAAAATTCAAAAAACTTGAAAATAAGAAGTTGCAAAAAAAACTGCTAAAATTTGTGATAAAAGTTGTAAAACCTGAATAAATGACAATAATAACAAGTAAACTGATAATAGCAATAATAAACTCACAATAAATGTTAAAAAAAATTAATGGCAAGTTTTGTCAAAAAAATTCTGAAATTCGTGGTGTTGAAATCCGAAAAAACAATTCATTACATTTAGAAATTAAACAGTACCTACTTTGAACCCTAGAGGAGGTTTCTCGAGTCTTGAGGCTGGAGAAACCTAAAAACCTACAAAAACTTGAAAAAATGCAAATTTTGTCAAAAAAAAAGATAAAATTTGTCATAATAAAAAAATGAAAGCTATTCTATGGCAAATAAAATTGTTTCAGTAACGTTTTCTGGCCCCCGCGTCCGCAAAGAAAAGGATAATAAAAAATAAATGTCAACAAATTGGAAAAATCTGCACGTTTAGTAGAAAAAAAGGCTAAATTTTGTGATGTTAAAATGTTGAAACCATTCCACTACCACTAGAAACTATGCAGTAACCTAATATAAAACACTAGAGGAGGTTTCTTGACACCAAGGGCTGAAAATCACAAAAAATGACGAAAATTTTCAAAAAACTTTAAAAAATTTGTGAAAACTAGCGATCCGTTGTTCGTCAGTAGCCACGGGAGGTGGGGGTGTAGACCGGGGGTCTGATGGGGAAGGGGTGGGCAACAGTGGCGTGGGGGGCAAGGGCGCGGTGAGGGGGTGGGGGCAATATGGGGGGGGGGGGGTCAACAGTGGGGGTGCCATCAACCTCTAAGAACCGCCCTTCACACCATAATTATAAGTCTCCAAAACAGTTTGAGCTGAAACGGAGCTGAAAGGCTCTAAGAGCACTTAATGCCCGCTGGGCGCTACCTGTTTATCCCGTTTTTGAGGACGAAAAGTCAAAAGCGTCAGACGAAAAATCGGTCAAGCGAAAAATCGCATAAAAAAGACCGACAGGACTAATAAAATTGCTACAAACTTCGTTTGAGAGCAACAAATAATGGGCTTCAAATTACCACATAAGAGGTTAATATATACCACTATTAAGATTTAAAGTGAAAAATGGCACCAGTTTCGGGGCACTTTCATTCGCCTTTGAGCATTAAATTGCCGCCGATTGAGTTCAACTGCTTGAAATTGTGATTGAGAGGGAATTTTAGATTACGCAAAAAGTCATGGGCGTAAAAGTCACTCGAAAAGTCGAAACGGTCAAGCGAAAATTTTGCATGAAAAGACACTCACGTTTACAATAATGGCTTCTCTACGAGATCGATTAATAAAAAATACTAACACTAATACTAGAATTACTTATACTTTATAATCCTGCTTATTTGCAGGAGACTCGATAAAAGCAGATGAAATCGACTACTGAATCATTTACAACAGATTTGATTAAATAAATATAATTGGCAAAATACAAAACTAAATAATACCAAACAAGGACCAGCAATAAGCTTCAGTTGTTCGGCATAAGTTGCCGTTTACGATTCAGAAAAACAATATGAACCTCGAAAACTGTGATGGTCAAAGGATCAGCGAGCTGAAATATTCGCACGGGTTGGTAGACAGGATAAAAAACAGCTTATTTGGTTCGTGAAAAAGCAACCAAGGTTCAAAAAATGAGCAAGATGTTTCCAAAATTTGGTTTTTGCATTTTTCACTTCCCGAGATATCGCAATAAGACGTATTGTATGTTTGAACATTTAAATCATAAATAAAACAATCACTAAGTCAAATAGTTTGACAAATGCTTATCTTTCGTTGACACTCAGAACTCAATTATTTAAAGAACTCCTCAAAATTTAAACAAAGAAAAATTTATTTCATGTTCTATAAATTTTTGCTACAGAAATTATGGTAAGACATTATTGAGCATTGAGCGTAACAGTTTCTATAGCTACCTAGATATTAAAAGAAAGATGATTTCTATTTCGTTTTAAATCAATTTTTGAACAGTGAGTGAGCACATCAGATATTATGTTTACGCAAATACGAACGGAATATGTGTTCTTAAATTTTCGCCAAGCAAAAACAACTGCCTTTGAATAAAACAAAAAAAATTTTTGAAAAAAAAGAAGATTTATATTCCCGTTTTTAATTGCTTTGGTGAGCCATGACAGCCTTAAAGAATGAGTTGGTGTGATATTGAAGGAAAATATCACGCATTAGAGGGGTAAGACAACAAAATCGATTTTCTGCTTGTGTACTCTATACCCAAACGGTGACCTCTTCTTGCCCTAATAGTTAATTTCCTAGACCTTTCAAAAAAGAAAGCAATTGATTCCCAAAACTTGGGTTTTGAGATATTTGTCAGCAACTGTTAAAAAACGGTTTCGCGCAAAATTCTCAAATAAAGGATAAGTTTGGACAGTTTTGCTAATGTCATTTTTACCAAAATTACACTAGTTTACAGCTGGATTAAAAAAAGTCGTCATATTGGCTTCAGGATTGTTGTTCTGCACAATTTTTAAACTTTGGGAAAAAGAAAAAAAAACATTTTCTTCCTTTTCAGTGCATTTTCCGGGGCTTCGATTTATTTGAATTTGTTGCTTGTGTGGTTAGCTGGCTCCCTCTTTCAAAAAGTGAATCTAGCTAATCATGAACGGACAGATATTGCAAAAAATAGTAGGTTTTATGCGTTTTTTCTTAGATGAATACAGTGTAGAGGGTCTTGTTTCTCCACCTCTTCTGGACACAGAGGTAAAAGTTCTGGACACAGTGACCCCCTAATTTTAAACGAGTCAGCGATTTGGCGGGTAATGGCAGAACAGTGAGAAAAGTTGGGTGACTCGTACAGCAGTTTTTTTGCTCCTATGTTACCACGCGTATTTCTTAAGCAAGGTTAAGTGACAGCGTCAATGTGTTATTTCAAACTATTCATTTTCATTTCGAAAAGCAGACGCTCATCTTGAAAAACACCATAAATAAATCCTAAAGACTTCATGAATTCCATAACCTATACTGACTTCGCAATGAACGAATGCGACCCAAGCTAATACTGAATTTTCATTATTATTCTTCCTTTATTTCCCGCATGTTTATTGCTGCAAGGACATTAAACACACACCCAATCACATGCAAGGCTGCCGCATATTAGCGACGGCGGATATAGGACAGCGGTGATTTAGAAATAATGCACTAAGTCTAACGGACGGATGAAAATTGAAGGATGTACAAAATAACCTAAATGCTATCACGTAGCAAATAAATTCACCAAACCCAGCACCACAAATTATTGTGAAATTTGTGAAAACATATGGTCCTAAACTTATCCATCGCTTCGTCAATCGATACATATAACTAGCCATATCAGAGATAAATCTGACATTATTCACTTGAAATTTTTTGAAGAGCAGAGATGATCCGGGCTTAGTGTCAACAATTGACAATCAAAGATTTATCATTAAACAAGGTGATCAGATCTAAAAGGATCTAGACAGACACACAAAAAGCAAAAGTTCTATTTGCAGTTGAGGTGTTATTCATCTGACTTTCTCCCTTGATCTGACCTTCGAGGGAGAATTGCAAAAGTTCGAATGCACCATAGCTCGCTCAACCATAATTTGAGCCGACAGACTCCATTAGGATAATCAACGAAATAACTCAAAGCAATTGAGCCATTCGATGGAAATATAGGGTAATTCAGAAGGTTTCTATATTTGACAGAAAACGAAACTCGAATTATGTTAGTTCGAGCTCACTTTCCAACAGAAATATAATTTGCCAAAGATTCAGTGTCAATCAAAATTGGCCCAATTTTACTCTTATTTTAACCCCTTCAGTTACGACTGCAGTTTATCATCTAACTCATTTTTTTCATGTGCGCACATCACCCACTTTTAACATTTTCATTTCACTGATCAGTTTCATCTCGAAAGAAAAAGTAATTATATTAATCAGTCGTTTAATCATGGTTAAATTTACCTGTTCATAGTTCAATTTGATTAAGGAGATCTTAATTTGATTTCCTTATTTATTCCAAGATAGGGATTTCTCTTCACACTATCTTTACTTCTATCCTTATCCGCGGATAATTTTTTTATCGTTATCAACAGTGAATTTTGAACGAATGAGAAGCCGCTATCAATAGAAAGCAATGGTCATCAAATAAGGGTTTAATAATAATAGATTGACCTTAGAGTCCGAAAAATAAAACATTTCAGAAGAATACATAACACAGATAAATCAGAAAACATCGACGCTACCAGGACGCTGTTGAACCTTTATGTTTCGTTTCCAAGCGCCCATTGGAAGCATTTTGCAAAAAAAACAGAAATATCAAAACCCTCTAACGTGAGCTAATTTATACATAGCGAAGATGTATACCAGATAATGCCAACTATAGATTTGGTTGAAATACTCAGTGAACATAATCTACCGCAATTTTGATAATTAATGGAGCAAAACAATTAAAATTAAAAACTAACTAACAAGATTAGATATGCTAATTTTGATGCAAATATTTTCAGATTATTTATCAACTTCACTTATAAATAAGAAGTTATTCCCGCTATTTTACTAATTTTATGTAGTCATTAATATTTTTAAGATAACTTGCGGCAAAAATGACCCTCCAGTAAAAAAAAACCCTTGTTGCAGACTCTCCAGCATTCTAGCATTACTTAAGACAGCCAAGTGGTAAGCGCAAGAGCAAACTAAAAACAATCCTTCGGAGAAAGCGCTGTCAAGCAAAAGCAAGTGGGGACTGTAATATACTATAGCCTGTTTAAATTCCAGTAGGAAAAACAATGAGAATTTTTGGTGTTCGGTCAACGCAAGCAACATTTGGTCAAAACTCTCATTAAACATCATTTATTGCAAAAAATGACCTATTCCACCTTTGAATATTGATACGCTAAGACGAACCTAATAAGGAAACAAAAAATTTAATAATTTGTCCATGGAGGAATAATTTTTAAAATATTCCACAGAAGTAACAATTTAATGACCCCGAGATTTTATCATTTTACTACTATTTTTTGGAAAAATGAAATCGGTCACACAAATTGGCTGCGCGACAAATCACATCAAAACTCATAATCAAAACGTGACTGACTGATTTTGGAATACTGACTCTCAAACGAAGGGTGACGAAGGTTATTGTAGTCTGCATAAAAGGGTGGGGGGTTTTCAACTTCCCTCGGCGCTTAATATAACACAGTCAATGTTAGCACAGTTTACTATGGACAGCAAATATGATGCATGATGATTAATTAAAAACGTTCCAATTCAATTTTTTGCCACTAAACTGCTGTCGATGAGTCCTTTCATTTGAGACGCTCCTGAAAATGAATAAAATCGTTCTCGATGAAGCGCGATAAAAAAAAACTCGAAAAAAATACAACATCAATTCGGCGACCAAAGTAAACTCTACTCAAAATAAACTTACTAACTTATTAGCAAAATGCAAAAAGGCGGGTACTTATAATAAACAAAATATGTAACATTGCACATTTATGAAATAATGAAAGCAAAGTTAAAACTGAATTATTTCGAAGCTAATGTTCTTCTATAGAAAATGACTGGGATGGAAGTTCCTTAAATCCATCAAGAAATCATCAACAAAAAGCTTTTGTATATATTTTTTAATTCCTTTTGTGCTTTATTGAATCTTAAATGAAATGGAATTTTCTAATGTAGAAGAATGCCACGATGAACAAAGAATTTTCGGCCATATCTTAAGAACACTGATGACAAAAATAACAAATGCTAGTCTATGTCGCTAGCTTAAGTCGCGGAAGCTACTTTAGAGAGTCATTCAAAACCATTTATGAAGTTGGAATAATCAATTATTGAAGGAATTAAAAGATGTTGCTATTTAACCGTTTTCACGAAATTGCAAAAAAAATGGTCACATCAAATTTGAACTCCTGACTTCAAATCACAAACTTTTAAGTTTTTCCCAATTTTTACGCACCTCGACTCAATCTAAGCTCAAAATACTTCAAGTTGCACTCCATGAGGTATTTTTAAGTCTCACAACTAGCGAACACTTCAAATTATACCTCAAAAACTTTCGCATGAAAATTAAGGCCCGGAAAGACATCATTAAAAACTTACCATTTCCATTCAGATGCTTTAGTTTTAGTGTAAGTAAAAATAGCTTCAGGAATAAGTAAAAGTGCAAAGACGGATAATGGCAATGTCTTTGGAAGGGGCTGTACCGATAGCCCCCTCACTATCAACAACGTCACGTGGAACACGACCAGGCATCTCGCCAAAATTGTTTCGACCAGAGGCAAAAGCCTGGAGAATATCGAGACTGGCTGCTTTATTTCATTATCCATAGGTGGCTATTTGTTCAAAGCAATCACTTCAAAAAGCGAAATCACATTTTCAGTAGTGGGTTCGTAGGGTCGGCAGATAAATTTTATCTCTCAAAATAAACATTTGATAAGACAACTGGAAATAGATATAACAAAAAATGGTTATTTGTGTTGATTTAAATAAACACGTATCGCAATAAAAGTTGGCAAAATTTCACCAGGAGGCGACCTGAAAGCAAATAGTAAAAATCTCAAGATTGAGATTAAATTATAAACCTTTCCACTCTTTCAGGGGCTAAAATTGAAACCCGAATAACACCAACTGGGCTGAAGTGGAAATAAATTTGATTACCAAGCGGGGACTAAGCAGGAAAAAGTGCGTAAAGCTGACACAACTTTGTCAATTTATACTCTCACAATCGCGGTTGCGAAACAGCACTTTATATTAAAGCATCGCAACCCAGACCACAAACAACCCAAACTATATAACCCTAATTTAACGCTTTATTCATGCTCGAATAATCAACAATGATTCCCAATTTCATTTTTCAATTAGGCAAAACATGCCAATTAATTAACCAGACAAAATAAATTGACTTTAAGTTTACTGATAATTAAAACCAGCGTGAAGAAAAACTGGTTAAAATACTCCGAAGCTAACAAAAAATAACTTTCAAAATTAATTGATGTGACGGTATATACTGAACTACTGTTGTAAAACGAAGCCAAATTTGAAGTACAATTGTAAAAATTAATGAAAAACAGCGTAGCAGTGATAAATTTAATGATATTAAATATATAACCAGTACCTCATATTAACACTAAAATAGTTAGAACTATACTAGACCAAAGAGCTGAGATTTTTCCAAAATACACTCAAAAATTCTTTTGAACATATGTTCCCATTGGAACCAATTCAGAGGACAAATCCAGCTTTCAATTTAAAAATGTTGTCTACTGTTATTCTGATAGAGTACCACTATTACTACTACTAGTACTACTACCAGCAGTAGTAGCGGTGAAGGTGGTTGCGTATCACTACCGATGGTGTACTTGGTGGCAGTATAGAAGCATAATTGAAATATACGCAAAATAACAAATAGTTAGTGCCGCTATAAACAAACACTGAACAGTTGATTCCAAAATGGTGAACCGAAGACAGCAACACAAAGGGAATAACTAGAAATATTTCTGACCAATGAGTGCTCGACGATTCAATGCCAAAGCATTCTTTCAACTTCTACCATATTTCAAAATATACTCCAACTCCGTGGCCTAAATTTTTAGTTAGCTGGGGGAGGGGGGAACGGGGAGTTTCGGTTGCTTCTATTCAAAGAAATTATTTGAACAAGCACAGCTATAGGGTCTCAAATAAAAGCCGTACATGTGTTGCGCTAGTTATTTCAGCCGCTTCCGCGACGTTAATTTTCTCAACACTGCTGCCTACAATCGTAGATCGAAATATATTTGTTATTCCAAACAAACTTTTCCTTCAAGTAAACAAAGCGGAGTTATACACGTGGGTATGTACATCAAAGGCTACATAAACATACAAAATGGACAGATGAAATCACTACCTTTTGCGGTTTCAAGGTTCAAATAATCGATAAGAATAACAAACAAACATTAAGAATCTCGATGATTGACCGGTTATCACGGGGAGTATTAAGCAATCAGTCGCTACTAATGCTGTCATGACAATGTCAAGGTCTTTCTTTTTCACAACACTTTATTTGAACTGGAGATTTTTGCCCCGAGAAAACTGCCTTCTTTATGAATTAATCTTCAATTAATATTATGCCCGACGTATGATATTGATAAGGAAATGTCCCAAAACCAAAAAGAATTATCAGTCCTTGATCATAAGATGAATCTATTCTGTTTCGAATCAAACTATGTTATTATATTGCACGTTACTACGTAAAAGTTAGCACGTGCGCCTGGGGGCGTAAAAGTTATATGACCACTAAACTGGGGGTGGGGTCGTGGGCAGGATAGATCCATTAAGATTTCAAGATTTAAAAATTATGAGACAGAACCCCCCCCCCCCCCCCAACATGCTATTCTTATGGTAATTGCGGGCTATGCTATACGTTAAATGACCACTAAGATTGAGTCCGGGGGAGGGTTACAAAGGAAAAAACCAAAAATTCTTTCCTCTTTAATAGTTGGCAGCTTGTGAAATTCAACTATAAGCATATCAGTCAAAGTTGGTAGAATCATTTTAATTGATATTATTGTAGCTATTTACTCCATTGAACTGAGAATTTTATTGATGTTAATTTTGGCAATCTGAGAACCAGATCTTATTTGATGTCTTGAGTTGGTCGCAAATCGAGAAATTAAATCCTTCTTTCTTTCTTTCGTTCTTCCAAATCGTTTTATTAGTGGACTAATCTTGACGATAAAATTAACTAAAATCAACCCCAGGGAATGATAAATTTGGGTGCAGCCAGCGGGTCAACAGACCATATCCCATTATGTCTACAGAAACGGAGGCATTGAAGTACTGTCAAAAAACTCGGGCAATTCCAACTGCTCTGTAACGCAGTGTCTCATGGTAAGCCAACAGTAACGTTGGTACATCACATTAGTTGAACATCAGTTTGATGTGATAATCAGTAAAAAAAAACTAAAAACCGAGATTGTTGCATTAAACAACTTTAAATAATTCCACAAACACAGATTTCTTAACAAAAATTGAACATTTGAATTCATTTTGAGGAAAAACAAAAATTGCATGCCATAAGGACGCAGAACAAGCTGTTAAAGCTTTATCAAGCGCCCCGGTAAAAAAACAATAATGATAATTCAAAGTCATCAAAAGAATAAGCTCACTAAGTCGCGATTATCACGAATATATTTTCGCAAAATTATTTCAAATATTCAATGTTCTTATATCAAACATAATTTCACAAGTCGTTACTACTCAAAGAGGGCAACTGTGTAGGGAAGCATGGGTTACGTGACTCCGATCAAATCACTCACAAAATCTGTCATTCGTTCAGATCCTCCCAGCTGTTTCTAGATGTAAGTTAGAATTTGGAAGTGCTTTTAGCGGAGTCACATGAATTTGCTAGAGACTCGTTTTGCCAGTCAAAATAATCAATTTCTAAAATGTCTAAAATAAAACTTGTCAACCGCTTACACTTCAGCCGAACCAAAAGTCAAAATGTTGCACGCAATGCTCTCGAAAGACAGGCAGGCGGTCAAGCTTAAGTTGTAGTCAGCTTCATATCCTGGGAGAGATATATAGTAAGAGCCTTAAATAATGTTACTTGAGCTTATTTTAGACTAAGATTGTAGGTATAAATATAGCCAGAGGACTCTGAAAACGAATCGCAGTTGACCTCAACTAAAGCTACAGAATCCTAATTCGAAGTAAGCACCTGTATTAGAACAATCCATCGTGATGTTGAATGCAACTTTGGATAAAAACATCGTTTCAATAACACCTAAATTTCTTAATAAAACATAGCCGGCAAATTGCCAGAAAATAGCAGCCGTTGACGCGCTTAAAGCAACAAATCGGAATTGAAACAGGAAAAAAAGAAGAGATAAATTGAACGAACTTTTTTGCCTTTTTTTCAGTGTCAGTGTTCTAATTTGGCATGCAGTTTCATTTGGATTCTAAAACTAAACTTAAATCAACTTTTAAACTGAAAGCTGTTAAGCTTAATAGCAATGTCAGCTAGCAGTGGCTCTAACGAATTCTGATATCCTAATGCACTATTACTTAATGACCGGGCTTTATCGGCTTATCCTGTTTCTTTTGATTTTGCTTTTTTGACACTCACCGTATTCACAGTGCGTAATTCAATGAGTGAAAGAATTTAAAATCCATTCAGTTGAAATAGTGAGTGAGGCAAGTCAGAAGTCAAACGTGAAAATCATGACCTATGTTAGAACAAAAACGTGATCAAAAGGTATAGCGAATTAAAAAACATAGCAGGACAAGTCCTGACGTACAATTCAAAAAATTTTCATTGACTAAACAGAAAACTAGACCTAGAAAGGACTATGAATGGATTGGAAAAACCATTTAGAAAAAAATCCGATCTAAAAAATCGAAAAAACAGTAAAAATCAAAGTGAAATTGCCGCATGTGAACAAAAAACCACTAGCGAGAAAGCGAATTTTTGTTCAAACACCGTTTTCTCACTCTGCTTTAAATTTGGAGCGAAAAAATTTCACGCCGCAAAACCACTCGCTTTTTCGCTCCACTTCCTGTTTCGGCGTGACCAAAATCACTACTCCAATTTGACTTCAAAAATCATGAAAATGTGTGAACAGATCTTAAAAAAAAGACAGCGCCCCAATACAATTCAAATTCTTTAAATTGTAAAAACATCGCAGGACAAGTCCTTTTACAATTTAAAGAAGTTTCATTGATTAAACAAAAAACAAGACCTAGAATGGACTATAAATAAATCGAGACACCCATTTAGGAAAAATGAACTGGAAAAATAGACAACAGCAAAAATCAATGTAAAAATGACGCATGTGAGCAAAAACAAATATCGAGAAAGCGACTTTTGCTCAACACCGTTATTCAAAGAAGAATACAGAATATATAAAAACAAAGAAATAAAATAAAAATGAAATATAGAAATATCACGCACGTCGCAATTATTTCTACCTTCACATTTGAAATTGTCCCATTAGTTTTGTAATAGTGAACCAAATAATTAAGTCGATATTTCGAAATTTACAACAAAACAGAAAACACCGCAAGATAAGAAATCAGAAAACAAAGGAAAATTGGCAGAAAAACAAGTCAAACTTATACCGATTTGTTATTGACCTCTAGACAGTCAGCAAGTAAACTTTATTGATGTGGAATGAACATGAGGATTTAGAATCTTTACAAACTCAGTCAAATCCCGTGAACATGAAGAAACTAGAATAATTATGAAAAGCATCATCAAGCAAAATAAACAGCACTCAACCCTGAAGGACATATTGAAATAAAAATTCAAAAAACAAACAGTTATATATTGAAAAATTATGGCGAAAAACCTACGAAAAATGAAGATTGGCTTAAACACTTTCTGAACGTCATACTGAAACATATTGGAACCGTTTAGATCAGAGAAAATATGAGACAAGAGAAAAAATTATTCGCAGATTATAGAAAAAAAGTGATCCATTCCCATGACCACAATTCAAGAACAAATTGAAATAAAATGGATTAATTGCTTGCAACAAAATACGGAAAGTATTGTTTAACTTGGATTAGGAAGCCTATACCTACTCCTGGCTCTTTATGAGAGGATAGATGGATTAGTATCAATACCAATTTGGGCTCGGGAGAAGGAACAATATTGCGAGTCTCATCAGTTATGAAACTTTCTTCATTCCGAAATCCTTCATTCTAAAATTCCCCTTTAGTTTAAAGCAAATCTGCAAAAATACTGATCTCCATTAGCAGTTTAAGTACTTTTCAGAGAAAACTTTCACAATACGCGATCATATACTGATTTCTCATAAGCTGATGACAGCTACTATAGCTTTCAGACAGAACTACAAATCCACATTCTCATTCGAGTGTTAATAGAGAATGTATTTAGGGGAGCCTATTAACATTCATTAGATCAAATGAAAGACAGCTGTGCCGTGGAAAATTATGTAATGAACTTAGACGTCGGCATTCAATAATCTCACGTAAACTGCATCTCAAAATAAATCTTCTTAGAATAAATTAGTACATGACGTAGATTATAAACTTTGTACATCACTGTCATATGTATCAACAGCACTATTAATGTACAGAGGGACGTTCAATACAATGAAAAAATTTGGTCAGTTTTGAGCCCTCATTGCATAGAAGCCCCTAAAATAATGATTTGATATCGG
The DNA here is from genome assembly GCF_964194025.1 of Convolutriloba macropyga. Lineage (NCBI taxonomy): Eukaryota > Metazoa > Xenacoelomorpha > Acoela > Convolutidae > Convolutriloba > Convolutriloba macropyga. The sequence goes on from NC_134474.1 coordinate 57,099,710, forward strand.
GTTTATTATTGTTATAAACCGAAAGTCTAGATAATATCCATTGATAAGGCAAAAAAAAAATGAATTTCATTCTAAAAGAAACTGCTAGACAAAACACTTAATGGTTAATCCGGGGATGGGATATTAGGCAAAGCTATTTTTGCAGCCATTCGGCGAAATTTTTTGATTACAGCCCTGTGGAAATTAGGCCAATACTAACTAAAACACTTTAAGGCAGTTCTTTTGTTCAAACTATCCTATATCATTTCTACACCTCGCCATTATACATGGGCAAACTACTTTGGCTAAAATAAGCGAAAGAGTGTAATGTAAAACAAATGAAAAAATCGTTTATTCTAAACAGCTGAGAGCTTTGGGGCGCGAAACATCTCGAGAAAAATGTGGGATCAGCTAAGGGAATATGAAAGTAATGCTGCAATGCTATAATTAGGCACCATGTTAAAAAAACGGACTGCTTTTGTGAGCTAATTTAATTTTGAAAAATATTATACACACTCATAGTAATTTCTAGCCTTCGAGTGGACTTCAGAGTACGATTATTTAGTGTTTTATACATTTTCATCACTACGCCTCTATTTGATTGTTTGACTCATACATAAAATCAACCATTTAATATGGAGTTCCAATTTGGTTGCCAGAAAACAGACCTAATTAGAACTACACTTCTACGGATTGCGTTTCAGCGTATTACTACTATTTAAAAGAGGCAGGAAACCGTTGTTCATTTGTATATTGACTCAAAATTATTTAGAATTATTTGAAAGTATTCCGGCTTCATATTTACAACCTTTTAACATCCGTTCTGTGTAGTAAAAACAAATTGAAACCACCAAGATTTCATATAAGTTTCCCGAAAATTATTGAAAAACAATTCGGGCTTAGTGCCTTTGCAATATAAATTGTTTTTCAAATAAGGAACACATTGGAGGAGAAATTCTTGACTGATCGTTGGGCTACATAATTAATCTCTGATCTGGTTCTTTTAAGCCAATCTCCTAACCTATCGTCTCTTAGCCTTGGTTACCTCTCGTCGAAGAGGGATTAGCCTGAGGGCTGAATGAGGGAGCACTTATTGGGACCCAGGCCATTTAAAATCCTGAATCCTTGAGTAACAAACAGTTTATTGCAAAGGCACTCAGTCCGAATTGTTTTTCACTAATAAATTTCGGAAAACCCATATGAAAACTTGGTGGTTTCAATTTGTTTTCACTACGCAGAACGGATGTCAAAAGGTTGTAAATATGAAGCTGGAATACTTTCAAATAATTTAGAATAATTTTGAGTCAATATACAAATAATCAACGGTTTCCTGCCTCTTTTAAATAGTAGTAATACGCTGAAACGCAATCCGTAGAAGTGTAGTTCCAATTAGGTCTGTTTTCTGGCAACCAAATTGGATCTGAGATCTCGCAACCAAATGGAGTTCTAATTTGGTTGCGAGAAAAAAGACCTAATTAGAACTTAACTTCTACAGATTGCGTTTCAGCGTATTACTACATTTTAAAAGAGGCAGGAAACCGTTGATTATTTGTATATTGACTCAAAATTATTTTAAATTATTCGAAAGTATTCCAGCTTCATATTTACAACCTTTTGACATCCGTTCTGCGTAGTGAAAACAAATTGAAACCACCAAGTTTTCATATGGGTTTTCCGAAATTTATTAGTGAAAAACAATTCGGACTGAGTGCCTTTGCAATAAACTGTTTTTCCAAACAGGAGCAAATGGCAGGAGAAATTCTTGAATGATCGTTGGGCTACATATTTAATCTCCGATCATTGGTTACTTTTTAATTCTTCTTTACTGGCTCTTTAAAGCTAATCTCCTGGCCAATCGTCCATTAGCCTGGGTTACCTTTCGTCGAAGAGGGACTAGGCTGAGCGCTGAATGGGGGAGCGCTTATTGGGACCCAAGCCATTGGGGGAGCGCTTATTGGGACCCAATCCTGAATCCTTGGTTGCCAGAAAACTGAGTAACAAACGGAGATGCTCACGTTTCCTGGTAAATATTTAGTGAACCCGTGTGTCCTCCATATAATCTCTTAAGCACAAGGACAATTAGTTACAGCTACATTAAACTTCTTTTTTCTATGAATTTTGTATCAAATGTGCCTTATCTGGAATCTACTGAAATAAGGATGCAGTTCTGAGGGCGATTACTCTCAAGCGCTTTAACATCAATCGTCCCCTTTAATCTCAATGTAAAAAAAATGATCAATAAATTTTAAATTATATTATCACCATCAAAGAAATTGGTATCAATATGTTTTAATTAGTATTTGTCCAACTTGCACAAAATGTTTGCCGCAATTAGAGCCCTGTGTCTAAAAAAGCTGGCTTCACTTATGGATATTTTATCTAATTTTCTGCGCCCCAGTTAAGGCTGCCTGTAAGGACAATATTTATCACAAAATTAAGTGCCAAAAACTTCCCAAAACTTATCAGTAAAAAATTGCAAAACTTGTAACAAGAGCAGTTACTTTAAAACTTTGACCTAACTTTGAGTTCTATGTTTTGAGTCTAAACTTCTATATATCAATCAGACTCAGACTATTCTCTATATATAACAAACTGGAGTCGGTTTATATTTGAATTGTGTCGCACCAGAAATTGCACAAAACCAGCAACGTGACGTCACAGATATTCCGGGAATCAAGAATTCCAATAACTCAGGATTGCAAACAGGCAGTTCAAGAAAATGTGTGCTCAAATTATAGAACTTTCAAGTCCGATTAATTAATTAAGAGTACTTCATCCGGATTCACATTGGCGCCATAGTTACCAATACATGAGAATTTAAGATTAACTGACCCTAGTAGTATTTATAGATAGACAATTTAGTCTGAGGACTGTAAAAAATGAAAATTTTGGAAAGCTTTGAATATAGCAGAATCAGCTGATGCCTGCTAAAAAAACTCTTAGAAGTCGCCAACATAATTAAACAAGGCACAAATTTCAGGTTGCCAGTTTGCTTCCAATAAGATGGCGACTGATTAACAAGCACACCAGGGGAGCAATCAAAATTTTTTTCTCGCACAAGATAAAAACCAAAAGAATGATCTCTAGACCGACAAATATCTGATTGACTGAAAATAGTTGCGTTAGACCAAGGGAACTTTCCAACACACTACTGATGTAAAAACCATGAAACGTTACAAAACTGCGGACTTAATCCAAATATCAAAAATTGCGCATATTAATTTTATCGAGTTAAATTGAGTATAATTTCGTTGATTCATCTTAAGTCTTTTTGAGTGAGCGATCGTCAGTTTGAGTGAAATCTATAAGAATAAAATATATACAGGAAATGAATACTTTAGCTAAACCAACTTTTGTTGATCACTGAACATGAAATGAATACTTCAAGCCAAGAAAACTTCATGGCAACCAGAAAAAAAAAGAATTTCGAGAGCTTTCGACGACAAAGGTGACGAAAAAAGGGCGACAAATAAAAAATCAAAAATCACCGCCAAATTGCCGCAAAAAGGCCCCATTTACCCGATTGACACAATTTGGGATTGAAACCGAAAAAGAAAAAAATAGACAGAAATTGACAATTTTTCTAGTGTCAAAGCGATCTAATTTGGTGTGAAGTTTCAATTAGATTCTAAAAGTATACTTATTTCAGCTTATAACCTGATGGCAATTAGGCATAATTAGAGCCAGCTAGCAATCGCCTTAATGAACTTCGATAACCTAATGCATTATGACTTAATGACCTCGCTTTCCTGTTTATCCCAATTCTTCCGATTTTGCTCTTTTGACTTTGACCGTATCCACTACATTACGTAATTCAATACGAGAAAGAATTTAAAATCACTTCAGTTGAAACAGTGAGTGAAGTGAGTCAGAAGTCAAGCGTGAAAATCGTGACTTATGTAAAACGAAAAACGTGTATCGAAAGGTAGAGCGAATTAAAAAAAATAGCCGAAGAACTCCGGAAAAGATTCGAAAACGTCTTCACCAAAAACAACCTCACCCTGTCAAATAACTAACGACTGATGGAAGTGAGCCACATTGGAGATAAAAGACTATCTTAATTAAAATAAAAGAATTTGACTAAAAAGTAAAATAAACCAAAAAAAGGCAAAATTTTAATTGCCTTTTTATTTTGTACAAGCACAAATACAAAGGAAAACAATATTTCAAGCAATTGAGACAAATTCATTGCAGGCACAAACTCGGACAAGCCAAAGTAAGCACAGGAACATGTCTAATTTTGATATAAAGAAAAAAAACAGTAAGAAATGAAGAAAAATTTTAAATTTTTTCGCAATTTTTGGTCAAGTTTCAAAGAAAAAATTTAGTTGGAAACACATAACCTGTTTTTAAATTGTAATACAAACTGCCCCCGACCTTAAGCTTAACCTCGCTTATAAGTAAAAGCAGTAAAACACAAAAATGGTCTACAAATTGCTAAAATAGACTTAAAACCGGAGAATTTGTTGAAAAAACCTTCAAATTAGCAAAAAAATTCTTCAATTATCAAAAACCCTGAAAAATATCTCTTGAGTGTAAAATAAATTTTTAGAATTTTGTTCATTGAAACAGCCTTTTCAAACTCTATTCAGTCCCTGAACTTCCGGTGCTCGATCACTTATCAAAAAAATACAGAAAACCATATAGGCTCTTTGAGTCTTAAAAAGAAGACCTACTAAATAATAGCCGTTGGGAGGCTGACGACGGCTATTAGTCACTTATATGGAAAATCTGAGAAAAGAGCAGACAAGGGACAACTTTACAAAATAGCTACAAACCTAAATTGCAAAAAAATAAGATTTTAGGAAAGATCTTTTATTGAAAGTTTATTAATACATGGGACAAACCAAATATTAGTTCTTAGATAAAGAATGACGAGAAGACAAAGAAATATCCGCAGTCAAATCGGCAAAGCAGAGGAACTGACTGCCGCGCAGCAAAAAAAATCAGAACAGCAGTTTCCGGACAATTACAAAGGAAAACAACATTTCAAGCAATTGAGACAAATTCATTGCACGCACAAAATCGGACAAGCCAAAATAAGCACAAGAACATATCGAATTTTAAAATAAAGCTAAAAACTGTAAGAAATGAAAAATTTTAGCTTTTTTCGCAAATTTTTTGTCACGTTGCAAAGAAAAAAATTATTTGAAAACACAAGAACCTGTTTTTAATTTGTAATAGAAACTGCCCCCGCTTCGCTTATAAGTAAAAGCAAAAAAACACAATAAGGGTCTATATATTACTAAAATAGATTTAAAACCAGAGAATTTCTTGAAAAACTTTAAATTAGCAGAAAAACAAAAAAATAGCTTCAAACCCTCAATTGCGTTCATTTAAAAAGAACCCTAACATCAACCTTAATTGATCAATTGAACTAAATTTGAACTGAAAAAAGATAATCTGAAAGGCAAAAAACAGAAGATTTTGGCAAAAAAACTTCAAAGACCGAAAAAATATTTAAAAGTTTTCCAAATTTAGCCTATTTTCTTAAAAGCCTATTTACTTTCATATTAGGGAAATCAAACAGCCACCAACACCAATTTAAAAATTAATTCTAACCCAAAAAGTTACCCCAGAAACTAAACCAAAAAGAATACAAAACCGCTAAAAAACGCCTAAACTGACAAAAATAACAAAAATAGCTCAAGATTGCAGACAAAACTCTAATATATGACTGAGATGGTCACAAAGGCTCCTAAACGTACAGTTCCTTGTTGTGTTTTACCCGAAAAAATTAACCACTATACCCGAAAAAATTGAAGAGAATTAAAAAAACTGCATTGAAAAAACCGCACGTGATTAAAAAAATTCACTCTCTAAGCGAAAATTTTTTCACACCCTTATTTCTTGCTCTGCTTCAAAAGAAGGCATGGACAAAAGAACTACTCTTTTTCTCCGCTCGTCGAATTTGTTCATTGAAACAACCTTTTCAAACTTAGCCTCTTAGAGTCCTAAAAAGGAGACCACATAAATAATAGCCGTTGGGAGGCTGACGGCGGCTATTAATCACTTAAATGGAAAATCTGGGAAAAGAGCAGACCAGTTACAACTTTACATACAAATTAGCTACAAAAATAAATTGCAAAAAATAAGATTTTAGGAAAGATTGGTATCTTCTATTAAAAGTTTCTTAATACATTGGACAAACCAAATATTAGTTCTTAAATAAAGAATGGCAAAAAATCAGCACGGTAGTTACTGGACTTTAGCTCTACGTAAAAGTCAAACGCATTTTTCAAAAACAATCATCAAAACACATTAAAAAAATAGCCGCTAGAGTTCCAGAAAAATCTCGAACAGTCACCAGGGAAACATTGATACAGGCGCTATCTCATACGTACCTCAATGACCAATTCCTTAAAAATTCTGACCATACCAACAAAATAAAACAATATAACATCAATATAAATCTAACTGCCGTAATATTAGACGAAAACTCGATAAGGCGACCAAAAGATGTAGCAATTAAAACACTTAATAGGGGTACTTTAAAGTCAACTCAACAATTTAAAGTTGCCAGGTGTCCCTAGGGGATCTATAAATGCAAACAATTTGTTGAAAGCACATGCAAAAATATCATTGTATTCAACAACGTTTTACATCTCTTTTGCTCTACTCATCGTCATGTTTTCATTTTTAAAAAAAGTAAAGGGAAAGAATTGTGATTGTTCAAAATAGTTATCAATAGCTTTAATGGGAGTAATTTAAAGCTAGCGGTTAAGAAAACATACAAAAATTGGGGAATTGAGGTTAAATAAACTACATCGTGAACATGCTCAAAACTCGAAGACTCTGGTCAAATTCTGATTGTTTTTAAACTACTTTTCTACAAAGGCAATTGCTATAATCACTTAATTACATTATATTACACAGCGGATAGTGCAGTACCTCTGTTACCACCGTGACAAAAAAGATTTCGAAAACGTAAAAATGACAGTACTGGAATTCGATTGTCCAAAAAAGAAAAGATGACGCAATAAAAAGAACTTACGCCTAACGGGAAGAAACAAGATCAGAAAAAACCGAGTCCGATTTTATCAAAGATTAAAGCGACTGAAACAAAATTTTACTGAAAAGTTTGCCAAAAAAGCGTTTGTCTAGGAAATCAGTTAATAAATTTTTCAACGACTGAATTTTGTATTAATGTTTGATCTATCGATTTATTTGAAAAGGATCAGAAGAATTAAAAACTGATTGGCAATATTCAAACAATTGTAAGCGGAGACCCAGCCAATTTTTCGAAAGGGGCCTTCTCATACCTTCTCATATTCTAATAAATGCCCACAATACTAACAAATCACAGAAATGATATATATATATATATATATATACCCAGAAAAAAAAGACTTCATTGATTTCAGTAAAAGCCCATAAAATTGTCACCCTAGAAAACAAAAACAAGAATTAAATCTAAGAAAACAAGTGTTCAGCAAATTCTAAACCAACAGTATTCCGACGAGCACCATAAACTGAAGAAACGGAGAAAATATAAAAAATATATATTTAACAAAATGGAATTTACTAAGATAAAAACACCTTAACACAAAGTACTCACCATGCTTTTTACATATCCAGGTTGAGATGTCACAACAGAATGCCGACCATTAGGCAGTGAAAGAGTCTAACTCTCAAATTACTTCAAAGATCATCCAATTCTGTTTGATTGAGTAGCTTCAATATTTGAGGTATCATTGGCTGCTTTCAGGAGGATGATATGCGATGAACCATCAATCGAAAAACGGCGCACTTCTTTGCAATTGCTAGAAGTTTGCAGATTTTTCTACTGACTATTATCTCCCGAGACCAAGCAGTTCAAAGGGTCTGATGAGCCGAAATGTCGAATCGCACACTTTTGTCCCATCTAGATTTTTACCCATATTTGTTATTGTCTTTGATATCTTTCAATTGAGGTTTTCGACAATTAATTACATCGTCTGAAACTTCATCATCAGAGGTATCAAAATTCTCAAACTTCCTTTTTCTTCGGAACTTTCATTTGAACGTTACGAAAATCTCAATTTATCACAGGAATTAGAACTAAGGATCACAAATTTTGCAACAAAGACAAATCTGAAAATAATCATTCGTTATAAACTCGTCTTATCAATGAGTACCAAATTTGTTTGATAAAATTCTGTTTTAAGCCACGACAAGTTTTTACAAGAAATTGATCAAATTGAATTCGGCAATAACAAAAATGCAGTTGGATCTAGTTACTACAATGAATACTACCTTTTTCAAAAACAATTAATTGTGACCGTATAAAATGGAGCCTAACTAAATGGAGATCAAAAATGACAGAGGACAACAACTCAAATCGATTCACTAAAAACTTCTTTCGGACATCAATTAACCAACAACAAAAAATAGCGATTTTATTAGTTAAATTTTCAGACTTGGCAATGTTTTCAATCCACCACTTCTCAGAACTGAATTCGACCAGTGCACAGTGGAAAATGCTCTCTCATTGCTCTGCGAACGACTGTCAAATAACTCATTAGAACTTGAGACCTAGGGAACGAGCTGATGTTGAGAATTCGGGACATATGAAGCATCAATTCAATGGCTGCCTCTGAGGGAAGATATCCTCACGAATTCAAACTGGATACTGTTATCCAGCTGTTTAAGAAAGTGACAATCAGTGCCCAACAACTTTTAGTCATAAATCGATCGATCATACACGCGCTAGCAAAAATTTGTGAACAACTATTAACTTCAAATCGTAGAGCACTTGTCCATGGACACTCTTCTAGTTGAAAATTGATGTATTCAAAAAAATCGATCTACAATTGCCGGATTGGCGTATTTGACCAATCGCATTAGGAAAAAAATTGGATTAAGTAAACGACACCAATAGATCTTTCAAAAGCATGCGGTTAAAGAGGAAACGTACGGGTAGAATAATTGCCTTAAATTTTGAAGAGCAAGTTCGAAGGAACGATGAGATTTTCTTTGATTGTGTGCGAAAGAACGGACACGTATTGCAAATGACGATTACTAAAGAGTTGATGAATACGGTGATTAGGTTCCACAATCAGTTGATACCCCGAACCGTTTTTCTAAACTATGCTTCACTTATTTTGAAAACTTAGCTCAGTAATTACAATAAACCCGAGAAATTCAAACTTTTTGTTTTTGATTTTCTATTTGATCAAGTTGTTTTCTCGTTTTGCCAAAGAAAGGTGTAAAGAAGTTTCTTAACATTTCTTGAAATTGCGACTTTGAAGATTTGCATTTTGGATCATATACGAGATAAGCGAGGATCTGAATGCGAAAACTTCAGTCAACTAGAGGCTAGAGAACATCCATCATTTTGTATATCTGAATTCAATCACAAAACTTTACTTCTGAAATTAAGTCTAATTGCTCATAATCGTAAAAAGGATACATATAAAAAAACTGTGTTAAATGAAATATCTATTGCCTGCATCCAATTGTACCAGTAATCATGGAGCCCATTCTTTGGCCAGGAGTGACAAAAAAAGCTGAAATTGACAATAACAGTAGCGAAAGAAGCTAAACAAAACCACGGTCTTAAAATCTGCATTTTTGAGCAACTTAAGACCACAGACACGTAAAATCTTATCTTAGACCATATAAAAGGTTTCTGGTTGAGCTACTATTGAATTAATTTACAACACTGTGGTGGGCAAATACGGTGAGAACATGACAGATACACGAATAATAAATTTGGCAAGTTATCTCACAACTCTAGGTTTTAACCAAAAATCGAAAACTCCGCTAGAGCTACTACATAATTCGCTGAAATGATGCAGAAATGGTCACAACAAAACTATATTGGAATTTGCATAAAGTTATTACAAGAAGGTTTAAATCCGGCAACATATAGTGCTACCAGAAACAATGAAGCTTTAGCAACAACTTAAACCTTCGTTCTCTTCAAGCACAATCTCGGCAGCATTTTTATTTTGAAGAGGAGGGGAGGGGGTCGTTCTCTGCACAAAAATAGCGAAAAAAACAGTTAAAATTGGCCGATTTAGAGCAAAATTTTAAAAATTGTCTTTACTATCATAAAATAAGACCATTACAAAAAAGGGATATACCGAACAATTAAAAAACTAAAAAATATTGGCCTAATAGGGGTAATTTTGTAACAAAAAAAAGAGTTAGTTCCAGCATAACTAAAAAGAGTTACTTTCAGCATAAATCCGGCAACATATAGTGCTACCAGAAAAGTTAGCAACAGCTTAAACCTTCGTTCTCATCAAGCACAATCTCCGTAGCATCTTTATTTGCGGAGGAGGGGGTAGTTCGCTGCACAAAAATAGGAAGAAAACAAATAGAGTTGGTTGATTTAGAGCAAAATTTCAAAAATTGGCTTTATCACAGAATAAGATGAGTACAAAAAAAAAGATATTCCAAACAATTAAAAAGCTATACCTAATAGGGGTAAATTAGTACTAAAAAGAGTTAGTTTCAGCATAATTTAGCAAAAATTACCTACTTTCAAGCTGAAAAAAATAACGTAGGGCTAGTTGCTAGCAAAACATCGACGAGCGGGGGACTGGTGGAGGGGTCAAACTCTCAAAGACTAAAAATCGCTCTTACCATGGATTAAGGCCTCGAAGCATTTTTTGACGAACTTCATATTTAGAGACCAGTAAGGCGTAAGGGGCTAAGCAAGCTTCTTAACCACTTAATGCCCTCGGGCTGTTTATTCCGTTCTGAAGGCGAAAAGTTAGAAGGCCCAGACGAAAAATCAGTCCAGCGAAAAATCGTATAAAAAGACCGTATGACTAATATAATTGTTCATTTGACATTAATTAACACCAAAATTGGGGTGAAATGTGTTCATGTTCAAATCTCGACAACTCCTATGAAAAAACGAAAACCCAAAACCTTCCAGTTAAAACACTCTTGATAACTTTGATGGTTTCTATGTATACCACTCACAACTTTCTACGTTATATACATCGATCGGTCAAAATTGACTGAACAAAAAACCAGTTGAGTATATAGTTCCTCCCAAATTAGTGGGTCTGAATTATCAGCAAACAATAAAATAGCAAAGATTTTCTATCAGATATCAGTATTGAATCACTAATTTTCAGTTCATAATTATCCTCTAATTTCGACATTATTGTTCCGACCCTCTTGAGGGGGGTGGAACTATATACTCAAATGGGTTTTTTTGCTCAGACAATTTTGACCGATCGATATATTCATCGTAGACAGTTGTGAGTGGTATCATTAAACAGCCCGTCCAGCGCAGAATATGGAACTAAAAAGATTTTTTTAAAATTTTGGTTTTCTAGAGCGAGTTATCGTGGTTTAAATTTTTGTGAATATTAGAACAATTTGCATTATTTTTATTCACATTTTCCGGAATTTTTCGCCCAAAATTTTGTCAATTTTGCTAAACTATGTAAAAATTGTTAACAATAGTACCGTTGATTTTAATTTAAAAGACAAAAAAGTATTGTTAACTATTTTGATTTAATTTTTTCGGCCAAAATTATTGGCTAAAAATATTTCAAAATTCAGCCTTTTTCGTCAAAAATTGTCAGAAATAAGCTACTTTAGACAACTTTGATTAAATTTACCGTAAATACACACCCAAAAACAACTAGCACAATCTTCCTAGAATACAATGGGAGCTAGGGCTACTTCAACATCTGTTGAGATTAGTCTGCAATTAAAATTTTGCCGTTCTTTGCTAACTTTACTCTATGAATATCGAAAACGCAGCATTCTCTTTTGATATTTTTACTAACAAAATATCTAGATCTAAAACATTCGAAACAATTGAGTGTTCTCAATGGACGAATAGCAATAAATAGATTGGTTTTGGGATAATCTTCCACCGTTAAAATCCAAAAATAATTCGGATTGCAGTCAGTCGGCATTTTTATTTTAAAGAAAAAATTCGATCTTTTCTTGGTTAACCAAAGAACAGAACAATTCAAATCAAAGCCCACTGTTGATATGTCCAAATGGCTTCTTAAGCAGTTCCAAATTAATGTATCTAGTTTCTTCAACCAAAAAATTATGGTCGTTTTGACTTTTAAAAATGTTTGATTTTGAAATAAAGTGGCTTTTTGAACTTTGCGACTATTTTTTCTTCATTTGGTCAGCTTGTAGCTTAGTGCCAGCAAACAAAGAATGCTTCTTCTTGCTCTTTCTTTTACTGAAGTAAAATTTAATCTTTTTGCGGTTTTACGCATTAAGTTATGGTTTTCTGGCTTTGATACTAGATTTCACATTTTTTAATTTTTAGTCGTTAGCCCATTTTTCACGTTTTCTTTCTCGTTTTATCCTATTATATTGATATTGACAGTTCACATATTACTTCTTTGGGATTCAAAACAAGGAACAATAGAACATATAAAGGTCTTTGGAGGCATAGATTAATGTTTTGATGGCTTCGACACAGCTTTCTCGAAGAATTTTTCCTCATTTGTCTTTATCTATCGTTTTCACTTTGTCTTTTTAGTCGCAGGAAATTTCCTGGATAATGGTATTTCTCATTGGTTCTATTGTGGTCGAAAAAAATTAGCCTATATTCGGATTTGAAATGAAAGCTAATGGGTTTCATGACTTTGAAAACAACTTTTCAAAAGTTAAAAAAAACCACTTCCACTTCGCATTTTTGTACTTTTTAGTCTATTTTTTACCTAGCCTGGTTAATTACAGGTCACATATGACAATATTGTTATCAAGGGAAGGTGTAAGTGTACAGGTGCAAATGTTTTTAAAGAACTCGTTATGAATTTACTGGCTTCGACACGGGTTTTTCGCAGAAAAAGTAAACTAATTTTTGATTTTTGTCTATATTTGACGTTCTTTTTGTAGACGTAAAACATATTCTAAAAAAAGATTCCTTTGGAAGAACCAACGTACCTATTTAATTATTTCATTTTATAGCTAATGGCTTTCATGACTTTGAAAATTTTGTTTTCAAAAAATACAAAAGCTTTTCTTAACTTTTACTCTTTTTCTATTTTTTGTCTACTTCTTAGCTAGTGCCACTAATGAGAGGTCAAATACCACATTTTTGGGTTTATCGAAGAACGCGCAATCAAACATTTTTTGAGGGGCAAAATATGCGTTGCGGCTTTGACTATTTTTTCTCGCAATCTTTAATTGATTTTTTTGTTGTCTCAATTTGTTGTTCTTTTTCTAACAGAATAAAAAAATTGAAAAGTGACAAGTCTTAATGCCCTCCTATAGAGCCATTAGAGGCATAGGTTAATGTAAAACATATAGATGTTTTCAGTTGATATCTAATGGCTTTCATTACTTTTGAAAATAATTGTTTTTAAATATTATAAGTGAATTTCTTTTAACTTTGCTGATTTTGTTCTTCTGTCTAATTGTTACCAAGCCTTACTATGGACCGGTCCCATATCTTTTCAAATAAACACAAGTCATTTACTGTAGTTTCAGTTTTATCTGACGCTATCTTGATTTCGTTATTAAGTTTTTTTTAATGGACGTAAAGTTTTGGATGTAATTAATGTTTGTTGTTGTTTTTTGATTTCTAGCCTTGCTTTCCTAATACTGGCACAACGCTTCAATCTAATGCGGCGTTTTATTTCTACCGGATTATTTGCGTTGGAGGCAATGTTCTTGTCCATACAACAATTTATTTTGAAAAATCCTATAATTTTTGGGTTGTTTTTATCTGTTCCTCATTTGCTAGACAATTATGCCAAAAATGTGATGAGCGGGGTCGGAACTTTATGTGCAAACGCACATTAACGAGCCTCCTTGTTAGTCTTTTACCCTCGAATACGTTGGAAAATATGTAATAAATTACCTCACACCAGCTACGTTGCCAAATATCTCAATATTCTTGCTTGGATTTCTTTACATTTTAGACAATATATTTATGATTTTATAACTATACCTTTCTAGGTGATTGAATTAGACTTTAATGGAGCTTCTCACAGCGACTGACTCGCATTCACTTCCCTAGATCTAAACAATCGTGTCTGATTGGTGCTACTTCCGCATTTCCGTCAGTCTAAGCGATACATGTTACAGTTAACCTGCTTTTAGTGCCCTGATTAGGATAATTCTCTTCCTGTTCCCACGTTCTCCCTCACAAAAAAGTCAATTAAAAGAAAGCCAGGCAACTCGGGGGCGGCAAGTCAACAACTATATACATCTAAAACTTGTGACAGCAGTCAAACAAAGATCAAAGGGCGTCATATGCACAAATAAAGACAAGTTAAGAGGAATGAGAAAAGGGATCAATTCTGCCCCCCCCCCCCCAATATATACATGAATTTAAATCGAAATTTGAAAGGAAGTTATAAAATGGTTTGGCTTTTCCGTTTGTGCCCCGCAATTGGGGGGCGCATAAAGTACTGGGGGGTGGGGCACAAACGGAAAAGATTCTTAAAATTAATAAATACCTTCCCCTTTTGCAATAATCTATCAAAGAACCTGTAATCAAAGAACAATATCACGCATACTTTTGTTACATTACTGATATCTGAACAGACAATACGTTGTTGTTCTCATGTCTTTCATAAGCAAGCTAATTGCCACACGTGCTCTTTTAAATGGATTTCTTATCAGCAAGTTATCATGGAATGATACCTGATGCAATGGAACAACGCCCTAGTTAACACTTGTATTTAACTAAGTTATCACCAGTTTAAATTATTACATTAATGGGATTGATACATGAGGTTCCAATTTGAGGTTACCGCTAAAAATTAAAAACCAAATTAAGAATAATGTATTGCTTAGACGCGTACTTTGTACTAAATTTGGCGTCTTTTACTTTTGTTACAAATTGATTGCCAAAGTTGTAGAAATATGAGGACATTAATTTAAAAAAAAAACGATTGGGACTAAAGGAAGCCCGGGTCTTTCCCATTATATCACCCCTTATGGTATAATTACCAGGCTGGGGGGGGGGGGCTATAGGTTATCTGACCACTAAGCTGGGGGGGGGGGCTATAGGTTATCTGACCACAAGGCGGGGGGGGGGCTATAAGGGGAACGACCCGGAAGCCCTTCAGCCTAGGCGGTAAATCCCCAAGAACAACAATCATAAATTGTACAGATTACATGCTAGTTAACCATACAACGGAGGAAACGTGATCCGTTATAGTTTACGCATCTAAAATCTAAAAAAGAATAACATATTGATAACTTCAAGTTGAGATCTGGTATAACAACGTGCATGCCTCTGATGGAGAAAACGATTTAGTGGCATTTCTCGTCTTTGCAAACTATTGATAAAAACAGAAGAGACGTTGCAATGTTAAAGCCTAAAAAGCAGCAAGCAGGGCAGCTGCGACCAAAAAGCCCTCGACGACCTTCCGACGAATCAAAGGTAAGCTAATTTTGGGTCTTTCTCAATATTTTGCCCCCAGCGTAGTGGCTACATACCGTATTGCTACCATTCTATTGTAGTAATACCATAAGAGGAGCTGAAATTTCGTGTGGGGGGGGGGGCACTAAGCTAAGGTGGGGGGGGGGGGGGGGCACAAACGGAAAAGATCCTCTTTTTGCAACAAGTAAATTAAAATTATAACCATATGGACAAATATACTTGAAACAAAAAATACTTCAAATCATTGAAACACAATAATGAACATCAATCAATTTGGATCTTTTCCGTTTGTGCCCCCCAAGTACGTTATGCGCACCCGTGTTACAGAGCACATGTAATTACATAGTAAATCATTATGTAAAAATATTTCACGTGAGTCTGGAGGGTGCAAATAATATGCGTCCACAAGCGGAAAAAGATCTATCAATTTTCTTAAAGAATCACATTATAAACTTTTCTTCCGATTGTTTTCTTCCAAAAAATAAAAATAACTTTTAAAGGCTGTGTTAAAATTTTTTTCAAGTTGCGAGAGCAAAAAATCATTCAACGTTTTTGCTTACTTATTGTGGTTACTTATTCCAATTTTGTACGCATTGACGAACAATTGAAATGATTCAAAAGTTGGTTTTAACATTCTGTCTAATTTTGAATTGTTTTGTTTGAGTGTTTTGATAAGACTTATTTACCCGTGAAAATTTTCAGAAATTTCTGGTCTTGCTATATGATAACGAATTTTGATAAGCAACATTTTGCTATTCTTAGCTCAGCTGGTAGGATCTTTGTCTGTATAAGCAGATCTCCCGCTTTGTCATACTTTTTGCGTAAAAAGCACACCTTTACACCCCCGTTAATCAGTCGAATTTTTGGTTAATTTTTGACAGATAAATTTTAAAAAAGATTGCCAAAAACGATAAATATGGAAGCACAAGTGATGTTAAAAGAAGAATGCGCGCGTTCAAGGGAATTTGATGTCTTATTAGTTAGGCATAGTGATCTTATAGCATGAGCCATCTTCAATGTTTTATTCAGCTGCCCACCGGAATTAGTTTTGGAATTAGGGTTCCAGTCAATTTGAATACCAAGGTATCTGCAACATTTTGTGTTGTGAGAACTTTGTTTTTATTAAAAAAATAGATCCGAAATCGGAATTATTGTACCAGAAAAAGAATAATTCGCTTTTGTATTCAAAGTGAGCTTGTTCATCTCTACATATTCTTCTGATTTTTGTAAAATTTTCTTGACTTTTCCATGTAAGCTTCTGTCCTTTTCACAACAAACAATACTTGCGTCATCTCCGAATTGAATTACTTTCTCCGTTGTGTTTATAATAGATGAAAAATTGTTCACATATAAAAGCAAAATGAGTGGTTCTAAAACAGGTTCCATTAGCACAATGCGATTCACAATTTCACAATCAGTGAACATGCCATTAAGTTTTACTTCTGGTCTGCGGAGGGCAAGAAATGAAAACAGCAATTTCGCTTCCTGGGTACCTTTCAACTATTTCCAAGAAAAATGTTATGCGAAATGGAAACTAAATCTAGAAATATAGCAACATTTTCTTTGCTTTGATCAAAATTAGACGAAACTGTTTCAACCAGTTGTAAAACTGCATCGGTTGCTGACTTTTTTTTATTTGCACCCCAAAACGCACATTCCATATTTATACTATGATTTACTACGTAATAACGCGGGCTCCGTAACTGGGGTGCGCATAACGTACTTGGGGGGCACAAAAGGAAAAGATCCAAATTGATTGATGTTCATTACTGTGTTTCAATGATTTGAAGTATTTTTTGTTTCAAGTATATTTATCCATATGGTTATAATTTTAATTTAACTGTTGCAAGAAAAGGATCTTTTCCGTTTGTGGCCCCCACCTTAGCTTAGTGGTCGCATATTATTTGCACCCCCCAGACGCACGTACCATATTTTTACAATAATTTACTATGTAATGTGATTTGTAACTGGGGGTGCATAACGTACTGGGAGGGGGCACAAACGGAAAAATATTTTCCGTTTCTGCCCTCAGCTAAGTGATTGCATATTATTTGCACCCCCAGACGCACGTGCCATATTTTAACATTATTTTTTCACCCCCAGTTACGGAGCACGAGTCATTACATAGTAAATCATTATATATAAATATGGCACGTGCGTCTGGGGGGGGGGGGGGGGGGGGAGAGGAGGGTGCAAATAATATGCACTCATTAAGCTGGGGGCACAAACGGAGAAGATACAACTTTACAAATGTCGGATCTATTCTGTTTTGACCCCCCCCCCCCCCCCCCCAGTTTAGTTAGCATAATTCTTTTATGACCCCCAGTCGCACGTGCTATTTTCTTACATAGTAACGTGCTACATAACAACATATAATTTGTAACTGGGGCCATAAAAAACACTTGGGGCCGAAACAGAATAGATCCCAAATGTCAACTAAATAAATTTAATTTTGTAACTCCGTGTGGTAGGTATACTAAGAGCTTACTAAAGTTATTTCATCCACGAACATAATTATAAGTTAGTATAAGTCTCACTCTAGCTCACCATAAACTTGTCAAGTACTATATTAAGTGCATGTCATACTGGTATAAAAGTGACAGACGGATAAAAAATGATTTAGAAACATTAGAGAAGGACATAGCATAATCACAGTGTGTATTACAAAACAAACATTGTCTGGGATTCTAAAATCACTGAAACTAAATATCTATCTTAATGGCGGATGAACTTGAAATATGTTGTTCGCTACTCAGTTCAAAATCCCAATTAAGCAGAGGCTAAAATACTGCAGCTTAAAAGCGAAAAAAAACTTAGGCGACTTAGTTTTCGATTTATAACGAGATTTTCAGTTTACGAAACCTAGCTAACTCCAAGCTCGTATATTTTCAACTGCTTCAGCAAAAATGTTAATCCCGGGACTTTAAATTACGAACACTATTAATTACGTAGGTATTGCAGTGACTTGTTTCAGATGTAACCTGGATAGCATCATATCCAACAATGAACACGTATTAAAAGGGGCAGTGATTAAACGTTTGCAGTACCAAAAAATTCCAGAAATTCCAGTCTCAGAAAGTACAGGAAAAAGCATTATATTCAGTATTTTTCAAGGTGGCACGAAAAAAAATGGGACAATAATGACTGTTAAAAAGCAATCCCGTTATTAACTACGAATTGACTGAATAAATGAAAATTCCGGCTAAGTTACAGATTATTGATTTAGCCAATATCAATATAGACCTGGATAGCTTCGGTACCCGTAACTAAACGCATTTATTAATAGTTGCAGTGAATCAGCCGCCAAAGTCAAGTCCATATATTTCAAAATAATACAACAGTATTTGCATATGAATAGGGTAGTCTTTTGATCTATATAATAATAATTTAATTTCCTCAATGCTATATAAAGAACAATTTTATTTTAATAAATCAATGAAATAAAAAGCACCAAGGTGAACGGCAAATAAGCAAGTTCATGCTTTTTTGGTACCGCCCGAATAGAGAACAAAGAGATTTTTGACTCACCTAGATATGAGAGAGACACAGGATGAAAGAAAGGCAAAAATGGAAAAAAAAACGGAACTTTTTGACCGCTAAACTTAACAAAACATATTAAGCAGCATCTATACATATTAAGCAGCACAGACATCACTTTACTCCCGGCCACCGCAATTATCTGTAGAATAGATGGTATTTCTACTCTTATCAGAACTCAGCAACTTAATTCAGGCTATTTTTCAGCTGATTTACACTATTATTGCCAATTTCTGAAAACCGCATCCTCGAAAAAAAAACATTGAATTCCAAAATGTTACACACCTTAAAAGTGTCAACAAAATGTCAATGTACAAATTCTAAAATACATAAAACAATAAGAATATATTTTATTTAAAACGTTTGGAATACTAAAAACATAAAAAAAATATATTGGATAATAAGGAAATTAAAAACAAGGAAAACTTAAAAAAAGTCCCTCAACAAATCTCTGTATTCCAATGCTTTTGGGTCCTTCAGATATTCCTTGAAATAGAATTCTTTCAAAAAACCTTTGATGTTTTTAACCTTATCGAGTTTTTGTCTTTGTTCATATGGAAATTCATTGTACAATTTCATGGCCTGCAGCATCAATGATTTATCGAGGAATTCCGAATTACTTTTCATAGCCGGATAAATTTTTCCCCTTCTCGCATTCTGTTTACAATTGGAAGTATGCAATACATTGTTGTTACTAAAAGCTGGTAATTGTTTCCTAACATATTTCAAGAAAAATACCATACATCGATATTTGAGAAGGAATTCAACAGGCATGATTCTGTTTTTTATTTTCAAATCAGTCGAGCGATCATACTTTTTTCTTTTGAAACACACTTTTATTCCCCAATTAAGTTGTTTTTCTAATGTTATCATGAGATTTTCTCTGATACCAACAAGCATAAGAGATGAGTATTGAATGTGACTTAAAACAAGCGCGTTCAATAGTGTTACTCTAGTTTTTATAGTTCCTTAAATCTTTCAAGATTTTGATGCTGCACGCCATTCTGGAGAGTATTCTTTTGATCTCTTCTTTGAAGTTTAATTTGTTGTCTAATATTATTCCTAGATATCTTACCGACGACGATTCTCCTATGTTCACATCGTTAACATTGAGATAAGACGGAGTTCGTGCTTTTTTTGATGGAGCAAACACGATATATTCTGTCTTCTTATTGTTCATCATTAATTGATGTGATTGGAAGTAATAACATAGTTTTTCAATAGTTTTTTCCAAATAACTTCTGGCTATATTTTCATTAGTATGAGAATAGAGAAGTGTCATCGGCGTACTGGATTACTTGACAATTCTCATTATCAATAGCTCTATCTATAAAGATCTTTCACGTAAATGTTGAACAATATTGGTCCTAATACTGTCCCTTGTGGCACACCTCTGTTAAGTAAAATCCAGTCGTACTCATTTCCCGAGAAAATTACTTTTTGAGTTCTGTCTTTCAAATATGATCTAATCAATTGTGTAGATGTTCCGTCGAATCCTAAACATTTCAATTTTTCTATTAGTATTTCGTGTGAGATTGAGTCAAATTCTTTTGAGAGATCGAGTAATGCTCCACAAACTGTATTCTTTTTATCCATTTCAGTTCTTACATATTCCGTACATTGTAGTATGGCATCTGTTGTGGACACTTTTTTCCTATATCCAAATTGTTTAGGTGACAGCAAGTTATTGGAGATCAAATAGTCATTAATTTGGTTCCTTATAACTTGCTCAAAAATTTTTGCCAATGCGCCGGTTACTGATATTGGACGATAGTTAGTGGGATCTTCTGTGTTTCCTTTTTTATAAAGAGGTGAGACCAAAGCTTTTTTGAGGTCAGTCGGAAAAGAAGACTCAGAAATAAACTCGTTTATCAGAAAACAGAGAGGCTCCGCAAGGACCGATTGGGCATCTTTCAACGCCCATGCGGGAATTTTTGAAGGACCCAAAGGTTTGTTCACATTCAAACATTTTATTAAATCATGGACTTCTTTACAAGTAACATATTTGAAGAAAAATCTATTTGCATTTCCCGTATCAGCTGAGAACAATGTTTTATCATTTTTTTTGCTTTCGCCAAAGTATTCCCCCAAAACTGAAAACTTGAAGTTCAAAAGGTTTGCGATGTCTTTTCCGTTCGTAATAAGCTCACCGAAGCTGTTACGATGAGTGTCTATTACAATTCGTTGTTTCTCATTGTTCCTAACTTCTTGTATAAATTTCCAGCGACTTTTTTCTGTGTCCAGAGAAATAAAGTCTTATCAAAAGAGCTTCATTTTTTTATTTGAATTTTTTTCCAGATAGGAATTTATTTCTATTCAGGAAAATTTTCGGTTTATCATTCCTCACAAAACAAGATTTCAATGGTGCATGCACATTTATTGCTTGCTCTACTATGATACAAAATTGGAACATCATTTCGTTAGCATTTTGTGACATCCAGAAAAGACACCAATCTGAACTCCGAATATATTCCTGGAATTTTTCTTTAGAGCAGTTCTTTTTGTCGAAGAAAGTTTTTTTGATTGGCATTTGTTTCATCATCATTTTTTCTTCTAAAATAGCAAATGTTCCGTAATGATCACTATTCAAGATGCTCTCTGTAACAAAACATTTTTTGAAGTTTTCTGTGATGATATAATCAATCAATGCAGTCTTATTGATACTCTGTCTTGTCCCTATCTTTGTGTTACATGACACCAACCCGTACGGAATAAATAGCGTTTCTAATTTTCGTTTTTCGTTCTTCTGAAAAAAGTCAATATTGTAATCGCCCATTAAAATTATTCGTTTGTTCTCAGCTGCAGCACAGTCAATTCCCAGAGCCACTTCTGACAGAAACATTTCAGAAAGCTGTTTGGTCGGGCAGTACGAGATATTTATCAAATATTTTTTTATTGAACTCACATTCTACCCAGACGCTTTCGAAACGGGATTCCGAGATGGTGGTAAGATCTGAACGTTCTTTAGGTTTGAATGATCTAGGTATATAGAGCAGCAGACCACCTCCACTTGTTTTGTCATGTAATGAAAGATTCCTATCTTTTCTAAACATTGGAAATTTTCACTGCGTACTTCCCAAAAACGGATATCGTCATTCATTTTGAGCCATGTTTCTGTAAAGCCAAAATTGTGTTTTTTCCCAAATCATCCATTAATTGCTTTAAGGTGGAGTTCTGACCAACAATACTTCTACAATTGAGGGAGAAAATCTTTACATTATTCTTAAAAGACGCGCCTACTGTTTTAACGCACTCGGCGTATTTCAGAACTGGCCCTGGGTTTTGTTCTACATCTCCACATTGAATCATGATAGAAGCCTTAACTATTAAGACAAAACAAGTACTTAATACACGGAAAAAGAAATTGGAATGAAATTAAAAGGCGTTCCCGGTGTTCTATTGTTCAACACGAAAAGTGGCACCTCATGAAAATTGTCGTACACCAATTCACTTGAAGACACAGTTCGTGAAGATAAAATAAGTAGAATAATGAGACTGATTCTCCATTACCATGACGTGCCTTCCCTAAACATCGATATCAAATTTGAAATATAAAACAAGCAATACATCATCTCGCGTTACTATACGA
Organism: Convolutriloba macropyga; assembly: GCF_964194025.1. Taxonomy (NCBI): domain Eukaryota; kingdom Metazoa; phylum Xenacoelomorpha; order Acoela; family Convolutidae; genus Convolutriloba; species Convolutriloba macropyga. The sequence goes on from NC_134474.1 coordinate 57,122,131, forward strand.
ATTATTAAAAATGATTATTTCCCCAGGTGTAGTAATACGTTTGGTTGAATGGTTTGCGTTGAAAGGAATGAAATTTATTTCTATTAAACGAATGGTTGAAACTGCGATTGTATTGAGCGTTTGCAATAATATTGTTTGATGTGAGAAGTGTCCAAAACTGCATTCTTTAAAAAAGGTACTCCCTGCTGGTAATTAAAATGAAAATCATCGTAAAACAGATAGTTGTAGTGGGGTAGTTTTATCATCATTTGATGAATGGGTAATAATTTCAAAATCATATTATAAGCAGAGTTTGCATAAATTTCAAGTTTTTTGTTGAAAGCAGATATTCGTTCATTAGCAACAGTTATGATTTGATGACTTGATTGGTGGGATTTCCATTAGCACTAGAGATTTGGGTTTAAATTTGTGAGACACTACTTCAACTAATTCAATGTATTCATTGAAAAGGTCGTTCACATCACGATGTTTTTGTTTTAAAATCGAATTCGTTTCATTTTTCTCGGGATATTTTTCTACAACAGCTATCTTTTCTTTTGTTGTTGAACCTCTATATGCGCGAATGCAGATGTCTGGCGGTATTGAATTATCATTGACCAAATTCTTAACCAAACTACTTCCAAGTAACAAATTCTCCGTGTTTTCTGGAATATAAAAAGTTGGAAACGTTCTCACCTTGTATTCATTATTTAAATTATGTGGTACTTCCTGATCTTTTTTGTATGTTGCCTGATCACCGTCCTGTCTCCTTTCTTTGATGTAAGTGCTGCATTGTATAACAATTCTTTATAAGGTCATCTTTTTCTTCAACTTTTTTGAAAAGGTCAACATAAATTTGATAAAGTTCGCATTTAGAGAGTTTCTCGAAGGATTGAAAGGATAGCATTGCGGTAGAAATTTACAATTTGTTTATTTACAGATGGAACAATATTAACAATAAGGGTATAATTCGTAAAAGCAAGCGAAATAATGTATCTAATCTAAGCAAAAATCATCTAATTAAAACATGGAGGTTAAAAGAGCAATTCGATTTAAAACGTAGAAGCAACTGTACAGTAAAATGAAACGTTCGCTTGTGAAAATGAAACGTTTGCTTGTGTAAAATGAAACGTTCGCTTGTGAAAAAATGAAACGTTCGCTTGTCAAAAATGAAACGTTCGCTTGTCAAAAATGAAACGTTCGCTTGTGTAAAATGAAACGTTCGCTTGCGTAAAATGAAACGTTCGCTTGTGTAAAATGAAACGTTCGCTTGTGTAAAATGAAACGTTCGCTTGTGTAAAATGAAACGTTCGCTTGTGTAAAATGAAACGTTCGCTTGTGTAAAATGAAACGTTCGCTTGTGTAAAATGAAACGTTCGCTTGTGAAAATGAAACGTTCGCTTGTGTAAAATGAAACGTTCGCATGTAAAATGAAATGTTCGCTTGTGAAAATGAAACGTTCGCTTGTGTAAAATGAAACGTTCGCTTGTGTAAAATGAAACGTTCGCTTGTGAAATGAAACGTTCGCTTGTGAAATGAAACGTTAGCTTGTGAAAAATGAAACGTTCGCTTGTGAAAAATGAAACGTTCTCTTGTGAAATGAAACGTTCGCCAAAACCAACTAGTTCAATAGAAGAAAAAAGAACAAACCGCCTGATATTTAAGCAATTTTCTTCCCATTATCTCTATTGTGCGAATTTCGAACATGATCTTAGCAACAGTAGGAAACTAAACTGCAAATTATGCCTAGCTTTTCAGTGATAGCAGTTGCTTCTATGAGCCAAGAACTTTTCAATACATAATAATAAAAAGATCACGCATTTTTAGTCTAATTAAATTCCTTGAATATTTTTTATGAAGATTAATGTTACCAGTTAGAACTGTTTTGCAAAGATACAAATTGCCAGCATCAATTTCTGTTTGAATACATTGATTCATCTTCATCAAAAAAATTTTGCCCAGCTCTTAATCCCAGGGATCAGCATGTGTAACATACCCGGCAGACTGCCGGAAAATAGCCGCCGTTGATTCCCATAACCAAGATTGGATTGTGAGAGAAAAAAACTAACGGAATGATTTTTGCAAAAACAATTTTAAAGTACGAACTATTTTGATGTCAATTTGGAGCAGGACATACTCCTGGGCTAGTACCAATACCAATAAGCATTCGAGATGGTAACTCAAAACAAAAATCGAGTAACGGGCATCAAAATTGGGCTTTATGTGTATATCCTGTTTGGTTTTCATTGGCAAGAATTTTCATTGACTATAAAAAAAACTAGAACTAGAACGGACTATGAGTGAATTGGGAACACCATTTCGAAAAATCAGATCAAAATTTTTTTAAAAAAATGAAAATCAATGTCAAAATGCCGCATGTGAAAAAAAACCACTAACGAGACAGAAATATTTGGTTCAAACAAAAAACCTAGGCCTTAAATGAACTATGAATGGATTGAGAAAACCATTTAGAAAAAAAATCCGATCCAAAAAACAGAAGAAACAGTTAAAATCAAAGTGAAATTTCCGTATGTGAACAAAAAACCACTAGCGAGAAAGCAAAATTTTGTTCAAACACCGTTCTCTCACTCTTAAAATTAGAGTGCAAAATTTTCACGACGCAAAACTCACTTTTTTGCCCCACTTCATTTTTCGGCGCAACCAAAATCACTACTTCAATTTGACTTCAAAAATCATGAAAATGTGTGAACAGATTGTAAAAAAAGACAGCGCCCCAATACAATTCAAATTCATTGAATTGTAAAAAAAAACTAGGAGCGCTATAATAGCCTGCTAAGAAGCTGAGGCGGCTATTTTATAAAGAAACACACTAAAGCTGAATGAAACATCATCCAACATCCAAATTAACGGGCACATCAAAAACTCAACGTAAAAAGTTTCAATAAAATCTTTGCCGACAGAAAATTATTTCAGCATTTGATCAAATGAAAAATATTTAGGCAGCATCTAAACATAGCACCGCGAGGGGCAAATCTACAAGACAGGAAGCCACAAATCAACCATCGTCAAACCTCAACAAAGTCAGTATGGTTGAGGAAAATGAAACACCTGACGAAGCAGAGTCAAAGGCAGTTAAGGACTCAGATATCCTTCAAACAGGTAAACACAAACAGTCAAAACATTGGTATTAGATCACTGAGAAACGAGGCACAAATTACAATCATATATTATCGACAAAGAATAACTTCTCGGTTGTATGAGTATAAGAAGCGTGAGAAGTCCTAAAAAGTCTAGTTGGTGGATGGGGTCAGTATTGAAAACTGCATTAAAGGCAAGTAGAAGTCTTCTCAGACAACTGAGATCCAGTACGGGCTTTTGACAAGTCGAGGTTGCAACTCAGGTAAAAACTAAGAATATATAGTGTCTCGTTTGTATGCCCTCTTGCTTCGCTTTTTCACTTTTTTGGTAATGACGTAGTAAGCACAATTCGCACACAAAGTTTTAGCGCAAATTTTGAAAAAAAAATCGAAATTAGACAACTCAAACATAACCAACTACCGTCGTATGAATTGCTCTACAGAGACAGTCGACGGTTTGGCTTTGGTAGTAGTTAGTTTAAGCTTCTAGAGGTCATGGCCAAACTCTTAAAACGGGGAGAGGGTTTAAAAGTTCGAAAAAAATTTCCCATAACTCGACAAATTTTTTCACCAGCTTCACTTAAACGTACCTTCAGAGCATACTAAAGCTCTCAGAAAGATGCTCAGAAACTTAACATCATCGGGCGTTGCCATTTTCTCTTGACGCAGCGTAGTATCGCTCAAGCGAGCGAAGACATTCTAGATCAATACGGTAAGCAACCATTCTGCATAAAAACACAAGACTGCATTAATTACTTTAAACTTCGCTCGAGAACAATAAATCACCCTCTTATTCAGACAGCATTTCGTTTAAACAGCTTTGGTTGAATTTTTTTAAAGGTAAGAAAAGTGCAGACAAGCTAGCAGGAGGGGAAAGAGGATCAGAGAGTAAGAAACCAGCCAACTTCACCGCGGGTACAAGAAGAAGTAGCAGGTTAGGTAGATAACAATCAGGGGCCAAATATGTGATCTTAAAAAGTCAAAAAAAAGTTTCAATTTTAGCAAATCAAAAGATAACCACTATCAACAGTCTTGGATAATGAAGACGTTGCCAGATCACAGAAGTTCAACGGCAGGTTCTCAAACCAGATCAGCTACAAAAGTTACTGAACCAGGCCAGACAACGCCTGTTGAGAAAAGTTTTAGCCCCATTTCTCAAGGTCAGCCTAATCGATCAATCCCTGACCTCGAAATAGAACCAACTCAAAGTCCGAGTGCAGACTCTATGAAGGACAATCCGTTTCAATTGCCAGATAAAAAATCAGGCAAAATTCCTCAGGACGAAGTATTGGAGGAACTAGAAGGTGCTGATGCGTTTCCTGGAATTGATGATGCTCAAGGTGGTCAAAATCAGTCAAGATCGTCTAAAATTCCAACTGAAATTCAGTCCAGAACTTCACTGGAACCGCAAACACAAGATCAAGGCAGCAATTCCAAAGCCTCACTCACTCATTCGCATGCAACGTATGGTCGTGATCGAGCGGTACCATTCCCCGCCTCCATGGCATATGTTGAAGAAAGTACAGACTCCGATTTTGACTTGGGAAAAACTCTTTACCGTCAAAGCGAAACCGAAACAGGAAGCTATAATGGCGGTCTTCCCAGCGGAGTATCGGACAAACCCTCAAATCGCGCTCAAAGAAAAAGCAATAAGGATTCCACTAAATCGTCAGCCAAGGTTGAGATGCCAAAAGGAAGTCAGCACTTTGGTGCCATGGTTCCACAACCAACAAGAGAACCCAAAAATGGCAAACTGGTTCTATCAGATCATTTGCAAGCTGTTTCGGATTCAGCACGCAGTAAGTCTACAAACAGTGAAGGTCCGGATCAAGATATTTTGAGCAATAGTAAACAACCGACCATTTCGGGTTCACCAAATGAAAACTCCTTGCATCCTGATGATCAAGAAGTTCAAAATGAAAGTCAAGCCAGCTCTCAAAAAGCTTCACAGCCCAGTGGACCAGGGTCGCAGGACATGAATCCCAGCAAAAACAAGGAAGTCAAAACTCTTCAAAGCTTACATCCAGATGACCAGGAAGAATTGAGTCCAGGAAATGATGGTTCACAAAAACATTTGGGAAGTACACAGGGAAAATCTGAACAAGATACAAAAGAGGTTGAGTTAGAGTTCTCTGCCCCTGGTGATGTCGACCGGTCAATGAATTCTCCAACAAAGAGATCTCAGACATATTCAACCAAAATTACAGACACTAACACTGCCAACAAATCCAAAACTACCGCCAAAAATGGTCTTTCAGATCTGGACCCGGAAGAAATGAATCAACAGCCACAAGAGCCAGTTAAAGTAAGTGTAGTCGATCAGATAAACACTCAATTTGAAGGGTCTGTTTCTGAAACACCAAGAACCCCCACTAGACGTACCAGCCACTCTCAGCAAGAAAAAGCGCCTCCTAGTGAAAATGTAAAACCTCCAGGGCCGTCTATTGACGATTTGGTTGACCAATGGCTCCAAGAAACTCCTAACGCAGACTCTCTAAAACAGCCGGACGATCGGATAATGCGATTGCAAGACATCGCAACCCGAATCAACAAAAAATACGCCAGGGGCGAGTTTCAATGTCGGGTGGATTTTCACGCCGACAGGACTGGGCGAAACTCTGTGAAACGACCCTCAACTTATCCTTACGAGTTGGAGGAGTCGGGCCGAAAAGTAATAACTTCTACCTCAATTTTCGAATCACTTGAACTTGTGTTCCAAGAAGCTATCGAATATGTAATCGACAATCACATTGACTTTACAAACACTAACTTTTCCCGGAATCTAATGGAAGATATGGAAAACTTGCATTACTTCGAAGCAGATGTTAAGAAAATGAGGAACAACAGCGGTCGCAAATCTCGGAGAGGTTCGTTTCAACACGGCTCGCTAGTTTCAGAAAGATTCGGTAGCTCTTTTTTTGCCGAGAGTACTGTTAGACAACTTCAGTCACGATTAAGTAAATCATCAATTGACGTGTCAAACGTTTTGGAAGAAGATACAAACAGTGCCGGTTTTTGCTCGAACACAAAAATTATGCCCAACCAAGCTAGTCAAAAAGAGAAAGATCGACTCAAAGCAATATTTAACTTTGTCAGAATTCAGATAAAACATTCAAGAATGTTGGACACTGCATATTTTTTATGCTTGTGCTCGAAAGAAGAATTCAATGTCAAGAAACTGTGGGGAAAATATTTAGGAAACATTGCTTTGCAGAGTAATTTCTACCGAACTTGGGCACTTATTTTACTCGAAAGACTAACCGAGTTTTCATTCAGCTGCGAAAGCGTTCCTTTAGAAGTCGGAGATTTGCTAGTGACATTAACTAAAAGTGAAATGTACAAAAAGATCATCATAGACAGTTTCGCCAAATGTGTCTCAACTCCCGCAGAATCAATGGAAAATTTTTTAGACACAATGTTTCCGAGTCCAGGGAACCCTCCAGTTCGTGAAATTTTGGATAAAAACAAGCTAAAAGCGTGCGCAACTTACGAGCTATTTCTAGTGCAATATCTATGTCATTGTGTTTATTTACAACGACTGGCAGTTCTATCATTACCTTATCAAATTTTGGACTTGTTGACGTTCAGTTTAAGGACTTCGGATCGAGAGCTGGTGAACTTGCAAGAGGCGTTGAACGAATCACTTATCTGCTTGGCAGTGGCCAATTTTGCACATTCTACGCAGTACAGTCGCAACTCATTCGAGGAGCTATTTAAAAGTCCAAGAGATAATCCGGTAAGGGAAACTGCTGTAAAAATTGAGAGCGACCAAAAAGGTGAGATAAATGCAAAATTTCATCTCAAAGCACTAGACATGACTTGCTATTGACACAACCATCCAAATATCTTTTTGAAATCGCAGTTTGCTGAATTTATTGTTTGAGTAGAAAAGCGGGACAACGCTTTTACTAACGGGACATACATTTTAATTTTAAGATTATGAAATTGCTTATTGTTTCGACCCACTTTAGTGGGGGGAGGAAATATATAGTAAAATGGGTCCTTTTGTTCAGTCACTTTTGGCCGATCGTTAATGTCATCGTACAGGGTTGTGAGTTGTATCATTAGAAAGCCCGTCCATTACTAAAAAGATTTTTTGTATCTCGTTTTTTCCACGGAATGTTCACATTTTCCGTATTAATACGCAATTTTTTTGCCAATTCTCCCAAAATATGTTAAAATTTGTAAAAAAAAATATTGTTGTTGCTTTTACCTCCAAAAAAAGACCAGTGTAGTTGAACAGTTTGATCCAATCTGGAGACCAAAATTGTTGCCCAAACTTTTCAAAATTGTTGCTAGTCTTTTATCAAAAATGGCACAAAATAAGCTTCTTCAATCCTTTTTGTCAATCCTTCTTCAATCAATTCTTTTAACCCTTTTTTGTTTAAATTTGCAAGATTACCACACCTAAAAATTGCCGACACAATCCTCTTTAACTCCATATAAGGCTAGTTTTACTGAGCATCCTTTGAGTGTTCTTGAAATAAAATTTTGCCTGTTTTTTGCTAATTTAAATCGATATTTATGCAAAATGCATCAGTTACTTTTGATATTGACTTTTTCAGTCAGATTATCCCTATCCATAATATTCAGAACAACGTGTTCCTAATAGACGAACGACAATAACAAGTCCAGTTATCTCAAATCGGTGCAATATAAAGCCAAAAAAAATGGATTGTAACCAGTCGATGTTATTATAAAAATATTTTCGCATTTTTGAATTCTTGTACGTTAATTAGAGAAAAAAACAATTCAAATCAAAGCGTACTAATGACCTAATGACAGGTCCAATTCGCTTCCTGAGGAGCTTCAAGGAAACCTATCTAGCTTTTAAGGGGAAATTGAAAGCGTTTTGTCGTTTTGACTTAAAAAAAAAACATTTTCAAAATAAACAATGGATTATTGAGTTTTCGGACATTTCTTCAATTTTTGGTCATTTAGGTAGCTTTAAGTCAATAAGAGGAACTCGCATCGTATTTCTATTGATTTATACTTTAATTTTTTTTGCGGTATTATGTTTGAAGACAACCTTAAATGACAAACTTGAACAGCAATAAAAAGAAAGAGCCCGCTAAAAATTTCTGTTTGTCTTTTCGTTCAACCCCTTAACGCACAGCGGGATTAAAACGGAAGAAAACTAGAAAATTAACCAAAAATTTAAAATGTCAAAAACTGTACAGTTGATATTTTGGCGTGCTTTCAATTAAACATTTATCTCCTAAACTGAAGTCAGCAATTACTAATATCAGCTACCAATTGCTCTGATGAACTTTGTTAAACTAATGCGATATAACTTACGACAGGAATTCATTGTTTTGTCTTTTTGTCTCCTTTTTTATTTGGCTCCTTTGACCTTTACCCTATTCACTACCTAAAGTAATTCTATGAGTTGAAAAATTAAAATCATTCAGTTGAAACAGTGAGGTAGTTCAGAAGTCAAAGGTAAAAATCGTGACTTATGTAAACCGATAGACATAAGTTAAAACATGGATGGACGAATTTCGCAAACAACTTTAAGAGTAGTCTCTATAGAAAAACTTACTTTTAAATAAACTTTTTGACAAAACCTTTTAAAAAATGAGTAAAATAAACAGACAAATTATTCCTAAAAAACCTAACTGAATTAAAAATTGGAAGTCAATTAATTCTTTTTATAACACAAGTACACCTAATATCAAAAAACTTTTTCATTGTAATTAAAACCACAAATTCACTCACACACCAATAGACGAGCAATCTCAGTCACAAGTTTTTCTATATTTGATGAAAACTTGAAAATGCACAAAACCGGCAAAAATAGTTACAAAACTTATCGTTTTAACAACATTTTTCTCCACTAAAACACTGCATTATTCCAATGTAATCTTCTGATAACCTTATTTGATGAAAACTTAAAAATGCACGAAATCGGCAAAAAGTAGTTACAAAATTCATTGTTTTAACATTTTTCTCCACTAAAACACTGAATTATGCAAATGTAATCTTCTGATAACCTTAAATTACTGTGAGCAAATGGGGTCATTGCAATTCCCAAAGAATGTAATAACATAACAAAATAGCAAAAAATGCTAAAGTAGCTTATAAACTTGAAACTTCACCAAATAAATTAAGACTCAGATTATTTTTTAAAAAACAAAAAGAACATTAAATTGCTATTACAGCCTGTTCATTAATATACCTTATTAATATACAGTTTATCTTAAATAAGTGTGATAATTTAGTACCCCCAACTCTTTTCCTTTTTCTTTTCATATCTTCGGTCCAATTTTTTTAAATAGCTCCCCTTTCTCATGATGCAACAAAAATTGAAGATTTTAAAAACAAGGGCTACAAATTTATGCTGCTTTTTTTGCTACGATGCGTACTCAAGTGAAAAACTGACTTAAGAAAAAAGCCGGCCTCGCATATAATGTTGAAACAATAAGCATCAAATTTCTAGGCAAACAAAATATATCGTAATTTTTCACTAAATTCGTCACTTGATTCGAACAAGCATCTGAACTGTCTTTATACCAAACAATAGCAACTGGATACGGATTTTAAAATCTTGATGTTACAGTGTAATTAATACCTAACGTGTCAAAAATTAAACGACAACAATGAAAAGTACAGAAAATGAACGTTTAACCAAAATCTAAGAAAACTGAACCCCAAATTAATTCACTCGAGCTTCACCTTTTCTGAATATCAATTGGTTAAGGGGAAAAGAAACTGTCAAAGTTTTTTTAAAAAGAAAGGAAACGCCATTCGATGAAGAAAAAACTCATGAAAAGAAATAACTGAAATTATAGCTCATATGGGCCTTCAAACATTCCTTCGCCGGATGCTTCAGCAGTATTCTCATGCCAATGAAATCAAATGAATAAAATTTTGCCCGCACAGTTAAAATTTTACAAACCCACTATTCTCGCTGTCTCTGAGACAGATGCAGGAAGAAATTAATCATTCGTCTCTTCAATTTTGCTTAGCAGACAGCGCTTTTTCACATGCAACATTTTGAAAAATGTAACATTCCCCATTTTAAAAAAAAATGGAACAAAAAGCATCCATTTTTTAGGCCAACAATACTAAATCAAAACTTTTCACTAAATTGGTCATTTGATTCAACTAAGTTCAAGGCAGTGATCTTGATGTTACAGTGTCATACCTCAGGTGTCGTAAAAACGACCGAAATGAGAAGTACGGATAATGAACAAAGACAACTGAGCCGCAAAACTAAAGCCCTCGAGCTTTAAGTTTTCCGCATATCAATCAATTAGTCGGAAAAACCGCCAAAGTTTCATTAAATAAAAAAGAATCGAAAAGTCATCCGGCGAGAAAAGTCAAGAAACCAATCATAATAACAAATTCTAGCTCACACGGGCCTTCAAACATCCATTCTTTAGATGCTTCAGCACTAATCTCAGGCCAGGGAAATGAAACGAACAAATTTTGCCCGCTCAGAGATAATATCACACACCCACTATTCTCGCAGTCTCGGAGACAGATTCACCAAGAAACTAATCACTTTTTTACTTTTGTTTAGCACATAGCATTTTTTCACATGCAACATTTCCTGTTTCAAATATCAAACTAATAAAATATCAATTAAAACAAGCTGCCAGTACTCTGCGAGTCAAAAAAGATACAAGCACTACGATACACAGAATTTACAGATTTTAAACACTTCAATGAGATCAAAAACAACCTCAGCTACAGGTTTGCGGCTAATAACCAGATGGCACAGTTATACAACCTTGTTTTACTTACTCTGACATCGGGAATGAACGGTCATTTTAGCAGTATAACAGCTGCCCAAGATTCAAAACTCAGTGAAGCCCTCATCAATTTAGAGTCCTCACCCTGTGATTAAACAAAACTTTTTTATTTCTTAGAAAGGTCAGAATATTAGAACATCTATTGTCACTAAAAGATGACAATTGATCAGAAAGAAATAAAACGACGAATTAAACGAACAAAACTATGCCAGCTCAGTAAAAACTTTACACACCCACTAATCTCGCTGTCACTGAGAGCGATGCAGGAAAAAAAATTAAACACTCCTCTCCAATTTAATTTAGCAGATAGTGCTTTTTTCACAAGCAACATTTCCTGTTCAAAAACACTAAAAAATTATCAATTAAAACGCGATGCCAGTACTCTTGGAGTCGTAAAAAAGACAGCAGCATTAAGATACAAAAAATTATGGATTGTAAACACCTCAAAGATATCCAATATAACCTCAGCTATAGGTTTGCGGCTATTAACCAGATGGCTAAGTTTCACATTTTGTTTTTCCTACTCTGACACCGGGAATGAATATTAATTTTAGTATTATAACAGACACCTAAGATTCAGAACACAATTTAGCCCTTATCAATTTAAAGACCTCACCCTGTGGCTCTACAAAACTTTTTGATTTCTTACAAAGGTCAGAAAAATAGAACATCTATAGTCACTAAGATGACAAATGATGAGCAAGGGATCTTAAACTTTAATAGTAGCCTAGACAAAAATTGATTCAACCTCCAAAACCCAAAAACAAGAATTTCGGCCAGAAAAATTTGAAAGCGACCACAAAATACTTTCATTGTCTCTGCTAAAACGACAACAATGAAAAGTACAGAAAATGAACGTTTAACCAAAATCTAAGAAAACTGAACCCCAAATTAATTCACTCGAGCTTCACCTTTTCTGAATATCAATTGGTTAATGGGAAAAGAAACTGTCAAAAGTTTTATTAAAAAGAAAGGAAACGCCATTCGATGAAGAAAAAACTCCTGAAAAGAAATAACTGAAATTATAGCTCATATGGGCCTTCAAACATTCCTTCGCCGTATGCTTCAGCAGTATTCTCATGCCAATGAAATCAAATGAATAAAATTTTGCCCGCACAGTTAAAATTTTACAAACCCACTATTCACGCTGTCTCTGAGACAGATGCACGAAGAAATTAATCATTCGTCTATTCAAGTTTGCTTAGCAGACAGCGCTTTTTTCACATGCAACATTTTGAAAATTGTAACATTCCCCATTTTTTAAAAAAATGGAACAAAAAGCATCCATTTTTTAGGCAAACAATACTAAATCAAAACTTTTCACTAAATTGGTCATTTGATTCAACTAAGTTCAAGGCAGTGATCTTGATGTTACAGAGTCATACCTCAGGTGTCGTAAAAACGACTGAAATGAGAAGTACGGATAATGAACAATAGAATGAAGTCTAAGACAACTGAGCCGCAAAACTAAAGCCCTCGAGCTTTAAGTTTTCCGCATATCAATCAATTAGTCGGAAAAACCGCCAAAGTTTCATTAAATAAAAAAGAATCGAAAAGTCATCCGGCGAGAAAAGTCAAGAAACCAATCATAATAACAAATTCTAGCTCACACGGGCCTTCAAACATCCATTCTTTAGATGCTTCAGCACTAATCTCAGGCCAGGGAAATGAAACGAACAAATTTTGCCCGCTCAGAGATAATATCACACACCCACTATTCTCGCAGTCTCGGAGACAGATGCACCAAGAAACTAATCAATTTTTTTACTTTTGTTTAGCACATATCATTTTTTCACATGCAACATTTCCTGTTTCAAATATCAAACTAATAAAATATCAATTAAAACAAGCTGCCAGTACTCTGCGAGTCAAAAAAGATACAAGCACTACGATACACAGAATTTACAGATTTTAAACACTTCAATGAGATCAAAAACAACCTCAGCTACAGGTTTGCGACTAATAACCAGATGGCACAGTTATACAACCTTTTGTTTTACTTACTCTGACATCGGGAATGAACGGTCATTTTAGCAGTATAACAGCTACCCAAGATTCAAAACTCAGTGAAGCCCTCATCAATTTAGAGTCCTCACCCTGTGATTAAACAAAACTTTTTTATTTCTTAGAAAGGTCAGAATATTAGAACATCTATTGTCACTAAAAGATGACAATTGATCAGAAAGAAATAAAACGACGAATTAAACGAACAAAACTATGCCAGCTCAGTAAAAACTTTACACACCCACTAATCTCGCTGTCTCTGAGAGCGATGCAGGAAAAAAATTAAACACTCCTCCACTTTAATTTAGCAGATAGTGCTTTTTTCACAAGCAACATTTCCTGTTCAAAAACACTAAAAAATTATCAATTAAAACGCGATGCCAGTACTCTTGGAGTCGTAAAAAAGACAGCACCATTAAGATACAAAAAATTATGGATTGTAAACACCTCAAAGATATCCAAAATAACCTCAGCTATAGGTTTGCGGCTATTAACCAGATGGCTAAGTTTCACATTTTGTTTTTCCTACTCTGACACCGGGAATGAATATTAATTTTAGTATTATAACAGCCACCTAAGATTCAGAACACAATTTAGCCCTTATCAATTTAAAGACCTCACCCTGTGGCTCTACAAAACATTTTGATTTCTTACAAAGGTCAGAAAAATAGAACATCTATAGTCACTAAGATGACAAATGATGAGCAAGGGATCTTAAACTTTAATAGTAGCCTAGACAAAAATTGATTCAACCTCCAAAACCCAAAAACAAGAATTTCGGCCAGAAAAATTTGAAAGCGACCACAAAATACTTTCATTGTCTCTGCTAAAACCAAATGTTTACTGAGAAAGCACTAGACGTAACAAAATAGGAGTGTAACATTGATGAAATAAGGTAGCCAAAAAATTTCGTTGTGGGAGAACAAAACCTCTTTCAATTTTCAGGATAATGGACACTTCTAGGTCGCTGCCATTCAAGTTTGAAATCAGTTACGATACATTTTTAGAAGAATCTTGGTTGAAAATTTGACATAAGAGCGAAATTGAATCAAAATATTTTTAATGCGTCACCATGTCTCTAAAAATCATTTTTGTTTAGAGTCCTTCAAACTCTCGATCAGAAAAGAAAAAGGAACAAGGCCTTATATTACCAACAGATGACAAATCCAAAATTAAGGAGCTTAAAAGTATCACAGTAAAATTAACATTGAAACGCAGAGATCGATAAACTGAAATTCGGAAATCAAATTTTGGGTCTTTCAGAACTCCAGTTCTAGTTTGTTAATTAACAAAAGAGCAATATTGGCCGCACTTTCCATAAAGAAAACATAACCGACTACACGTCGGAAGAATTGCTCTTGAACGACTAATGGGAGCTCTAATCAATTGCAGCCTGCTTCAGTCGGGGGGGGCCTTAATGGGACTAAGAAGTTCCATAGTGGGCTTCAAATAACCACATTAGAGGTTAACATATACCACTATTAAGATTTAAAGTAAAAAATGACACCAGTTTCGGCGCACTTTTCATTTGACTTTTAGTATTAAATTGCCGCCAATTGAGTTCAGCTGCTTGAAATTGTGATTGAGAGGGAATTTTAGATCACGCGAAATGCAAAAAGTCAAGGGCGCAAAAGTCACTTGAAAAGTCAAAATTGTCAAGCAAAAATTTTGCATAAAAAAAGACACACACGTTTACAATAATTGCTATGAACTACGTTCAAGAGCAATTAAAAATAAACATTATTTTAAACCATATTCTTTACCAATTTTTTGTCTGACCCCTTTCAACTTTTCGATTAAAATAATTGCACAAACTTAATTTGAAGGAAAAGTTTGACCCAAAAAAAACTTGACCCATTAAAGATTTATTCTAAAATTGTTAACGTAATTGACGACATTAAAAAGCCCTAAAAATTTTGTGCTCAACAATACAACAATGCTACAATCCTCACAGTAAGAACACTGCTGGTTGTCTACATTATTAAAAATGTGTCATTATTAAACATAACCCACTAACGTCGGACGAATTGCTCTCGAACTACAAGCAGGGACTCGATTTATTTCTAGATTACAGATGGGGAGTTATTAAAGACTGATTTAAAGAAAGCTTCAATTTTACTATGGACTTCAAATGATGTCATCAGAGCTTATTCCAGACCTCTATAATGACTTTAATTGAAAAACTGACACCAATTTAGGTACAATTTTAAGTAGTAAACTGCCGTTATTGCAGTCCATCTGCCCACAATTGTGAATATGAGAAAAATTAGAACATGCACAACAAGAAGCCAACGGCGAAGAAATAACAGGTCAAATCTAGAATCCGCCTTTAATTAGTCCGATTAGTAAGGTTAATCTGAGGTTGAGCAATTCGCCCAATTTGGAGAACGAAAAGTCATATGGTCAAAAACAACCGATCAAACAAAAAAGTCACACAAAAACGCCCATGATAAGAATAATTGCTTAATTGCCATACTTCGTTTGAGAGCAATCAAATAAATAAATCTTATCAAACCGCCACTGCGATCATGAATATTTGAAATTTGGCCGCATAACATTTCTATTTCTCAAATTTTATTGTGCGGCGCAGTTTTTATTAACAATTAGTTTGATTTAACTTAAAAATCTAGTAGCTTGATTTCAGCTTAAAGACGAAGACCCTAATTCAGAGCTTCACACAATCCTCTTCCACGGCGAGGGTACCATGATTGTGGGTTCTATTGAAAACCCTCAGGGCTACATTACACTCACTGACTTTGCACTGATGTACTACAATGTCGAAGAAAACAAACCATACATCTTAACAATGGATCAAATTGATGTCAAAGGAAATTTTGAATATCAAGAGGCAAACAAAAAAATTTCCCTCAAATTTTCAGATCCGGAATCAATAACCGGTATTCATTTATATTTCGTGGACATACCAAATGCCAAGGAGTTCAGACGAATTTGGGACTTTTTACGTCGAACATGGAACGTGGAGGAAAAAGCAATGACGCCGAATGGTGATTACGGAAGAAATTTAGCTGACGCTGACAATTCATCTCGTTTGGTGGCCCTGCACCTCTGGGTTAATTTAGTTCCTGTTGAGATCGATAGTATCAATATTCTCAAAGACGGTATCCACGAATGCGACCCAGACGACCAATCGTTATGCATTGAACATACTACATTAGAACTGGGTTTCGAAATGTTGGAGAGGAAACTTTGTTCTATGATCGATGATCCCATTCTAATTCAGTTTTTTGAGGAAAATATTCACTTTACCAACACTCCGGCTGAGGTCGTAACTATTCGGAACGTTGTGACGTTTGAAGAAATTGTCGGCAGCACTTTTGCCGATCTTATTCGGAGCAGTCTAAAAATGTTGCCAAAGAAACCAAAAGACAAAGGTGATGATCCAAAAAGATCCGAAAATGAAAAAATGCTTGTCCGGTTTCTGCGTTCTGAGATGAGTCATATAGAAAAATTATTAAACATTGTTAATGGCCTTAAACAGATAAAACATTCCAGGTGTCGGTCGCGACTAACTGATTCGATAATTGGTACATTTAGATTTCACTGTCGCTTAGCACAAGCTATAGGGGAGGCTAAACAAAAAGGAGCATCCATTACCCAAGTTTTTGGATATCTACCAAATTTATCTATGGTATCGAGCTGCATTTACACCTACGTCGATGATAAACGGCTGGAGGATCTCATCATTTTAGAACACTGGCGGATTTTGGAGTACATTGTTTTACTAGAACCATTTTTACGAGGTACAGTGAAAAATCACAGCTTGGCTGAGATGATGCATTTGAAACACGTTTTCAATTATTTGGTTACTAATATTTCTGAGCTTGTCGGAGTCATGGAAAACGTTGAACAAGTTCGACAATATAGCACCGGATTTTTGCAGTGGTGTATCAACCATACAACGGGAACTATGCTTAACAGAGTCATGAGGTACAATACAAAAGTTGTCAAAATTGAGAGGCTCGAATCGTGCCAAATAGTGACCCGTGGTAAGAAGACAATAACAGATGGCGATTTCATCCCATACGTTATTGAAACAAACAGGGATCACCCATTAGCTTTTATGAGCATCATGAGGGAAGGTATTTTTGTAACAATAGGCAATGAAAGGTTCTTTCATGCTAGATGGTTTCTGCATTTTAAGGACGTTAAAGGTATGGCAATTTATTTTATGGTTCAAACAGTTCAAAACTCATTGACATGTGACAGCATGTTGCGAATTGAATTGAAAGACAAATCGTTTCTAAGCGCGTGGATCACTATACCACCACCAGAAGCTAAGACATCGCCTATAACTTACTTCGACTACTTGACAATACTACTACTGAGAGCAAAAACTCGCTTTGATGTGATGAAAGCATCCTTTCCCGATCTTTCGACAAATTCTAGGATGCTTTCAGCTCTCACGAGGTTCAAAGACAAGATGAATTACATTAATCAAATGACTGGAAACGACAAAACAAAAGCTGCGACAGGTTAATTGATTTTTTGAATATAAACTGCTCCTTTTTTCATTAAATCGTGGCAACAAAAAACTGCACTTGTTTTTTTTTTAATTTACCACTAAAACACTTAACAAGACAAACAAAAGAGCATTTTTGTAAATGTAACAATTTCACATTAATCTTTGTTTTAGTTCTGTTGGACGAAGATGTGAAGGACGCGGTATTTAAATCCTTGCACCGCTTCAGAAGAACATTTCTCGATGAGTTCGAACTCAACTTTATAGTTGACCACACCTCAAAAGGAAGGCGAAACGAAAACTTTTCCCTACTTTTTAATACATAGCAGATAAAAACTGTTTTGCAGTGTTTAAACTCTTTCTGTGTTTATTAGCATATCCGTGTTTTAACACAAATCTTTCCTCTATCACAATTTGCAAACTTATTCAAAGAACTTAGATAAAGCAGGTCCAAATAAAGATTTTTAAGTTCAACTGAATAATCGGCCTTTTCCCCATTGGTGATCCCCAACTGGCAACCTAGAAGTGCACGTGCTATTTCAAAACATTGATCTGGTTTGCAATATCAAACATTTTGGGTCTCTCCCATTATAGCCCATATCCCCCCCCCCCCCTCAAGAGTAGTGGTCAAATGACACTGCCTATATAACCGTAAACATGCCATAATGTTTCCGCCCTGTTTTTTTGTATGCCCCCAATTGCAATTTATGTTATATAACAAATTACTATGTAAAAAATAGCACGTGCGCTTGGGGGGTTGGGCAGAACAGATCCGGAATAATTTGTGGGGGCGATGACGGGAGAGACCTAAGCTTTTCCACCATGAGCTGCAGATCGTCCTGAAGGAGGGGTGAAAAAAAGGGGAGATAAAGAAATGAGGGACCTACGGATCTATTATCTATTCTGTTTCGCCCCCCCCCCCCCCTAGCTTTTTTATGACCCCCAGTCGCACGTGCTATTTTCATACATAGTAACGTGCTATATTACAACATATAATTTGCAACTGGGGGTCATAAAAAACACTGGGGGGCAAAACAGAATAGATCCGAAAAGAGAACTAAAAAAACTCTTGGGTTTTATTGCCAAAAAAGGCAGTAAAAACCAGAAAAAACCACTCCCCACTAAATTGGTAGTCGGTCAACTCGGGGGCAGCAATTGAACTCCTATGTGTATTTAAAAATCCTGACAAAAATTAAAGCAACAGTTGTAAAAATTTAGAGAAATTAAAGAATTGAATTATAATCAAAATATGTGGTAAATAGCAAAGTATAATGTGTAGTGATTTTGAATCAAGATTAGAAAAAATAAACCATTTAGGACAACAGCCTCTCTTCTTGTAAACTAATTCCTATTGACGCTTCTACTACACGGCGACGGCGCATGGAGCGTGCGTCACGAAGGCAGAGTATGGAGCTACGCAAAAGGGCGTAGAAAAAACAAAAAAAATCAACTTCTAATTTATTAGTTTTATGGCCGACAAGTTTGACAGGAGTTAGAGAAAAAACAAAAAATCAACTTCTAATTTATTAGTTTTATGGCCGACAAGTTTTACAGGAGTTAGAACTTGATATTTGATTAGAAAAGCTCGGAATTCGAGCAATTTTAACGAAACTGGCGTTAGGTGTTGATTTAGTTAACTTACCATAAAGATAGTACGCATAACATAACCGACTAACGTCGGGCGAATTGCTCTCAAACCACTGTCGAGCGGTTGGCTTCGTCAGCAGCTAGCCACCTTTTAGTGACCTCTGGGTGCTACCTCTTTATCCCGTCTCTGAAGACAAAAGTCGGATCTTTTCCGTTTGTGCCCCCCCAGTACGTTATGCTCCCCCCAGTTACAGAGCACGTGTCATTACATAGTAAATCATTATGTAAAATTATTGCACCTGCATCTGGGGGTTGCAAATAATATGCACCCACTAAGCTGGGGGGGGGGGGGGGGGGCACAAACGGAAAAGATCCCAAAAGTCAAATGGGTCAGACGAAGAATCAGCCAAGCGAAAAATTGCAAAAAGGAGACAAACAGGATTAATGCATTTGCTACAAATTGCTTTTGAGAGCAATTAACAATGATTTCCCAAAAGTAACTGCTAGATCATTTATGATGAAAATACATTTCTACGCAAAAGGGCGTAGAAAAAAAAAGAAAAAAATCAACTTCTAGTTTATTAGTTTTATGGCCGACAAGTTTGACAGGAGTTAGAACTTGATAACATTTGATTAGAAAAGCTCGGAATTCGAGCAATTTTAACGAAACTGGCGTTAGGTGTTGACTTAGTTAACTTAATATAAAGATAGTACGCATAACATAACCGACTAACGTCGGGCGAATTGCTCTCAAACCACTGTCGAGCGGTTGGCTTCGTCAGCAGCTAGCCACGTTTTAGTGACCTCTGGGTGCTACCTCTTTATCCCGTCTCTGAAGACAAAAGTTAAATGGGTCAGACGAAAAATCGGCCAAGCGAAAAACTGCAAAAAGGAGACAAACCGGGTTAATGCATTTGCTACAAATCGCTTTTGAGAGCAATTAACAATGATTTCCCAAAGGTATCTGCAAGATCGTTTATGATGAAAAATTACATTTCTACTATGGTTAATTTTTAATGAGGATCAATGATCATATTTTGCCACATAACAGCAGCTGAAGCGACGCATCAACAAAAAGAGAGAAAGAGAACTAGATAGAATGAGAGGGAGAGAGAGATAAAAACTGAAAGAGAAAAAAAGGTAACCCTAACAAACAGAGAGAAAAAGAGACAGGAATATTTTCCATGATTGGATTCGACTCTGCAACTTATAGTTTTCTAGTTTTCTAAAAAATCATAAAGAAAAAAACTGAAATAGGAAAAACCAAATAAAGTTCAACTTTACAGTAGAAAATTTTTCAAAAAAAATTTTTGTCTCGAAATTTCTGTGAAAGAACCCATCTCCGAGACTTGAAAAATTTCGTTGGCCAGTAATTGTCGTCCAAAAAAGAACAAATAATGATAAAATCTGGAAAAATTGCAAATTTTAGCAAAATTTTGCCAAAATTCGAGATATTAATATCTTAACAACCATTTATTGTCTCAAGAACCTATACGGTATCCCTGTTTCAAGCCTAAAGTGGTATCACTGGCTCATAAAGATCCATACACTTGGAATTTAAAAATTTTCCAAAAACTTGAAAAGCTTAAATTTGATCCAAAAATTACTAAAATTGGAGCCATAAAAAGTAAATGTTGACCACTATACCTTTAACTGTGGAAACAATGAAGAAGCTTATTATCAAAGCTTGGAGGAGGTCCCAGGGCCTCTGGTGCCGGGAAATTCAAATAACGTGAAAAATTGCCTGAATTTGTGATTTTAAAACCTTGAACAAGACTCCATTACATCTATAAACTGTGCCGTAAAACATTAATAAACCCTAGAGGGGCTCTTGGGGCTAGAGAAACTTAACTACTGACAAAAAGTTTGAAAATTTACAAAATATTGCAAGTTTCAAAAAAAAAAATTTACAATAACTTGTCATATTAAAAAATTAATACATGGCCAACAATTTTTTCTCAACTTCCTATCAAACCCTAACAGAAGTTTTCTGACCCTTGAGGTTCAAAATCCTGAATAATGACTATAATTATATAAGAATTGAAAATTGCAGAAGTTGTCAAAATTATGCTAAAATTCGTGATGTTAAAATCTTGAAAGACATTCCATATAACCTACTAATTATACACTGACCTATTTTCAAACTCTAGAGTGGGTTCCCTGGCTCTTGAGGGTGAAATACCTAAAAAAAATGACAAAAATTTTTTATTAAAAAAAACCTGAAAAAAGCAAGTTTTATAAAAAAAATTGCTGAAATGTGTGATATTAAAAGTTGAAAAACTATTCAATGGCCAATAAAAATTTGTCATTAACTTATTATCAAACTCCTTAGGATGTTTTCTGGCCCCTAGGTCAGGAACGACCTGAATAAGGAAAAAATTGTAATTAAAAATTTGAAAAAATTGCACATTTTGTCAAAAAATTGCTTAAATTCGTGACGTTAAAATAATGAAACCATTCCACTACCACAAGAAATTATGCAGTAACCTATTATTAAAACCTAGAGGAGATTTTTTGACATCTAGGGCTAATAAAAATCAAAAAATGTTAAAAATTTTCAAAAAGCTTGAAAAAAATTGCAAAATAGTATAAATTTGCGTTTTTAGCAAGAGGTTGTGCGTCAGTAGCTAGCCACGGGGAGCTAATGGCGAGATAGTGGATGGTGGGGCAACACTGGGATGGGGGCAACAGCGCGTTCGGGGGGGGTTGGGGCAATAAAAGGAGGGTAAACAGTGGAGGTGCCTTGAACCTATAAGAACTGCCCTTTACACCATAAGTTAAAGTATAAGTCTCCAAGACAGTTTGAGCTGAAACCGAGCTGAAAGGCTCTAAAAGCACTTAAAGCCTGCTTGGCGCTACCTGTTTATCTTGTCTGTTAGGATGAAATGTCAAAAGCGTCAGACGAAAAATCGGTCAGACAAAAAATTGCGTAAAAAAGACCAACAGGACAAATATAATTGCTACAAACTTCGTTTGAGAGCAATTAACCACAATTCATACCATGTAAATTGCTCTGATCTATTATTTCGCTTCAGCCCCCCTTCCCCCGTCACCAGTAGTGTTTTCTACGCTCCCCACTAAAAATCGTGTTGTTAATTCACCTCGACAACCAGAGAGCCGACACCGATCTTGAGAACGCCGACCTCTTCAACTCCTACATTCAGTCAATATTCTCCTGTTCTGACTAGAAGGGGACGCAACTGAACTCTGTGTTCTTAGAGGAGTGACCAAGGGATCTTTACAGGGTTAGTTTTTCTCAATTTTAATCAGTGATCTTCCCGACTGTGTCATCTCCAGTAGCTAATGATAAGCCGATGACTTCAAACTCAATGGAACAAATCCTGCTACCTTCGCAAATTGGCAGTGGTCTGAAATTATAGTAAAAAATAATAGTAGAGATCAAAATCACAAAGTACTAGAAACCAAAATTTTGGTCCAACATGTTGCCGTAGAAAATACCTATGCTCGGACCACCTTCCTTCTCTGCTTCATCTACAACCCACAGAAAGGGAGTCCATATAGAAACCCACTACACAGCATACTCGCGCTTCGTGAGTCCCTCCACTGAAAAGCTATAGAAGATAACCAACTGATAGTGATAACCGGTGACCTCAACATGAATCACACTGATTGGGTGGCATTGAGCTCGGAAGATGATTACGAATACCCAATTGTGGAAACACTCGCTCATCACGGCTTCGCTTAAAATTTAGAATCAACCGAACCAAAACTTCTCGACGTTGTCCTAGTCAAAAACCCAAATTTTTCCTCTCCTGTACCCAAGACCAAAGTCTTACAACTCAGTACTCACTAGATAACAAGCGCGTAGCAATACTAACCGTGCTTGAGGCGTACGCAGTGCAAGAAGATCCACCTACGGTATTTCAGTATGCCCATAAGAAAACAGACTGGATAAGCTTCTCGAACGCAGTTTCCAAAGAGCCTTCCTTGCCTTTTTGCTTCAGTAATGTGGACAAGCTAGCCAATTAGAGGTGTATGTGGATCAATGATAATACCAAGAAACACATTCCACGCATCACAAGTCATCGAAGCAGTCTTCCACTATGGGCAAGCAAGGAGAATTCTTATCTGCTCAAGCGATCTAACACCCAAAGGCAGAAATTTGATCGGAATCAGACACTCTCGCGGTTATTAAAGCTTAAAAAACTAGAAAATAATGTCAAGAGGGCAATTGAGGATGTTCAAGTCATATTTGAAGAGAAAATCTTCAAGATTCGAGGGTTTTATTGCATTCAAGAGTACCTACGAAGCATTCGAAAGCGGCGAGGAGTTCCGAATAAAAGGCAAAACAAAGGCGAAACAACTGCAGATTATAGAAAGAAATGTGAAATGTTCAACCATTTCTTTGAAAGTGTCTTCACTGAGAGTCACTAACTAACTGAAGACACAGAAGCTGATGCTGCTTTATTGAATACTCTTAGAATCTCTCAAAAGAATGTCGAATCTCCACTCACCTCCCTAGAAGTAACGGAAGTCACTGGGCTTGACAACATTGGAAACATAATCTTGAGAAATCTTCCAAGCCTGTCAATGTATTTAACGCTTATTTTGCAAACTTGTATAAACAAAGGCAAATATCAACAGCTTTGGAAGAACTGCGATGTCGGTTCAATCTTGGACGGAGATAATCTGACGTTGAAAAATATCGATTAATCAGCCTGCTATGCAACATATCCAAAGTCTTTAAAAGAGTTGTGGTCAACAAAGTTTAAAAATTTCTGTCCACAAACTTAAACAATGAACAGTTTGGTTTTTGAAAGAACCGCTTGGCAGTACTACAGCTCCTCCTCTTTGTTGACGAACTTCAACATCACTATGATTTCCAAAAAAAATGACGAATTACATGTCCTGTATCTTGATTTCCGAAAGGCTTTCGACTCAGTTCCTCCTTAAAAACTTGTCGACAAATTGTCTCAGTACAGACGAGGAGAAAAACTACTCAGCATAATACTAAGTTACTAGTCTTATAGACTTCAACGCGTAAAGATTAGTGACGCCTCAACTCCATACATTCCTGTCACCTGTGGTGTTCCACAAGTGTCTATACTGGGTCCCCTGTTTTTTACCGTTTATGTGAACGACCCATGTAATGTAGTTATCCTCACCATTCCTTATCCATATGCAGACGACTTCAAATTAATTTCAAAGTCTTTAGTACACCTACAACATGACATAAATCAAATCAACAAATGGAGTATAGAAAATGAAATGAATCTCAATGCCAAAAAATGTGGTAGCTTGAGCATCCGAGGAAATTTTGAAGGTAGCCTCAATGGAACAGCCCTTGCCTAAGATAAAAATCAACGGGACCATGGTGTTCTGATGAACAATGACCTGACGTTGAGTTTGAATCGTAACACTCAACTCAACAAGTCTTGGCAAGTGTTCTATTTCTTAAAACGTAATATCTCAAAAATCGGAAGCTGGAAAACTAAGCTGAACGCATATACTGGCTATGTTGTACCTGTCGTTGCCTACGTATCCCAGGTTTGTTTCAACAGTAAGGTAGATATCAAAGTGTTAGAAAGGCTGCAAAGAAAAAGCAACATTGTGGATCATGAACTAACTATCAAAAAGACATACAAATAGAGACTTGAACGCCTCAATCTACTACCGCTGTCGTTCTACTTCGAGTTATATGACCTTCTCCTCCTCCTCGATATACTCGCGAACAAATACGAGGGATAGTAACAATGACAAGAAGAGGCACAAAAAACGAGTTCGCACTGAAAAAAAGAAGACTAAAGAAAGCAGATTCCAAGTTCTTCGACCTCACACTACGATTGTTCAACATCTTGCGGAGTACTCTACTATCCAACGCAGACAATATCAACAAGACCACTCTCAAGGACTGTGGTACCATAATTTAGTTCTCATTTATTAAAATGTACTTAATTATTTTATACTTGTCCTTGTAAAACTAAAAGTCAATGTTCACATAATTATAAATTACCGCCGACTAAAAAGTCATTATTTCATACTGTTCACACCTCCCACTTTTACTCAACTATTCATTCTTTTGAATCTTCTTATTGAATTCAGTTGTTCGCAATCTAATCTCTTTTCCACTAGATAAAATCTTAGCGGATTTGAAGGAGAAATCCATCCTCATTTAATCTGTCTACATTCGCACCGCGATTGTGGTCAATTCTAAAAGTAACAATCCATTTGACGTTGGAAACTTGGATTCGCACCTCGAATCCATAAATCTAAATCTACGTGGATTCACAGCACGATTGTACCCTATAGTCAGGGTTATCACATGGCGCAGTCAGCTACAAAAGAACGCGCACTCTTGGGAATTGAGCCCTTTTGGGAAAAACCGACGTTGGAACCTCCATTGCAATGGGACAGATGGCAGGTCATGCTAAAGTTAGCCATCATGGCTAAAGAAGGAATATCAATCGATACTCTTCTTGACGACCCCCCAGACAAAGTTACCCTACCTCCAGAACCCATCTACGAGGAGGACGTTCAAAACAGCACAGCTCAAAGCGAAAGAGACAGACGTACTAGGAATGAGCAGCTAAAAAACTCATGGCTTAACCGATGCCAGAAAGCAGAACTTGTTGGCATACTATGTGGGGAAAAGCCTTGGAAATACTGCGACAGTAAAGCAGTATCCCTAACGTATCTCAGCCTGGGAGTTGAAGGGAGACGAATTTTTGGTTCACAAGAACCAAGTATTCAAATTGACAGAGTGACCATAAAAGTCCTTTGGGAATGCCTTGATGAAGTGTTCACCAAACAAAGGAATATTACATTTGACAGATATACATTCTTAACTCGAAAACAAATGAAAGGCGAACCAGTGGAAAAGTTCTACGGGTGCCTTCGAGAACTCTCCCTAAATTGTGATTTAGGAAGCCGTGAGGAATCGATAATACGGGATGTGTTTATCGCTAACATGCAAGATGGAGAAATCCAAAGAGAATTGCTAAAAGAAACACGAGAACCTGAAAAAGCTCTCGAAGTTGCGATCAGTATCGAAATGGGCATACAAACACAACTAAAAATCTCTGGAACCCCATCAACCAATTCAACTAATGAAGTCCATTCGATAAACAATGTCCAAGGATCGTGGAATAGAAAGCGACCATCTACAAATCAGTTCGTAAAACCGACAATCTGTCCAAATTGTGGGTATGGCTGGACTCCCTCTCATAGACAAAATTGTCCCGCCCGTGGGAAAATATGTAAAAATTGTGGAATCTCTAACCATTTCGCTAAGGTTTGTCGAAAACCAAAACAAGCTAGCAAACCTAGATCTCGAGTAAATTATGTAGATGACTCAATTTCGGAAGCGGCTACAGTCGGCACCACGACATCAGTAACCGAACAAGTAAATAATATTAGCAAACTCCTACAACAAAAGAGCATATATGATGCAAATTACGATTCAGACTACGACGATTACGATGATAATTGTGTAGCGGCAATTTCATACAAAACTGACACCCGTGAGGTAGAACCTGTAAATTTGGACATTCGAGTTGGAAATACAAGCACGAAAGCATTGGTGGATTCAGGAAGTGTTTGTACGATCGTTAACAAAAGTCTGGCAGACAAAGTGGTATCGGAATGTAAAGATAGCTATTGGATACAGTCTCCTGAAATACACGATTTAAAAACTTTCTCCAATGACATAATCAAAATAATAGGTATAATCAAGACATCAAAAAAGTGTAACGACTGGATAGCCACAGACGTTGATGTAACTGTCGTTGAAGATGGTCACCGACCGATCATTGGACGAGACCTTTTCCCAAAGCTAGGTTTCTCAGTAATCCATTCAAAACAAGTGGCAAATATTGATCAAAATCAAAGCCCAATTAAGAGGCAGATCTCTTTTGACTTTCCTGAACTCATCACCCGAGTCCGTAAATCTTTAAAACATTCAGTAAAGTCAAAATTTCATAGTGAATTTACACCTACTCATCAAAAAGGAAGACGAGTACCTATTAATTTACAACCATTAGTTAATATAGAACTTAAAAAATTACTTGATGAAAAACACATCATAAAATTAAACAGTTGTTCTGACAAAAATTTCATCTCACCCATAGTCATTACAGTTAAAAGAGATAAAACAGTTAAATTAGCTTTAGATTCAAAAATTTTAAATAAATCTATTCACAAAAACAAATATCAAATGCCAAATATTGATAATTTGATTGACACAATTCAGCAAAACTTAAATACATCCGCATCACAAGAAACAGCATATTATTCCACATTGGATTTGAAGTACGGATACAGCCAACTTAAATTAGAACCGGAAACGGCCAGACATTGTAACTTTAATATTATTAGCGGTGAGAGAGCGGGAACATATCGTTTCATTACAGGTTTCTACGGTTTAACTGATATGCCAGCAGCTTTCCAAAAAGTAATGTTCTATACTTTAGTCGGACTAAAAAATACATACTGCTTTCTAGATGACATTATAGTGGTTAGCCGTGGGTCCAAAGAAGACCACTTAAAACTTGTCTATCAGTGCTTACAAAAATTAGATGAGGATAATCTACGAATCAACTTACCTAAATGTCATTTTGCAAAAACCGAAATAGAATGGTTGGGACATAAATTCAGTCAATCTGGAATAGCTCCATTTGAGTCAAAAACAGCGGCAATCGCATCACTAACAGCACCTGAAAATTTAAAACAACTCCGATCATTTTTAGGTTCTGTACACTACCTTGGTAAATTCATTCCTAACTTATCCCAATTATGTCATCCTCTTCGTCCATTATTAAAAAAGAACACAAAATTCATTTGGAACACGGAACATGACACACATTGCCAAGCAATTAAAAATAGAGTAGCAAACGCCACAGAAAACACACACTACAATCCTCACTTGGAAACGCGGATCAAATGCGATGCCTCTAGAGCAGGGTTAGGAGCAGCATTAGAACAACGTTCACCTACAGGTTGGCATACAGTTGCATTTGCATCTCGATTCCTTAACTCCAATGAGGAACGTTATAGCATTAATGAACTTGAATTACTAGGTGTTGTGTGGTCCGTCGAATATTTCAAATATTATTTATTTGGCAAATCATTTACAATCATCACAGATCATCGCGCATTACTCTCAATCATGAAAGAACATAGATCAAATAAATCTTATAATAGTAGATTAACGCGATGGATTGATCGTCTTTTACCTTTTGACTTTAACATTGAACATATCCCTGGTGCAAAAATGGGGCTGGTAGATTATAATTCTCGCCAACCAAATCAAAAAGCAAAAGTTACAAACAAATATGACAAGGAATTTGCGGTAGCAACAATTACCCGCATTCGTGACGCAATTGCAGCAATTTATGTAAATACCACACCACAAACCTGCCAATCACAACACTTTAACAGCGTCATCAACACACATTCCACACGTGCCTCACATCCTCGCTCAACAAACTATTCCAATTTGCTTTCTGCCGTTAATCGAAACACAAATCAGTTGCTTCTTAAATACTCTGCACACGCAGCACAATTACAAACTCATTCTAATACCAGTACAAATCCAACTCAAATCCAGTCACAATTAAATACTAAATCCAACTAAAATCATATCCACGTAATTGAAAACCACAAAATGAGTACTTCTCCTTCACACAGCCGAAACCCGCAAACTCCCCCTACTCACAGCCGAGTGACATTTCAATCCACTCCAAATTCAGGAACGACTCGATCCTCAAATGACGGAAACCCTTCCCCTAGTGTAGAATTGTCCAAAGAAGAGGTGTTTGAGAACAACTTGACACAGTTGTTCACAAAAGGCTTCCTGGCAGTACTGACAAGCAGAGACGCAGTTCTGAAGGAGGTACGGGATTGCATACTTCAAGATGACCCCCAGAGACGCAAGGAAGTCAACCCGTACCTATTCTCGTACTGGCGAGACTTGCACGTCGGATCAGGATGCGTCTGTGTAGACGAACGTGTGGCGATTCCCCATGCCATACAAGACGCGGTACTGGAAAGCCTCCATCTAACCCACCCGGGAAGTTGGGGGATGATCACGCTTGGCCAATACGCGTTCTGGCCGTACATGCACCGCGAAATCCTAAATAAAGCGGCCACGTGCAAGCCTTGCACTGATATTGGTAAGTACCTTAAACCTGTTATTCCGGCGTCTAATTGGAAACCTTTATTGACATGTACAGAGCCCAATGAAGAAATACAGATTGACTTTGGAGGTCCTATCACGAATGAAAAAGATCAAGATACATATTTCCTTGCATGTATTGATCGTTTTTCCAAATATCCTTCTGTAGAAGTATTTGATAAAGCAAATGGACCAAATGTACTAAAATTTTTAGACGATTACATTCAAATCCACGGTGTTCCCCGAAATATTAGACTCGATCAAGCACGACGTTTAATAGGTTATAAAGTTAAAAACTTTTGCAAACAACATAATATTAACATACTACCTGCCCCTGTAAACAATCATAGAGCCATAGGATTAGTGGAGCGTTTGATACAAACAATTAAAAGACGCTTAGGCTGCATGAAATTAGACAATAGAAATAAAACATTCACAATTAAACAAGCAATAAAGTCAATTGTATATCAACTACGTATATGTAAACAAAAGACAACAAATGTAACACCTTTCCAAGCACATTTCGGACGAAAGCCAAACACACCACTAAGTAATATAAGTACAACACCTAAATCATCTAATCTGTCATATGAAAACATTCTTCACCACTATATAGACGCCAATACTGTCCCTGTTGAGGACTACCTGGATGACAATGGATGGGTGACGGAGACAGAAGCGACATTCTAATTGAAGAGGCAATGCAAAGAACACAAGTTGACGCCGGACGCCGCTACAACGGCGAACACAATAAATCCGTCTCTCGCTTCATATTACACCCGAAACTAAATAACCCCATCCCCAGATCGGAAAAGTCACTGGATTTGAAGCTCGCTCGCAAGGTGACTAAACGATCAAAAAGAGACCTTCGCGGTCTTTGGGAAACACTGGCGCCAGGAAGTACGGTTGTTCGTACATCGGATACGACAATCGTCATCAAAGAACCAGGAGTACCCGAAGTTAGTGTTCGCAATAGCGATATTGCTAAATTTGGTACTCGCGCCGAACGGAACACTGAATTATGGCAATATGCGCAACGTCGACCCCTCCCATACGACAAAACCACGGAAGAAAAAATCGCACAGCACACGAAGGATTTAAAGAAAAAGTTTCGCGGGGAAATCAAAATTCGACACCGCCCAACACAGTCAGATGCAGCATCGGGCGTGTCATCTGCAAATAGTAACATCTCAAAAGCAATGTCGGCAAGAAAACCACGAAAGCCCCAAGCCGGAGGAAAACAGTCACGTCACACATCGGTGAGTCTGAATACATCAAATGCATCGTCTGTTGCTGCCCCTTCAGTAACGTCTTCAACCACATCTCCATCAAATACTAGTACCAAACGAAACCGACGAGCCCCAGAGTATTACGGATTCGAAAGTTCGATCAACTCGGTCAGTGACGACTCAACAGCTCCGGTTTCCAAGAAACCGAAACGAACAAATCCGGTGATTGAGACAATCCTTCAAGAAGAAGCTACACGGCCGCCAGTTCCTGATACAGATTATGAACTGACAATTGCAAGCCCCTCTGCACCACCACCAGTGGGAACTTGGTCTCCTGAAGAGTACAATTACGAAGATTACGCTCGGGAAGTTAGCATGAGCGTATTTGATGCGGAAAACCAAATTTAAACTAAAACTATTTCAAACTTTCATTGTTAACTTATTGAATTATTTCCAATCTGTAATTGTTAAAATCATTTCGGAATTGTCCTGCTTTTCCATTTATTTCGTGTTTTTGTTCAATTTTAATTCTCCATGTGTGTTAGTTCTACATTCCTTTAATTTGATGTTGCATTTGTAACGCTAATTCGCGTATTATAAGTTGGATGGATTCGCATCACAATTGTGCATTAATTTATATCGCGTGCATAAAATTTACTGCATATGTTGTCAGTTTCCGTTATGTTAGTTTTCTCTTACATTCGAGACTCAATCACATTAATTCTACGGTACTCATTTGTTGCTACTCCCTATGTATACTATCTATAATAACCAGTACATATTTTAATATTATTCCAAATTTTATACTGATGCAGTTTAAAATTTTTCGCTCAGCGCAGGATATGTGGTACGGTTGTACCATAATTTATTTCTCATTTATTAAAATGTACCTAATTATTTTATACTTGTCCTTGTAAAACTAAAAGTCAATGTTCACATAATTATAAATTACCGCCGACTAAAAAGTCATTATTTCATACTGTTCACACCTCCCACTTTCACTCAACTATTCATTCTTTTGAATCTTCTTATTGAATTCAGTTGTTCGCAATCTAATCTCTTTTCCACTAGATAAAATCTTAGCGGATTTGAAGGAGAAATCCATCCTCATTTAATCTGTCTACATTCGCACCGCAATTGTGGTCAATTCTAAAAGTAACAATCCATTTGACGTTGGAAACTTGGATTCGCACCTCGAATCCATACATCTAAATCTACGAGGATTCACAGCACGATTGTACCCTATAGTCAGGGTTATCACAAGTACATATAATGGCGAATGTTTCTAAAGTACGTAAAGTACAAGGAAAATGATTCCTGCTCATGGCGCATTTTATACCTCTGTCGAAACTGCAGCCCAATGTCTTAAATCGACCTCTAATCATCAAAACTCGTGCAGAATTTAAATTTGTAGTGTGAATAACCCGTGGAAGTGGACCCAGAAGCGTGATCTACTACTACTACTACTACTCCTAAAACAACTACTTGTACTTAAAACTGTGAAAGCAAATTTC
This sequence comes from Convolutriloba macropyga, assembly GCF_964194025.1. Lineage (NCBI taxonomy): Eukaryota > Metazoa > Xenacoelomorpha > Acoela > Convolutidae > Convolutriloba > Convolutriloba macropyga. The sequence continues at coordinate 57,153,911 of NC_134474.1, forward strand.
TTCGCCTGAATGCTCCCAGTTATCAATTTGCGATATTCTTACTGGATTGAAGGATTAGATTAAAGAGCTGGTATTGATTATGTTGGATAAAAAAGCTGGAAAGAGCATTCCAGAAATCTATCAAAGAAGGCACTAAAATCCTTTTCTGCGTGAAGCGGAACACATCGAACGCTTCTCTGTTGAACAAGAGAAACGCATTCAGTTGGTGGTAATTAAAAGCAATGGCTCTCAAGCTTTCAACTCAATGGATATAGATGGATTCTTGGTGCCAACAGTATAATTAAACAAATGCTCACTTAGAAGCTAGCCTCAAACCACTGTGAGTGTCACATTAAATAAAGAGTACTCAAAAACCTTGGGCATTAAAGTCAAAATTTTAAGTTAAAAATTAATTTATTACCTGATTAATGGCTCACAAAAGATCGTTAGGTGTCAAAAAAATACAACAGAGATTTGATAAGACAAAGCTGGGACATCGGGTAATATAAACAAAATTGCCATATCATTGTTCATTTGATTAATTTACCATGGTGAGAGAAACAAAATTGGGTACTGACGAAAAAGGGATTTCACTCAGACAGTTAACATCAATGCCACCAGACAAGATAACCACTCTACAGAAAATCACTTTAATTGAATAAGTTCTTCAGCATAAACTTCCTATAATTAAACTTCAGCCTTGTAGTTTCACCAGTAACACGTTTTTGTGTGTTTGCAAATTTTAAGTATTCGTCCCCGTAACCCCGTTTACAGCTATAAATTTCAGTTCGAATGACAATTTTGACTTGGGAAAGAAAAATTCCGCAAAAAATTTTGTGTGCAAGACAAAACAAAATTTGCAAAAGCCCAAAAAAGGATATTTAGGGATATGGCAAATTCGGAATTAAACTGAGAATACAAAAAGGTTGTCAAAACCCAAATAACAGGATCGGAGTCGGAATCGAAAAATGTTTAGAGACATTGATAAATAGGCTAAATAATGTGTAAACGAAAAAAAAATTGATAAAAGATTTTTTTAAGATAGTTCCTGGAATTGTTTAAATTTTGGTCTCAGACAAATGTAAATACGTATTCATTTCATACTTTATTAATTGTTGAAACAGTTTTCACCTGACGATAAACGTAAAGTTTGAAAAAGTTTGTTTTAAATATCAGAATTAATTTTAATTTGGTTGAATAAATTCTGGGTTTTTCCCATTAAGCCCCCCATAAAAATATAGCCCCACATTATGGTATATTTATCATGATTGGGGGGTATAGGTTATCTAACCACTTTGCTGGAGGGCTATAATGGGAAAGAACCTAATTTTCTTTTACATCATTTTCTTTGACAACTGTTTGAAATCAGAGCCTATGGAAGGACTAATTGCAAAATACTTCCAAAATTTTTCAATCTTTGAGCGTTTAAGCAGGTATGAATGTTATAAATTTGCCAAAAATGGTGCATATTTCGGCTGCCAGTTCGGTTCACAACGCTGTAAAAGGTCTCCCATATTAAAGCAGAAAACAGTTTTTAGGAAAAATGATAACGATTTCCAGAGCCTCCTTCAATAGAAACTCCAAAAACTGGTTAAAAAATGCAGGTTTTTTCTTCAAAAGAATCCTCTGAGCAAGAGAAAAAACTTGGTAGTTTGTCACGATCTGATATATAACAGCATCGCAAGTCAAAAGTCTAACAATTACCAACCCTGTAGCGTGCCCGAGTTGATAACGTTCCGGAGGACGAAAAAAGACCGCTTCAGGGCTGTAGTTTACTTTCGAGGGATTGGCACAGAATCGATTTTAAGGAGCTGCTGGAGTCCAAGGTACTGGTACTAAGCGCAACGAAGTATCAAATTTCAAGAAGGAAAAAGAAAATGTTACCAGATAAGTTTTTCCAGCTGCACCAGGAAACTCGATTGGATATTAAAAACCTGGAGACAGTATCACTTACCCAAAAATACATGAGGGCAGCTGAGGACGTGACAAAGTAAGACTTGGCAAAATGCAGATGAAAGCTAGAGCCAAGGTAGGTGTGTGCTACAGACACAGGTGTGTGCTACTTGTATTTCCTTGCCCCCTGTGCTTAAGCGTCTTTGAGGTATCTACTTGCTGTTGTCAGAGAAGTGGCTCAGGTATATTTTTGGAAAATTGAACTGTTACAAATTCTATCTTGAATACTTGAAAACCCAAAATAAGGTCACTAGCTATAATTAACGAATTGTTTTTTTAAACAATGCACAAACAAGGATATCATTCCGGATTTCTGGAGGTTTTCCGCTCCTAAACAAGCAGTGTACCGTTTTCAGTTAAAACTATTGATAGACTGGAGCTATCCTGTTTCTGCCCCCAGTGTTTATATGTTACAAATTATATGTTGTTATATAGCACGTTACGAGGTAAGAAATTAGCACTTGCGCCTGAGGGTCATAAAAAATTATGCTTACTAGGCTGGGGGGGCCGAAACAGAATAGATCCGATAGAAGTAATAAACCGTATTGAAAGAGGCCTTCAAGTAATCATGGAAAAACTTGAAACAGAGAGGAGTAGGTTTGGAGAAGAAGTGAGACCAGAGATGCCATCCGTTTTAGCAGCATTTGAAATAAAGAATTTCTAGGCAATGATTCGAAATATACTGAACTAAAAACTTGATAAACTAACAGAGATACAGGAGAGACCGCTGCAAAATGCCTCCCCTAGTAATGATGTGATAGTGGATTGCTGCGAACTTCCAATTTTTGTAATTGACGTCCTTTCGTTGGGATCTAAAATCATGTGGGAGACAATGAAGTGTACTTTCTCGCAGATGTTGACAAACTGGTTTGTGAATTACGCAAAAAAACCAGATGGTGAGAAGATTTGTAAAATTGAGGCGTCCGCAAAAGGATATGCAAAAAATGTACGCAAAATCCCGACGGATAGAATAGTCAAGAAGATGTTTGACTACCTAAGAGCCGGGGATTTGCTGGTGATACCGTTTGACAAAGAGAGCGGTTTCTGTGTTATGAAAAAACCAACGTACAGAGAAAAATTTGAAGAAGTGCTAAACTTGGGTCAGTTCTAAAAAAATCAATGAAACAAAAGAGAAAATTGTGATCAAAAATGAAAAACAGATGAACAACAGCCTGCAAATATTGATGAAGCATTTGAAAATTAGTGACAAGAATTATCAGAGACTCAGATCAACTAGTTTACAAACAGCAAGGTTTTATGGCCTTGCAAAGATACACAAAAAAGATACACTTCTCAAACCTTTTTTTTCGATACATGGCAGCAGTAAGGAAAACTTGAACAGTATTTTGGCACCGTTTCCCCAGTAATTAACGTGCGCAAACAATTAAACCAACACACAGGATGCTAATAAAAATTTTGAGTCACTCCTTATTGCGAATAAAAAGAAGATAGCATCTTTTGACAAAAAAGTTTGTATACTTACGCGCCGGTTGGAGAGGTTATTAAGATTACTCTAAGAGAACTCTATCAAGCAACTTAGCTCCAGAGATTCCAAGGTTCCCGACAAAAATTTATTAAGTCAAGCGGTGTCAAATGTTCATTTTAAAAGTAACATGATTCGGTATGTACACTCGGATCGTCTAGCTACGGGTAAACCAGTCTCTGTAACACTAACGAAATGGTGGATGAAACTGTTTGAAGCATCACTGCAAGTACAAGAGCACAGACTTTCCGAGGGAAAGGAGTAGCATGTGAATCAAGCAAAAACTGGTGTCAATGCCAACAGACAACAAAAGGGAATACGCTAATATGCAGGAAGGTGTGGCGATTTGTACGTATTGCAGCAATCAACAGGCAGAGTTGTAGGCCTAACGGATGAAATTGTTCGAAATGTATTTGGAAGAAAGTATCTGCACAGTTAGTGCTGACCCGGACGAGTACCAAAAATTTTAAAAAATTCATCACAAAAGATTTAGAGGGAGATTTGGCTTTTCTTGATATTAACGTAAACGTCTGCAGCGAACATAAAATAACCTGTCTTTGGTATCAAAAATCAACTGACACAGGTATAATAGTGAATTTTCATTTATCGCCGCGTTAACATAAAAAATGTGATTCAAGGGACGGTTCACAAAGATTTTAACGCAATATTTAATTGGTTGACCTTCGATCAGGCGCTTGAAAAGACAAATACTTCTTGCTGGACTTGCAATCAATATCCAAGGAAATGGTCTTCAAAATTAGTGAAGCAAACCTGAGGATAAATAATAATTGACAGTAAAAGTCAATTGAAAACAACTCCAAAAGAGCATCAAAAAAGCCCAGAATCGAAAGACTAGGTTTCATAATAAACCAACTTTTTTCTACAAAACAGTGGCAACCTTACTCAAAATTTTGCAAGCAAATTGAAGAAACTATACGACCTGCAACTGGTTTTTGTAATGTTAAAATTAGCATCATGCCTGTCCACCCTAAAATCATCTTTCCATAGATACCTGAATTCCACGTGGTAAATATATAATATGTAACGGATGCGGATCCTTATATGTTGGACTGAAAAGCCGACATGTTACCAACAGGATGTCAGAACATCAAAAGAAAGATTAACATTTAGTTCAACATCGTTTTGAATGTAGTGGCTCCACGAATGACATTGAATAGAAAATTCGGGATACCTGTTGCAAAGTAGAGAAACTTGTGACCATCGCAGCTATATACATCACCAAGTTAAAGCCGGGACTCGGGATGAATATAGGGGTGGGAAGCCAGGAGATGCAATAAATATAAGGGGTGAAACTCGCGCCAAAATTTTAGTTCAAATCATGGTTACGACTTGGGAAAGAAAAATAGGGCAGGAAATGTTTTGTGCATGTTAAAATAAAATTTTTAAAGCCAACACAAGAGGAGATACATAGGGGTAGGGAATATTCGGAATTACTCTGAAATACAAAACAAAGTCATAATCAAAAAATCTTGAATAGGAATGTTTTTCGAAGAAATTGATACCAGCTTTATATATGAATTGTAATTAGGCTGAATATTCTATAAATAAAAAATATTTTCATTGTATTTTCCTTAGGATGTTTCCTAGAATTGTTTAAATTGTAGTCCCAGACAATGGTAATTACATAATCGTTTTATCTTTTAACAGTTTGAGAAAATCTCTCTACCAGACTTTGAACGTAAAACTCGAAAAAGTTTGTTTTAAGCGTCAGAATTGGTTTAATTTAAAAAAATAGTTTCTTCTAAAATAAACAATAAAATAATATATTATGCACGGGCGGCTGCTATACAGCTATTACTTTACCAAGAACTTCAGGTGATAATTTTTCTTGCCAAAATAATTTGGAGAAATTTATCGCAATCTAAGACGTAGGATCCTTCCGTGCAACATTAACACAAAACTTCCTATGTTTTGGTTTCACACTATAAACGAGTCCAAATTTTCAGTTGAAGCATGTGTACTTGCAAACATCTTCAAACCTTCAAACGTTTAGGATGTTTTTGAAGATCAATACAAAAAAAGAGCCTAAGCTTATTCTTCTGTCAGCAGTGTGCGTAAAGTTGATGCCGATGTTCAAAAAAAATTATGCTCAAAAACCTGATTAGACCCAACCCTCAATTTAATCTTGTTAAATACACAATTCTCTTCTGGCTTAAAATAACTTGATTTTTTTATTTGATAACTTTATTTTTCCCCATTTCATAAGGTAGAATGTTCATGCAACCAAAACTAAGACAGACGGTGCGCGTGGTTGGCTGCCCAAGCACCTGCAAAATAGAAAAAAGACAACAAATTTAATTAAAATTTCTACCGATTTGCAAATAATCTGTGTTCCTTTTAAAATTGAAAACTAACAGGAAAAAGAGAAATGATGAATTGCGTTCAGAGCTTGCTTCGAATGTTATCGAAAAAATACTGTCGCTGATAGACAAAACAATTCATTGAAAAGCGATGAAAGCAAGGCAAGGAGGACTGAGAAATGTCTTTTAGAGATGAGATTTGAAATAAAAAATTAGTGAATCTGCCTATCACGATGCATGAAATCTTTTTTTGTAAAAATTCTTGCTTCTAATGAACAAATCAGGAATTCTTATTACATGATGAGCCTATTGACGCACCCTGAAGCTGGCGTGTCTGAAGAGTTTAAGAGTTTTTCAAAACCATTATTGGAGTATTATTCCAATTTCTGTCTAATGATGCAGCGCATCATTAGACAGAAAAGTCTTTAAATCTTTTCATCAAAATTTTTTTGATGATCAAAACAAAAAGAAGTGCTTACTTCTCTACCAGCAGTTTGCGTAAGGTTGAGACTCAGATCAAAAAACACCTTTTTCTTACCCCTTGATCTGCGGTTGGATTTAATGTTTGTTCTGAATGGTTTGTTTTTTTATTCTTGTTGCTGTATTGCAGATTTTTATTTAGGATTTAAAAGTTTCAGCAAAATTTTGACAAAAAAATATGCTCTCAAACAGAATAGATGCAACCAATCAATTTAATCCTTTTATGTTAAACAATTCTCTTCTGGGCTTAAAAAAGTGTTATTTAAAATTTTTTTCTCGTCTTTTCAATAGGTACATTGCTCCTGCAATCCAAATGAAGACATTGTTGGCTGCCTCAGCGTCGGCAAAAAAGAAAAAACCCAGGAACCTTTAATTAAAATCTTACTGATTTTCAAAAAATCCATTTTCTTTTTAAATTTCAAAATTAACTGTAGAAAAAGAAATGATCAATTGTGCTCAGAGTTTGCTTCAGCGACCAGAACATTACAACAACTACTTGGCCAACGGATAAAAATACTGTCATTGATAGACTAAGAGTTATTTTAAAAACGAGAAAGCAACAACAAGGACGATTGAGAAATCTCTTCAAGATTCAAAATATAAATTTAGTGAATCAGCCTGCTGCGCTGTGTGAGATCTTGTTGGTAAGAGTTCTGCTTCTAATGATCAACACAAGAAAACTTATAAAAAGATGAGCCAACTGACTCACCATGATGCTGGTGGGGATGAATACCCTTTAACTGGCATTCAAAAACTATCCATTGTTGCAGCGGCAGAAGCAAATAATGTTTTTGGGCTTGAAGCGTTCGGAGCAACGAAAACTGATATTGAAAATGTTTAAATGAAGAGTACAATTTTTTTTTAAATTAAGACTTTCATATCAAATTTTTTTGTATATAAAAATAGTGGCTACTTTTCTGTGATACACTCTATACTTATTAAGAGGACAGCAGGGAGTAGCTGAAAAATATAAAGAGTACTGCATAACTTGGGCTTCGAGGAAAAAAGAAATAGTTTAAAAATAAATTATTACATGCATTATGGCCGACACAAGATCGATAGGTGGCAAGAAAAAAAATAGACATTTGATTAGGCAAAGCTCGGGCTTCGGACAATATCAATATAAATTGACATATCATTGCTGACTTAGTTAACTTACCACGGTGATGGAGCCATATCTTGGTCATGATCATGATCGAAAAAGGGATTTTTCAGACAGTGACATCAATCCCAACAGACGAGCTAACCACTTTACAGAACCTTATTTTTGAAAAAAATTCCCCTCTGCATATCTTTCTCATTAAATCAATTTGTCTTGTGTTTTCACTAGTACCACGCTCAAGTAATTAATGATATAGTATATTGCCCATCTGCGTCGACTATAGTGGCAACAGAGATTAAAAGTAAATAAAAAACTCCAACCAACTTTAACGTGCGCTGTAATGATTGAAAAAAAATCAATTTTTCTTTCTTGGTTGAAATTCATTTCCGAGCTCCGATTTACATATCAACATCACAACTAAAATAAAGATTTGCAAATGGCCGTCAAGGTTTAACAAAAGAGACGGCCACTGTCAAATTTACAAGTGAGTACACCCTAAAAAGTTGATTATTGTAAATCAGGTCGTATATGTTCTATGGAATATTAAAATAACGTTCAAAACCATTTGTTTTTGATTTGTCATATTTTGACTAAAAGAAACAGTTCAACCTCAAGTTTCGTGGTATTTCTTTGTGAATGAAACACTATGTCAGTATTTAGAAGCTTTTGAGCTCTAATGTCAAAATGAACTTGAAAAACAGAAATAATGAATTAATTTGAATAATAACAGCATTTAGAGATAACAATGATGGCGTGATACTCCTCAAAAATGCTGTTAACAGAACAATTTACGTGATTAAAAGATTTCGAAAGTTAAGCTACACACTTACACACTTTGAGTTCTCTTTACAACTTCAAAAATGGCACAGAAAAAAAAACAGTAAACAGCACTTCGACCAAAATTGATGAACGGCGCTAAAGTTATAAAAATCTGGAAATTTTCTCCCTCGTTCTTTTTGTGATCACACCGGAAAGAGCTAACATGAGATCGTATAAGCTTTCAGACAACATTGTTATGAGAAATCAGTAGTGTTCTGGGGAGCCAAGCTGGGAGAGTCCAGCGGCGTGATGAAAAACTAACAGATTATCTCGGTAATCTTAGCCTTTAAAGCGTACCCCAAAAGTGTACTGAGATAAGGAAAATTCTAATTTTGAGAGGATTCTTCGAAAACATAAAAAACAGTGAGGTCCAACCCGACCTGAGAAAGAGTTTAGTTGACGCGGATATTATTTTGGACGAAGCTTTAGGAAGAGCAATATGTGTTGAATCAGTCACAAGAAATGAGGACAATGAGCCGAGGGCTCTGGCTATCCAGTTGCATTAAATTTCCCAAAGGCAGCACCAATTTTTGAGAAAGAAAAGCGTTGCCGTTGCAGTCAACGCAACCATGCATCCAGAGAATGCAGGAAGTGCTTGGAATGTGGGAACCCAAACCATTTAACACAAAAATCTCCGTATTTTAACGGGACTAGCTGTAGATTGCAGGGCATCGTTTTTAGCGGGCTACTTAAAAACTTTGCGTTGCGGAAACAGCCCAATGGCGGTTTTGTTTACATAATTGTCGATTCAAAATAAACTGATAAAGGCCTAAAGTAATGTTGGAAGTTGTGCTAACCCTAATAGGGACACACTTTAAAGGCAATAGGGAGAATCTAGCCAAGTCAGAATGTTCATTAGAAGTGTAATATCTGCCATTAATGGGAAAAAGTCTGAAAAGGGATCAACCGATATCCATGTCGAACCTCAGAAAATTACATCTAAAATAACAGTTCTGTTTCTGAAGACCATACATTGAGATAACGCCTTGTTTATTATGGATGAAACTTGATTATATACTGAACCAAAGAAAATTCGAACTCAATTGCTGTAAATTGCGAAAACTTTAAATTTATTCTCCCCGAAGCAAAGTCTCAAATATTAAATTTTAGTTGCACCAGAGGATCACGGCCTGCCTCGTCCCTAAAATTTTTTATTAGAAGCAAACACAAAATGAAATCATAATAAATCTCACAAAAGAGTGCAAAGACAATTCACATTTAAAAGCGACATCGTTAAATGACCTGGTTAACTATGTCATTTGGGTTTTTGTTTTGATCCCTGCAAAAGAAAAAAGGAAAATTAACAAAATTACGAGAATTGGATGTGCTGAAGACATTGGAAACGTTACAAAAAGTCATTTCAACAACACTAATCTAAATACAAAAACAAGAGATGAACTTGATTTTGAAAAACATGTAAATTCAAGTTGTTGTTCTGCGATTAAATGACAAAACTGAGAGCACTTTGCAGGAAAATGAGATAAAACTTTCGCGAAATTCTAACGACCTCGGATTTTGCGAAGGAGTTTATCATCTAGTAAAATGTAGACAAAATGCTGCGCCATTCAGACGTACATATGACATCATGAGTTTTGAGAACAAAAAATCATGAAACAATGTCCAGGACTAGCAACGAGATGAATTAGTCAAACAAGACACACTCCAGTTGGGCAGCATCATCATTACTGGTACGAAAAAAGACAAAACTTATCTCTTAGTTGTAGAATTTTGTGGTCTATACAAACAAACAGAGCAGACATGCTGGCCGTTACAGCGAACTAATGAGGCTATTGAATATCTGGAGGACAGCAATTTCTTCTCGAACATAGATCTTTTGTTGGAAAACTTTCAAATGGTACTCGAGGAAGAGACTCCAAAATTAACAGATTTAATAGCACCTCGGTGCCTGTATTAGCGGAAAAATCTCACTACGGGGTAAGCGTCTGCGCTAAGACTTTTTCAAAATCTGATGGAATTATTTTAGATGACGTTATTCTGGTTTTTCTAGATAACGTTTTAGTTTTTTGGGAGAAATTTGGAAGAGCATATGAAATGGTTAGAACTGTTTTATTCCAACGTTTAGTGGAGAGTGAATTAAAGACTGAAGGTTCAAAATGAACATTTTACGAAAGGCGTGCCAGCTTCTTGGGGGCACATCATATCGAAGAAAAGAGTCGAAATCAAACTGGAAAAAATAACCGCCAAAAAAGAATGAAAGAGCTATCCTCTTTGAAAGGGGTCAAGTCTTTTCTAGACCTTAAGGGTTATTGTCGAAAACTTTGTTTGGGTTTCATGAAAAACAGCAGAAGCTCTCTACAAGTTACTGATTATACCAACTGTTTTCAAATGAAGGACAGAGAGCAAAAGTAAACTAAATAAAAGAGAAAAATTTTTAGTAGCTCAAATATTAGGATACCCAAATGATAGGAGACTGTATGAAGTAACTATGGCTGCTTCGTTATTAAACATTGCAGCATTTTTTACACAAAAACAAGGAACCGAACACATTGTGATCGCATGTTATATCAAAACTCTGAGTAAAAGTCAACGTAGTTACTCAGCAACTAAGCGGAAAGTATCCCCAATTGTTCATTTTACACAACAATTTAAACACTTTTGTTTGGCTGACAGTTCTAATTAAAACAGAACCCTACGGTATGGCAGCAAGATGGGTAGAAAAAATTGGTCAATTTTATTTTGATGTCAAACCTTAAGCCGCAAAAAAAGTCCCGCGCCCTGACTGTCTATTGAGCTCAAACACAAAGACTAAGGATCAAACAGGTTTTGGTTAGCACCTTCGCGGTGGACTCTTTGGCTATTGAAGTCGAGGTCGGCATTTATACCAATTTCTGAGAGTGAACCTGCGAGATCCGCAGCAAAGCAAAAAATTGCTCTAAGAAGTATACTCATGTGTCATAAACAGAGAAAAACTAGATGCTCCAAGGAGTCATGGAATTACCAGATTCGGTATTCAAATCGTTGTAAAAAGTGAAGGAGTTTTGTCTCAAAAACACCAAACAGAAACTAACTTTGGAATTTTTTTACCAAAAGCTATTACCATGGAAGATAGTGTCTCGTTTGCTAGATTTTTGCATTACTGTCCTACCGCAGGTCATCTTAGGACAGAGAAAACATAACGAAGTGTTTTTTAAAAAGTTTTATGGACCGTATAGGGGATAGAAAGCTGTGATCTGTGCCTCAAAAAGAAAAGATTGAAGCAGAAACATCGACATTCAATCATTCAATCACAAACTAGAAACTTAACCCTCCATTTTGTTAAGTATCTCTCAATATAATGGCTCCACTTCCCGGGTCTCAGGGAGACAAAAACACATAGCTTATCCGAGATCAATTCAATAAGTGCTATGAAGCAGCAGTTTTGTCCAGTCAAGAGGCAAGAACGTTTGTTGAACACTAGATAGTGAGGTTCGGATGTCCAATTATTCTAAAAAGTGACCAAAAACCGAACTCTATGTCGAAACTATTCCGTATTATTTGCAGTGACCTAGGAATATAGACGATATCCAAAACATCATACCGCCCACATGGGAACGCGATGATTGAACGATCAAAACGAACATTAAAGGAATGCCTCTCCAAATATATAGCCAATTATCAACATGACTGGACCAAATTTTCACCCTTAGTGATGATGGTCTTTTGATCTTAAATCCAAGAACTGTTGGTGAAAAAACCAACAAATAAGGCAAAATTAAGTTAATTGAACCGATAAAACAGTACGAAGACAAATTACATTAATTTTTTTCAAGACAGCCAGATAAAATAGTTGATAATTTCATATGGGTTAAAATTTTGAACACTTCATTTGAACACAGGAAAATTGAAAACAAAACAAAAATTTCTTTTGCCCAAAAAGTTTGGAAAAATTTCAAAAATACAGCCAGACAACCCTGAACTAAATACAAAATGAAGAGATGATTTTGTAATGTGAACTAATATAGTATACTGGGGTCAAATGAATTTTTCCTCTGACGAATTGACAAAAGAGAGCACTTTGCAAAAAAAATATAGAATAATATTGTCGCAAAACTGAAACTATATGGAATTTTAAGACCGAATTTATCTTAAAGAATTGAGAAATTATGCAAACTCATTAAGACCTTCATATGGCAATAAAACTTTTTGAGAGAAGAAAAGCCATGAAAAAGATTGTTGAATATTGGGAACATGATGAATTAGTCAAACCAACACAGTCCAATTGGCGAGCACCATCATTACTGCTACCAAAAAAGACGGAACATATTTCTTAATTGCAGAGTTTTGTGGTCTAATCAAACAAATAGAGAAAACATGCTGGCAGTTACAGCGAACTAATGAGGTTATTGAATCGCTGGGGGGATCATATATTTCTCAAACAGAGATCTTTTGTTGGGAAATTTTCAAATGGCCCTCGAGGAGCACACAGCACCTCTTAAACAGCTTTTGTAACACCTCTGCTCCTATATATGTAGCAAAGCCTCCCTATGGGATTAACGTCAGCTCCTGAAACTTTTCCAAAACTAGTGAAAGTCATTTCTGCTGACATCTCTTACGAAAAGGTTCTCGTTTAACTATATGACATTACAGTTTTTGGGAAAAATTTCGAAGAACATCTGAAACGGTCAGAACCGATTTTCCAACGTTTAGCGGAGAATGGACTGAATTTTATGGAGTCAAAACTTATTGTTTTCCGAAAACTTGTCACATTGTTGGGGTTCACTATATCCTAGAGTGGAGTCAAGGTCTAGCCTGAAAACATAATTGCGATAGAAGAAAGGAAAAAGCCATCTTCTTTGAAAGACGACAGGTCTTTCCAGGCCTTGTGGGCTATTGTCAAAAACTTCTCTCGAGTTTTGGGAAAAACAGCAGAAGCCCTCGACAGGTTACTTCTTTTACCAAATAAATTAAAATGGTGGACAAAGAGTAAAAATAAACTGAATTAAAGAAAAGCTTTCAGAAGACGCAATTTTACGATACCCAAATGATAGAGGACAGTATGAAGCAACTACGGATGCTTCCTTGTGGTCTAACAACAAATTTTTTCCGGGGTTTGGAACACCAGCAGAAACTCCCTGCGGATTTTTGATTGAGTCAAGGAAAATTGAATGGAGTACAGAACGCAAAAATGCGGTAACCGAATAAAAGAGAAGCTTTTAGAAGCCCCGAATTCAGGATACCCAATTGGAAGGGACCCGAATACATTAACTACTGATGTTTCGCTATCGTGCATTAAGGCACTTTTTAAACGAGAACAACGAACTGAAGATAGAGTTACTGCATATGCTAGCAAAACTCTGGGTAATTGTCAACGTAATTACTCAGCAACTGAATAGGAGTCAATCGAAATTGTTCATTTTACACAACATTTTATAAACTACCAACATCTTCTGAATATAACGGCACAAAGCTCTTGTCTTATCTACAGTTTGAAAAAACAGACGGTATGATTGAAGGATGGATAGGAAAAACTGGGCAATTTATTTTTGACATCAAGCATAGAACAGGAGAAATTCCACACATTGACTGTCTATCGCTTATAAACAAAGAAGACGAGGAGAAGACAGCTTACGTTGACGCCATTGCAATGGATGCAAGAAACTGGCAACTATTGGAATCGAGGATGGCAAAAACATAAAAATTAGAACGTAAAACTGCGAGATTCGCAGCAAAGAGACAATTTACTGAAAGAAGTAAACTCACGAGTGACAAAAATGAAAAAAGAACAGAGTCAGTACTCAATAAAAATGGAGTTTTCAAGGCCTTTTGGAAGCATTGGATTTAGTATACAAATTTTTTGTCTCGTAGAAGTAAATTTGTCTCCAAAACATCAAATCGAAAATAACCTTGAAACTGCTTAACAAATGCTAATACCACAGGACAGGCTGTCCCACGTTCTTGAACTGTTGCAGGAATCTCCTAACGCAGATCACTTCTGGATGGGAAAAAATTTTAATGCATGTTGAGGGATGAAAGGAATTGGATAGAAAGCGGTGACATGTGACAAAAAAGGAAAGGCGTCAAGCAAAAACATCGACATTCATTCACAAGATGGAAATTTATCTGTCCGTTTTGTCAAGTATTTCATAAAATACGGCTCAACTTTCCGAGTCTCAGGTAAAAAAAACATTGCTGATTTGAGATGAGTTCGGTAACTGCTATGAAACCGTACCTTTGCCCAATCAGGAGGCAAGAATGATTTGTTCAACACAAAATACTGAGAGTCGAAATTCACAAGATCTTACCATCTGAAAGAGAACGCGATGATTGCAACAGCAAAAAACTATGTTTTCACAGTGAAACTGAAACTCTGCTGGAAACGCATCAATTGATGTGAGAAGTTGTTGGTTCCGAGCAAGAACGCCAAAAAACTATTATTGTTGCAGGAGCTATGGACGGAACTAAAAAGAAATAGAAGCGTTACCTTCAACCAAACGTTAAAAAAGGAAAAAAAAATATTTTTTTCCTTTCTTTTGAGGACCATACACAATTGTTGAAGTAAAAAATAATTCGATATTCAGGGTGGAAGATAAAAACAAAGAAAGTTATTCAGGTCCATTTCAACCGGTTGAAAAAAAAACAACAGCAGAAAAGCCATTTACACCTGAGCCATAGGCAAAACTAATAACAACAGTTAAAAAGGAGAAAAAATTTTTTTTGGATAACTCAGAATATGATGATAAAATTAGGATAAAATAATCCTTAGACAATCAAAGTAATCTAAAACAGAAGATAGTGCTATCATTCAGCTAAAAGCTACAAAATATTATAATGAAGCTAAGGAATCAGGGCTCAAACAACTAAGGCGCAAATGAAGCAAACAAGGTTTGGGAGAGAGGAAATTAATCCTCAGCTCCAGAAATTTTTCCAAACCTAGTGAAAGTCATTTCTCCTGGCATCTCTTACGAAAAGGTTCTAGTTTAACTATATGACATTATGGTTTTTGGGAAAAATTTCGAAGAACATCTGAAAAGGTTAGAACTGATTTTCCAACTTTTGGCGGAGAATGGATTGAATAATATGGAGTCAAAACTTATTGTTTTCCCAAAACCTGTCACATTTCTGGGGTTCCTTAATTCCTAGAGTGGAGTCAAGGTCTAGCCTGAAAACATAATGACGATAGAAGAAAGAAAAAAGCCATCTTCTTCGAAAGACGACAGGTCTTTCCAGGCCTTGTGGGCTATTGTCGAAAACTTTTCTCGAGTTTTGGGAAAAACAGCAGAAGACCTCGACAAGTTACTACTTTTAGCAAATAAATTCAAATGTGGACAAAGAGTAAAAATAAACTGAATTAAAGAGAAGCTTTCAGAAGACGCAATTTTACAATACACAAATGATAGAGGACAGTATGAAGCAACTACGGATGCTTCCTTGTGGTCTAACAACAAACTTTTTTTCGGGGTTTGGAAAACCAGCAGAAATTCCCAACAGATTTTTGATTGAGTCAAAGAAAATTGAATGGAGTACAGAACGCAAAAATGCGGTAACCGAATTAAAGGAGAAGCTTTTAGAAGCCCCGAATTCAAGATACCCAATTGGAAGGGACCCGGAAACATTAACTACTGATGTTTTACTAACGTGCATTAAGGCAAATTTTACACGAAAACAAAGAACTGAAGATAGAGTTACTGCATATGCTAGCAAACCTCTGGGTGATTGTCAACGTAATTACTCAGCAACTGAACAGGAGTCAATCGAAAATATTCATTTTACACAACATTTCAAAACTACCAACATCTTCTGAATATAACGGCACAGAGCTCTTGTCTTATCTACAGTTTGAAAAAACAGACGGTATGGTTGAAAGATGGATAGAAAAACTAAAAAATGGGCAATTTAATTTTGACATCAAGCATAGAACAGGAAAAATTCCACACATTGACTGTCTATCGCTTATAAACAAAGAAGACGAGGAGAAGACAGCTTACGTTGACGCCAATGCAATGGATGCAAGAAACTGGCAACTATTGGAATCGAGGATGGCAAAAACATAAAAATTAGAACGTAAAACTGCGAGATTCGCAGCAAAGAGACAATTTACTGAAAGAAGTAAACTCACGAGTGATAAAATTGAAAAAAGAACAGAATCAGTACTCAATAAAAATGGAGTTTTCAAGGCCTTTTGGAAGCATTGAATTTAGTATACAAATTTTTTGTCTCGTAGAAGTAAATTTGTCTCCAAAATATCATATCGAAAATAACCTTGAAACTGCTTAACAAATGCTAATACCACAGGACAGGCTGTCCCACGTTCTTGAACTGTTGCAGGAATCTCCTAACGCAGATCACTTCTGGATGGGAAAAAATTTTAATGCATGTTGAGGGATGAAAGGAATTGGATAGAAAGCGGTGACATGTGACAAAAAAGGAAAGGCATCAAGCAAAAACATCGACATTCATTCACAAGATGGAAACTTATCTGTCCGTTTTGTCAAGTATTTCATAAAATACGGCTCAACTTTCCGAGTCTCAGGTAAAAAAACATTACCTTTGCCCAATCAGGAGGCAGGCACCATCCGAAAGAAAACGCGATGATTGCAACAGCAAAAAACTATGTTTTCACAGTGAAACTGAAACTCTGCAGGAAACGCATCAATTGATGCGAGAAGTTGTGGGTTCCGAGCAAGAACGCCGAAAAACTATTAGTGTCGCAGGAACTATGGACGGAACTAAAAAGAAATAGAAGCGTTACATTCAACCAAACGTTAAAAAAGGAGAAAAAATAAAATTTGTTTCTTTCTTTTGAGGACCATACAAAATTGTTGAAGTCAAAAATTTTTTGATATTCAAGGTGGAAGATAAAAACAAAGAACGTTATTGAGGTCCATTTCAACCGGTTAAAAAAAGCAACAGCAGAAAAGCCATTTACACCTGAGACGTAGGCAAAACTAATAACAATAGTTAAAAAGGAGAAAAAGAAATTTTTGCATAACTCAGAATATGATGATAAAATTAGGATAAAATCATCCCTAGACAATCAAAAAAATCTAAAACAGAAGATAGTGCTATCATTCAGATAAAAGCTACAAAAAACAAATATTGTAATTCAGCTAAAGAATCAGGGCTGAAACACCTAAGGCGCAAATTAAGCAAACAAGGTTTGGGAGAGAGGAAATTAATCCTCTGAGAGGCCTGGAAAGAAAGCAGCACTAACGAAATTTTTAAAGTTGTTGAAAAAGTCAAAACAATTAAACAGTAAAACAAAAACTACTGAGAAAAAGTGAAACAGAGATTAGACGGCTCTAAAAAAACTACATGGTCTAGCGGGCGAATCAAAATTTGTCACCTGAAAGTTTAAAAATACTTTAGTGTGCACGATGAAGAAAACTTCAGTCGGAAAATTTTGGATAGTTTTTTTTTCATGAAAGTTCAGAAAGAAATAGTGGACACAAAACTGCACAAAAATCTTTTCAACAAAAGTCTATTCTCCTAATCACAGTACAAATTTTTAAATGGGTAGTCTTTAGAAAGGGTAGCCTTTAGAGATTCAGCCTTAAGAAAGCTTGTAGTTTTGCATGTATGAAGCGGCAAAAACAGTGTCTGCACTTCAAAAGTGTAACGTATTTGAATATGTCGTTTCTGTTAGAGAAAACTCAAGACCCCTAAAATCAATACAAGCTTTAAATTAGGAAACTTGTATCGAAATATTGCAAAAGAAAAATTTTGCTATACCAGGTTTTGGAGATAGGAGCTTTACAGCCAACAGGTTGGTAACGGAAAAAATTGTTACGAGCAAAACTACTTATGTCGAGGAGCATAGAAAAAGCTACATTTTAAAAAAATGGGCGCAAAAACGCTGTGTATGCTGAGCCTCTGCACTGAATTTTACCTACAGGAAAAAAATTTATTGGAAGTGTGGTAATCAATGCAAGAATTTATTTCGGAAAAATTTGGGGAACGTTGCTTCATGGAATTATGCTACAGAAAAAGATCCTCTGATTTATCGAAAAACTTACTTCATCGAAACCACAGGTTTTGAAGACCTTTTAGTAAACCTTTTATGAAGATCAAGGCAAGGAAACCTTTCAAACTATAAAAAAATAGCAAAAACAAGAATCACCCTGCAAATTTTTTTTGTAACAACGGAACAACCATTAAAAATTTAAGCCTTTAAACCTTTTTGAGATTAAAAACAAAAAATTAGTGAAATGGTCTGCCCCGCTGTATGAGATCCTCTTGGCGAAAACTCCTGCTTCTAAAGATCAAACGTGATAAACGAAAAGATTCTCTAAGTTATCAAAAAATTTTCTTTATCAAATCCACATGTTTTGAAGACCTCTTAGTAAATTTTTTTGAAGATCAAGGCAAGGAAACTTGTCCAACTATTGAAAATTTGGAAAAAAAGAATGGCTTTGCAAAATTTTTGTCGAAACCAAAAAACAAACTTTGAACCTTTATCAGCAAAAAATTTTTGCGCAAAAGGCAAATTGTTGGTTTTGCATTGCAAGTTTAGTGTAAAAAGCATCTTTTTGTGAACAGCACGTAAAAGTAGCTGGAGTTGAAGAAACAACCAAAACTGGCAACCCGTAACCTTAAAGTAATCATGGAATTGTTTCTTTCAAGCGTTATTGACAGTTTTAACTTCGAACGACTGGAACTGGAAGAATTTTCTGCTTGAAAACTAGAATGTTTCAATGGAGAGTTCCAACAATCGAAAATTCACATAACAATTTAATTATCCCAAAACGTAGTTAGTCCTTCAGTAACTTTTTTTGAGCCAGGAAATCAATTTGAAAGAACAGGATCCGTTTTACATGTTCATAAATGTGCCATATTCATAAATGTGCTTCCCTTTAGCACTGCAGAATTTTGTTTGCTGATAGTGAGTCTGCACGTTTCATCGAATAAATATTTGGACCGTCTTACAAAAATTTCTATCATAATTATACGATCGCTGCATGTAACCAATTCTACCCAAATGTCGTCAATGCAGAGAACGGCAGTTATCAACAATATGGAGAGACAATGAAGCAAATCAATCAAGAAATATATCTTTGTTCTTAAAGGCTGGTGATCAAAACAAACATCGTAGCCTTTGTTGAACCTCAGATTTAAAATGAGTCACAATGCTTGAATAATTCGCTGCAATATGAAACAAAACAATCAGCCGAGAAGCAATCCGATATTCATATGGAAAACACCCACATGAAATTATTATATTTTGGGCCAACCAGTTCCAACGAGGATTTTTTTAGCAAAGGTATTAAAAATTGTTTGAAGATAAAAAGCAAAACCTGATACAGTTTGTTAAAAGATAAGGATGTCACTCTTAACATTACACCACATATTTCAGTTTGTAAAAATTATTCCAAAAATGTCCATCTATTCATCATTGTCATCATCCGAGTTGAAAATGAAGCGTCTGGGCCACCACTTTTGCGGAGTCTTGACTCATTAACTGGAACAAATAGAAATAATCAATTACTCAATGTAAGTATTGTATGCCGAACTCTAAAGAAAATGAAAGAAGAAACGGAACCATTGACTGACAAAAAAAAATTTGTGTCAGTATTGAAAATATGAAGTCCTCTTGAGTCCAAGACCAAACACAGAGATATAGAGAGCGAGAGAGATTACTAAAAAAAATGTCTTGAGTTCAAGACCAAAAGACCAAAAACAATGACTAAGTCTCGAGTTCAAGAGCAAAAAATCCGATATTTTTAGTCAAGACCAAAAACAATGCAAAAGCATGAGGTCAAGACTAATAATTTGGACAAACTTTAGGAGCAAAAAAGTTCTTTAATCAGTAAATCAGGCAGCGAGACCCCACTAGTAGGTTGAACATGTATACTATAAGGCCGAATTGTGGAAGTTATAGCCGAGATTTCTCCGGGAACACACCAAGAGTAATGTTTTTTTGTCTCGGACTCTAAAGGTATCTAGGTAAGAAAATCTGACACCCAGCCATATTCGGACTTGAGCTTTACAAATTGAAATGGAGCTGCAAAGCAAGTGCAACTAAAGGAGATGAAGATTACAAACTCTTTACTTCAGAAAGATCTTAGCGAGCTGGGACAAAAATTTGTCAACCATTTTGTAAGGGCAAGGAGGCAATAAGGCATTGGAAAATTTTAGCGCCAAATGTGGGCGCGCTAAGAACCAATCCAAAGTCAGCGGCAGCCAGAATAGCCGAACAGGAGAATTTATTGAAACAAGGTTTGGCCAATATCTATGCTGCTAGAAAGAGCGAAGCTGCCGAGGGACTGCAAAAGAGGAATGCGATCAATTGTGGTCAGAGCTTCAGCAGCTAGGACATTACAACCAGTACTCGGCCAACGATATCAGCAAAAAAAAATACTGTCATTGATAAGCCAAAGAAATAATTGTAAAACGATGAAGCCAAAATAAAGAAAATGTCTTTTCGAGACTAAAAACAAAAATTTAGTGAAGTGGTCTGCCTCGCTTTATGAGATCTTGTTGGTAAAAATTCTTGCTTCTAAAGAACAAATCAAGTAAATTCATCACATGATGAGACTATTGACGCACCCTGCTGCTGGTGCGGTTGAAGAGTTCTTCAAGACCAATGTTTGAGCTTTCCAAATTCAGTCCAATAATGCAGCGCGAGAAGAATAAAAATATTTTGGGATTGAAGAGGCCGAATATGTTCGAAGCAACAAAAACAGACATTAAAACTTTTTATCTGATAAGAACCATTTTTCTTAATAAGAATTTCAAGTAAAAATGTTTATAATGATAATATTTTTGATTTTTTGAGTGAGTGGTACACTCTAATTATTGAAAAGGGCACAGTGTTAGTGTTTTTAAAGCAAAAACAAGGCGACTGGGTAAAGACCTTTCCACATTTCAAAAAATATCAATGAGTACGCCTGCTACCCTGTATGAGATCTTTCTGGTGAAAAATTCGGGCTGATTAGACAAAGCTTGAGCTTCGGGCAAAATCAACTAAATTTACCACGTTGATCGAACTGATAATTGATACTAAAAAGAAAAATGTTTTTATTCTGACAGTGAACATAAATCCCACCAGACGAGCTAACCACAGTACAGAGCCTTACCTTAGTTTATTAAATTTCTCTTCTGCAAATTCTACTTAATAATTCAAATTCTTAAGCTACTCCAAGTTAAGCATTTGTACCACGCTCAATTTACTAAAGAGTTTTTTTTGTGCGAGGGCGGCTGCTATACCCATATCAGTTTACCAATATTTTCAGGTGATGCTTCTACTCGCCAAAAAACTTTACGGCAGCCTTTAATTGAGGAACTAAGTTGCAATCCAAGACGTAGTACCTTCCTGTGCACGAAAAACTCAAAATTTCAGTTGTCTTTGTTTCACACTATCAATGTGTGAATCCGACTTCTGGACGGAATCAAGTCAACTTGCAAGCATCTTTAATTGTTTTCTTCACAATATCTTGAATGGTCAAAACAAAAAGAAGCGCCTAAGATTCTACCAGCAGTTTGAATTATTGAAAAATGGATCCTATTTCGAAACAATTTTTCGCTCAAACACGAGCATGCAACAGGGTGCAAAAACAACAGAATTTTGTAATAATTTTGCTCTGAACACCATTCGCGATTGTCATAAAACAAACAAACAATTATTTCAGTAGATATCAATGAAAATTTAGATATCAAATATTAAAATTAAAAAAAATGAAATTGAATTCTTGGTCGAGGTTATGACAGTGATGTCAATATCATTACGACAGGCAGAGTTTAGATTTGCAGAACGCCGAATCTTGTATTGGGATCATCTTTTCATTTGTGGCGCAACGCCGCGCATAGAAGAAAGCGGTCAAAATCACAGATGGTACCCTGAAGGAACTATCGTTAACAAGATTCTTTCTTGGTACGATTGATTAAGAGGCACTCCTTAAAATTAGCAGCTTTATCAGCACTAAAATCTCTTAACCACTCTTTTAAAGATATCAGACTAGCAATTCAAAACTGATCTGTTGCTAGAGAGAGAAAAGTAACGGCGCAAAAGGGCTATGTTTCTCTCCGTTAATCAAGGCTCAGCTCAAAGTAACTGCAAAATCCTAGCGCGTGATGGAGAAGAAGTACGCTGCTGCGACATGGAAACTACTAAATTAGCAACTAACTCCGTGGAGGTGTTGATGAAACTATTTTTTTCAATCCTTTTTGAGAGACCCAGAGAAGAAATTAACACTCAGAGAAGGCCTGAAATAAAGGAACAAAATGTTCACCTAAAATGACCAAAAACTTACAAATCAAGTCAAGCAAAAACTTGAGCAAGCTCTGCAACAATTAACTCACAGCAAAAAAGAAGAATTTGGCTGTATCTTTTAGAAAACCATGTGAAAAAGTCACCAGAAAAAAGCTGAAGCAATAGACGACAAGGCAAGCCGCACAGAGACAAGCCATGTCTAGCCTTGAGGACAAAACGTAACGCCTGTTAAAAGATTGAGTTTAACTTTCTCGCACAAATGCGAGAAAGTAAAACCCAATCTTAGTTTGACAAACAAAACAATTTCTTCGAGGAGAAAAAGAAACAGGGTGATCAAATGAAACCAAACGAGAAGGTAATACACTCAAGAAAACATTTTAGCATGTAGTTGATACGGGACTACATTACAGGAAAGACTACTAATAAAAATGCAAGTTGACATCGTTGTTGATAGTAACGTGATAGCTTGTTTAACCTCAATTAAATGGGAAAATTGCACCTCTTGAGGATTATGATGATCATCACTTGACGCTTAGGGGATCACTAACATGTCATGATGAGGGGACGGAATTAACATAAGCAACATTGTCAATGATGTTGAAAATGGTTGAGCCTGCTTTGCCTGGATCAGTATTTGGTTTGTGGAATCCGGCCTGATCATCCAATCAAGCATCAAGATTGCGCTGGAAATAAGTATAACTAATCCAAGACGTCATCAAAGAGTAAAGACTGGCAAACTCATGAGACTGATCCCGGTCACGGTAAGAATGCAACAGAAACAGTCATCCTGAAAATAGTATGGTGGCCCACAAGCAGACATGATGTTTTCGACATGTTAGTGTTAGTAATTGAAAAGAATGCCGAGACTCAGAACTAGCATAGGAAAAAGTGTTTATTCGCCTAGAATCAGAATTTTGGAACGCAATCCGTATAGACTGAGGCTATGCTAAGGACCAATATATTATCTTATTGATGGTAGATGCTGTATCAGTTTGGCTAAAAGCTTTCCCAGTAGGAAAAAAATACAAATTGTTTAATTGGGTTAGCACCATGAAAAGTTTTGGGTTCCAAAAACATTAGTACTAGACAAATGTACCGAGTGTGTAAGCGATGATCGATGATCCAAAAGTTGTGTGAATCAAAGAGGTCAAAAAGTTGTTGTCTCCCTCTTCCATGTTAAGATATTAATTAGCACATAATACCTAAATTTTCTCTGGACCTCTCTATAAATTTTCATACTGATACGGACTAAAAATGCCTGTCAATTTTTGTACATTTGAGCCACAAGATATTTCAATAATTAAAATACCAAATTCCTTATTGATTGTGCTTGATACCACAACATGGAAGCTAGCGAGCAGAGTAACGCAGCCTGTGAAATAGATAACAGACATTCACGGTAATTTGAAAACAATTGCAATGAACGAGTACCGCCAAGAGCCAACTGAGATAAGAGATCTTCTCAATTCCTCAAAAGTATTGAAAATAGACAAGTAAGACTGGAAGATTAAACCTAAGAAACACCTCATGAAACGCTTATATGACAAACAACAAACGCATTGGAAGGAAGGGGCTTTGGATCCGCCGTTTTCTGCCATCCATTACAAAAAATTAATTATTACTAAATTTGATTATTTATTTAGTTGGAACAAGGCAATCAAGTTATCCAATCAGATGAAGTAGTGAAAATGTTATATGTCAAAAAGCAAATCCAAAGAACTTTGAACGCTGTAGACAACAATGTTCAAGACGAACTGCAGATACAAACAAAATTATTAAAATTTACAAGACATGGCGCTGAAGAAAGACGAAGCAATTAAAAAAGAGATTACCCACATCAGGGGTTGAAAACAAAAGCCGATATCATTCCTTCGATAGTTGTGCGGAGCCACAAAAATTTTCTGGCAGCTGCAAACGAGAACATGTGTCTAATGAATGCAGGGACTCTTTAAAGTCTGACTGTCTTATTCACTTCAAACTAAATCGCCCTCGTTCAAACGAGAAATAGTTGGAAATGACAAAGTTGTCTCTTCAAGTGACTGCAAAAAAAGAATGAAGGGCGGGAACAACCTATTGGAGGCGTTTTTTGCAAAAACTGACAGTGGCTCAAATTGATAGCGAAAGGATTATAATATTATAGGTGAATAAACGGACCCCTACAGTAGTAACGTGGAGAGTTGACACAGATCAGAAGATGCAAAATAATCATACGAATTAACAAGACCAAAAAATAACAGTAAATTGATCAATATTCACTTATGTTCAACTTGGAATATTCACATCTGAGATAACAGTTAATTTTTATCAACAAAAGACAAGATAACGCCTAGCTTACTATGATTAGTCTTCTCATATTTTTATGATTATTTTTTTAATCCAAAGCGCACCGAAATACTTTGAAAAAGTATTCCTAAGAACTTTGAAGTAGATCAAATTACAGGAAAATGGTGATAATCAGTTGTCAATTACAGAAGAGCGGAGATACGCGATTTACGTCGTTTTTGCAAAAATTTTTATCAGATAAAATTTTTCTCCTTACAAATCAGAAGACAAGCATGGGCTTGAGCAGTTGACTCAGAGCAATGAAAAGAAGATGTTGGCTACATCTTTGAAAAGCTCTTTCAAAAAGCCATGTCAAAAGTACAATGGTAGAAAAGCAGCAGTACCTCGTGAAATAGATGAAATGATAAGCTTCACAGAAACAAACCATGCTGCACCTTGAAAAAGATCCCTAATGCATGTATGCTTGTAAAAATGAGTGACACTTTGCAGAAAAGCGAGGAAGTAAAACCCAGCCAAAGTTTGGCCAACAAACAAATTCTTCGAGGAGAAAATGAAACAGGGTGAGCAAACGAAACCAAGATGGGAAGATATTGCACACAAGAAAACGTTTTCAGCTTTTAATTGGTATGGGAGTACATTACAGTAAAAGACAACCAAATGAGAATGCAGGTTGACACTTTTGCTGATTGTACACTGAAATCATCATTAATCCAGACATAGCTTGGTAAACCTCCATTAGATGAGAAAATCAGACGTCTTGAGGCTCAGGATTGCCATCAGCTGACGCTTGTGTTATGACTAACATGTCTAGTTCATGAGGACGGAATTAAATTTTAGCGATCTTTCAATAATGGTGAAAAAAAATGAGACTGCATTGGCTTGGACAATATTTGGTTTGTACAATCCGGCCTGGTAATCAAATCAGCCATCAAAATTGAATTGGAATTAAGTCCAACTATTCCAGAACCTCACCAAAAAAGTAAAGAATGACAAACCTCATGAGCATAATCCCAGAAAGAATGCAACAGAAACAGCCTTCCTGAAGTTTGCCTGGTGGCCCACCATCAGTCAAGATGTTTTTCGATATGTTGGTAAACAAAAAGATTGCACAGACTAGAAGCCTGACACGGAAAAGTGTTCAAATTTGTCTAGAAGATGTTTGGGAAGGAAAGCATATAGATTGAGGTTTTGCTGGGGACCAAAATAATATCCTATTGGTAATAGACGCGGTATCAGGTTAGCAAAAAGCCATTCTTGGGGGAATTAATGATTCACAAACTGTGTATTTGGATCAGACATTAATTCAAAAAACATTAATACTAGACAATTGTACCGAGTGTGTAAGCGATGATCTAAAGTTAGTGTGAATCACAGTGTCAAAAAGATGTCGTCACCCATCTACCATCCAAAATCAAATGGCTTCTTTTTTGATTGGCCAATCAATGAAACAGGCCCTTTAATCCTGAGGTCCCAATCTGAACGTGTCATTTGGCGCATTCCCGTAATTAGTTTTGATGTTAGATTGAAACCCTTCTTAGACGGGCTTGAAGGGTTGACACTGATAGATTAGAACAAAGCTCATAAGAGGAACTATAATTGAGACGGAAAAGATGAGGTCTAGCGGTTACTGACTTTTTTCTGAGTGGACAAGTCCCCTTTAAGGCAACGAACAGTTCACCAACAGTTCCAGTCAACCTTACTGTTTGCAAAAAGGTTGCGCAAATCATTCAACCAGCGGCAAAATCCAGGGCAAATAGTGCTTGTTAGTGACAACAAAATTGCATGGCTGAAACGTGATGACATCTAGAGTCTACTGATTCAAAATTTACTGAGTCAAAAGCTGAGTGCTGTAGAAGCAAAATAGACATGGCATCTCTTATTTTTTTGAAAAACATCCGTAACAGAAGCGTAACACATTTCAAGGGCCAAAAGAACTTCAAGGGCCAAACTTTCAAAGAAAATCTTTTGGAGTTTCAGGACAAATTTATTATCTGATGATGGCGATCTGATATTATTGAATTATGGCTGCTAATTTGATGCTTATCGTGACTCAAGTTTTACCATAATACAAGTTTTTCAGTTTAAAATACAACAATAAAAAATAATTATCAGCAGGACGTTTTTGGTGAAGACGAAAAAATTTCCATTGGAAATACTAGATGAAAACAGTTCCATGTGGCAATCAGGATACAATAACCGGGTTGCCTGTTGTATTTTTTTCCAAGAAGAGCTCTGGATTTGAAGATATAATGATAAGACATGTGATGCTGAAGATATGTATCTTCCAAGCGTTATGAGCAACTTTAATTTTGAATTATTCGGAAAAAAGAACATTTCTGACAAGAGTCGTAAAAGATTTCGATATGAGATTCAACAATTTAAAATTAAAAAAGTGCTTGATGTATCAGAAAATGTATCAGAAACTCACGTAAAGAGGGCAGGATCCGTTCTGTTGGCTCTTGATTTTTCAGCAATAATTTTTTATTTCTCCATATACACAAAATTCTTGCAAAAATTGAGGAACAGAATTTGTCTCTTATCAGTTATTTGGATCATTTTTAAAAATGTAAAAAAATAAAATCAATGCGAGTAACTTTTAAACAGACAATGTAACTTAGAAGACGGCACTTTTTATTAGTATGCCAAAGCACTAATAAGTTTACCAAGAAATGATCCTAAAAATGATGCCATGCGTTTTGTGGCCAAATACTGCATAGCATTCCCTTTTTCAACATTGTCCGCATAATTCGACACTGTAGTAAAATAAGTATCAGTAGAAAACGATTCTTGAATTCTTTTACTCCAATTAGATAAAAAGCGCTGAGATCAAAATAAATTTATTGAAGACAAAGAGTCCTTAAAGGATTCGATCTTTGAATATCGAAAAAGAACAAGAAATGAGGGGATTTAGTTAGAGAGTTAGAAATAAAAAGCGGAGACACAAATGTCTTCAATTCGAGATCGAAAATTTGTCTAAGTTTCATGATCAGAAATAAGTTAACTGAGAATATAAAAGAATTTACATCAGCACGCCAAACGCAAGCCAACGCTACGATTGAAGAAAGAAATTGAACTTTAGAAGAAATTGAATTTTGAAGGAACAAATTGAATATTGACTCTAAAAGTTTGCAGTCTAGCACCAATATGAGTTTATACATTTTCTACCTTTTGCGATGGTGGCCTAGCTACGATCATCAATCCACACTGATTAAAATTCAGTCCAACTGATGTTGGTTTTGGTTTTGCCCTGTCACTACATAATAGTATAACATGTTTTTGCAATGATAACATAACCTCAAGAACTCATCGGTTGATGCCAGAAATAATATTTTCTGATAAACGAGCCAGTTGATTTATTAAGATGGGGTTAGTTAAATACAAAATGGGAGAATAAGTGTTGGTTTTCAAAACCAGAGCAAAGAAGAGACAGACGCGAGGACCGTACACAATCAGAGACCATAAACAATAGCTGGAATCGTAAACGATTTGTATCTCAAGGTGAAAAATATAAAGACGAGGATAGTACTAAAAATCAATTATGACCGATTAAAAAAATTAGAACGCAAGAAAGTCCACCAACTCCTTACTCTCGACTTCAGGCAAAACAACGGATTAAGATGAAAAAATTATAAGCTGGGGTAGCTCAATTAATAAGGATATAATTGAAGTAGAATCAGCCACAGATAGGGAAGTTGGCAAAGCTCAGAAAATTAGTCTGCAGACGAGAACAACAACCATTGTTACGAACAACACTTCTGAGAGAGAAACTATTAATTCAGAAAAGAAGCCCGTGAATCATCAGGGAACGAAAAAAAAACTTGCCCGGGATTGCGGTTAATAGTTTTTGAGGCCTACGGGAAACAACGAGAAGGGAACCGCACAAATAAAAATTCCAAGTCCAAAAAACAATTTACGTTAATTAGGAAGGCAAAGTACTGAAAAGTAGTTTGCCTTCCAATCTGATAAAGTACAATTCTGAACAAACTGAAGAATTTTTTAGCAGCGAGGAAAATGATTTTGTTTTTTTTACATGCGCATTATAAAGAGAATCAAAGGATATCAATTTAAACGCAAGTTTGATGAAACCCCGTTTGATGCGCTATTACAAAGTTTGATTTTGTCTTTTCTAAACAATTCTGCTTCATCTTCATTTTGCAATAATTAAACACCAGTTTAATCAGGAAAGCAAAAGCTTCACAGCAAAGGGACACTAATTATCAAAAGGCTTTTAAATTGGCGAACAGGTCCATGAATGATATCAGTATTACAAAATCTCAAAAAATACTAATCAAAATAAAGAGTATTTTATCAGTGAAGAAAATGATTTAATTTCAATTAGAAAACTTCAGAAGGAATCAACCGCAAGTTTGACTGGAGCATCGTTTCAAGAAGTATTACCATGTTTGTATTTAACAAGTTTGTTTCACATTCATTTAGCAAACATTTGTACGGATACGTAATTCACAACATCGTTTCAGCACATATGTAGTTGCCTGATCACGGTACAAATTGTGAAAGCAGAAGTCCATTAGTGGAAACCATAGGAGATTGAGATTCAGAAGACCACAGATAAACCTTAGAGAGTAGAATATAATCTGAGGTTAATCCAGAAATCAATGCTAAAGTTCTGATTTTGTGAAGCGACATATAACATATCCCAAGTCAAATAGTGTAATATATACAACGATGTTCTCTTTGTAAGACAAAGTTCTAGAGTTTTAAAGTCATTTTGGCGCTTTAGAAGCGAAACTTGCAAAACATGTGGCAAAAAAAACATTTTTTAAAACAGATTTTGAATTACAGCACTTATAATCAACAACACGTTTATTCGGATGAAACATAAACAACAGTCAAATTATTGTTAAGGAGATATTAATGTCCTTAATACAATTATAGCGGATAATTTAAGTGATCTTGTTGTTTTTCCAAAAACTGTCATAACAAAACCACAAATTTAGGACAACTTAGAGAGTTATTTTCTAATTTCAATTTAGAAAAACTTTTCAAAACTTCAACAACTTAAACTGAGGGTGGACATCCAAAAAATACATGTTATAACAAGACAACAGATACAAACAACAAAGCAACTTTTATCAGCGGAAATTGACGCGACAAATCAAAAATAAAAACTCAGCATTGTAAATAATAGATCAATGCAGAGTTATAATTGGACAGCCGTATGCAAATCTCGGAGTCTTATTTGTTTCTGTTACTCAGCAGGAGCTCCTAAAAGCATCAAGTTTTTTTCAATCGTTATTGAAAACCTTAATTTGCAACAATCTAAAGAAAAGCTTTTTAGATGAAACTTAGAAGACTTCTATACGAGATTCAACGATTGAAAGCTCAAACAATGCTTGAAGTATCTAATAGATGTAGATCAATATTTGAAAACTATGAATTTGTTTCACACGGTCATGACTGTGCTAAGAGTTTTTTTTTTCTTTTATCAGATATTTGCATCCTTTTACAGAAAGAAAAAAATTATTTGAAGATGAAAAATCGAAATCTGAGATGTTTTGGCTAATCTTTAAGGATTTTGATGTATGATTGTTTCCAGTCCACAGTTCTTAATTTTCGAAAAAAATCTTCAGTCTAGGTCAGTTCTCAAATTTGAATGCTTTAATGTACTGTGTTTGTATTCCACCAAATTTGCTTTACCTTCTATTTTCAAAAAATTGTTCGGTTGGCATTTTAATACATCGTTTTGGATAAAATTTCTTCATTCCATCACAGTACAAAATGTGATGGCAGATTTGCAGAATCAAAAACCATAGGAGACCATAGAAAAACCGAAAGACTAGATTATAGTTTGAGGTTCAACCAGAGATCAAATCCAAAATTTTATTTTATGAAGCGACTTATATCGTGTCCGAACTCAGATAGTGTAATATAAACGAAGAGGTCGTCTGTTTTTGTAACACAAAGTTCTACGCTCCTAAGCTCAATTCAGAAGCTGAAGACAACTTAGTAAGCTCTTCAAAGGTCAAAGTAAAAAGCTTCCGAAGTTTTCTTTTCCAACCTTTCACCAGTTTACTGAGAATGAGCATGCCAAAAAATCAAATAAATAAATTGAATTGGAGAGAAAAAGATCTGTTTCGTGAATCTTTAAATTATGTTATTTATTGAGAATGAACATACCAAAAAGTCAAATATTTAGAATAATTTGGAGAGAAAAAATTTTCTTACACGATTCTTTAAAGACTTGAATATGAGTTTCGGCGATTGAAAGTTCAACCAATGCTTGAAGTATCCGAGAGTGTCGTCTTTCATTAACGCCCCTTCGAGAGAAATGCTCACGGACCAGAATCAATTTTTTGTGCTTATGCTAACAACGTAATCATATTTTGCTAAAATGCCTTCTTGCAAAGAAGTTCCTGTAAAAATAGAGAGTCAGAACTCCTGGTCCTTTTTACAATTATAGATATTTAGACCCTTTTAAAAAGTTACAACATAATTACAAAATTGCTGCATGTAATCCATCTAACCCAAACATTGTGAAATTAGAAAACAGAGCTTTTTATTAGTATGCCGAGCCCCGATATTAATGACATGGTTTTTTCTGCCAAACAGTAAATAGTAGTCGCTTCTCCTCATTATTATTTAAAAGCAAGTGTCAACGCACAATTTGGCACAGTATTAAAAAAGTATTAATGGAGAAGAAATCCCAAATTTGGACGGAAAAAACAGTCAGTAATCTTTACTAATGGGACAGTTCAATTTGAAGAAAATTTTTTCTTAGATAAAAAAATATTTTTGAGACTGAGAATTTGAAAGCTGCTGTCTTTGGCTAGGTTAAGTATAATGCTGTGTCGTTCTTAACAGTCTACTAAATTTTTAATTTTTTTGAGGGATGTCGCACAATCGTTCAACTGCAAATGTGTAGTCTTTAATAGAGAATTTTGACAATTTCTGTTGCAAAAACTTAACCTGTAATGGGAACCAGTATTTAATGTCATTTACTCAAATTTGTTCGGGAGTGCCGAGACCAAAACAAATGAATCGACTCCATATAAGAGCCGGTTGTTTCATCAAAAAAGTGATGTGCATTTAATGGTTAAAGAAGGAGCAGGAAGTGAGGCGTATTAGAGATTAGAAACAGAACAAAGAGAAAAAAATATCGTGAGTTTGTTTTTTATTGAAGCGAGCAGCGAGATCTTTCAAAGCGGCAAATCAATTTATCAAATACCACAGTTAGATATGCAAAAGATATGTCCTTGTTTTGTACAAATTTCTCTCATTGATGGGCCTGAAAAAATTTAAAGTAGTATTTTTTGCACCTGCAAATTTTTGGATTCAGACTTTGCAGACTGAAAGGGAA
This sequence comes from Convolutriloba macropyga, assembly GCF_964194025.1. Classification (NCBI taxonomy): domain Eukaryota; kingdom Metazoa; phylum Xenacoelomorpha; order Acoela; family Convolutidae; genus Convolutriloba; species Convolutriloba macropyga. The sequence goes on from NC_134474.1 coordinate 57,185,795, forward strand.
CTTCAGAGCCAATGTGTTCAATTAGAAACACTGAAGAGATGGAAAGTTTTCCAAATTGACATAGTAGAGCTTGAGCAAAAAGTGGGCCGTTGTTGGAAAATGTCTGAAAGGGTAGCAAAAGAAGCATTGAAAAAATTGGATGCCGATTGTGAGGCGCTACGATCCAATTTAAATGCAGAAACAGCCATAAACGCCATATAAGAGAAATTAGTGTTTAAATAGAGCAGTAAAAAACCTGTTTACACTGGACGCGGCTGAGACTAAGAAAAGAAAAGCATTAGAGCCTCAAAAAATTATTGTCCAAATTATGCCAGATAGGGGACAGCTGGAATTCTGGAATTGTCATATCAAATTTTTTCAACGAGTGCTGCAGGAAGAACACAGTAACTTACCGGTAGAAAATTTTACTTAAAATCTTTTATCCAGTTTTAAGACTGACAACAATTTTCAGCTTTGAAAATGAAAATACAAAGGCTATTTGAACATTAAAATCAAGTTTACCTTGAATCGCGCAAGATTCAGGTAAATTTGCCAGTAAAGAATTCTGCGTCCAAGTACCAAATCAAAAAGCCCTAACTTAAAATCAACCTACTGACACATTCTGATGCAGGTGGTAATGAACATGTTTCAAGGCACTCAACTGTGCATTTGAAATTCTAGCAGCACAAAATGTTTCAATATATTGAGTGAGTGCTACGTTCTATTTCCTTTAAAAAGAGGCAGTATGAGAGTCACACGTATATAAAAAAAGAAAAGTAAAACTCTTCGGGCTTTAATGTTATTGTCTTTGTTCAGTTCATATTAATTACCTTATTTTAGACTGACACAATGTTGACAGAAGTTGGAGAGTTAAGATACACATTTAACAAAATCTAAATCGAGCTTCGAGCGATATTAACCAAACTGAGTTATCAAAGTTGACTTTGGTAAATTAGCACGGTGATAAAACCAATATTAAGTTGATGCAAAAACACAGGTTTTTTGCAGACATTAACCACCATATTTACCATCTGACTTAAGCCCTCAAAAAAATACTGTTATGTTACAAATTCTTCTCTCTTCTCAACAGACGTATGAATTTAAATTCTGTCCAGTATTTCAAATATTCATCAAGATTAATCGGATAAAGTATATATATATATATATATATATATATATATATATATATATATATATATATATACATTTGTATAGAAACTAGTATCTGATATAAACCTAAACTGAGGTTTCAGCCAGTACACAAAATTGAGGATACGCCAACTGGCCAAAAGATATCGTAGGGACAAAATGAAGATGACTGAACTGAGAATACTAAGAGTTAACTGATGTTTAGAAAGTTTTTGACCAAACGCCTTTCGATCCTAATATTTTTCTTATCTGTGACCAATTTTTAATGGTGCCCACGTGCTAGTAAATTAGCTGATAGTTTTAGCTAGTTAATGATCATCATAGAACTAAGAGATACTCTTTTTTTCTTTCAGTTCGCGAATCTGTATCATGAGCTGTGATTGTAGCGTAGTTATAATTGCGTTCGTGTCTGTTAAAAGCTTTTTGGTCTAATTTTTATGTCAACCGAACGACTGTTTACCAATTTGATTTGATTCCCTACTGTATGTTATGAGCCACTTACAAGATGACAGATTAACGGCCACTGTATGAAGTTTCGTTGGTATAATTTTTTTTTCAAATTAACTCCAGATATGTATAATGTTTATTTCTTGAGTACAATTGTCTTACTTGATAAAGTTTTGAAGAGGGTTTACAATTTGACAAACTGTAAACCTAATTTTACAGCTCTATTTCAATTGCTTTTCTGACAGTTTGAAGTTTTAATCTGATTTATTTTCTACTTGTTTGTTTAACAGCTGCATACAACTACATGTTTTGCATAAAATGTTAAATGTTATTAGCATTTCGCTAAAAAGCTCTAAGTTCCGCAGGTTGAGAAACTTCAGAAGCCAGCATCGGGTCATGTTGATTAGCAATGAAAATATTATAGAGGAGAAGTACAATAATGTATTAGTAGTAGACTAAGCTTCTGAGTAAACGCAGGGGTATATTTAGCACATTTACTGTTCATATTGAGTTAGTTAGTAGTGTAAAATATCTCAAAAACTCTTGGATAAATGTGTTTCAAAATTGTTTTATTTGGGAGCGTATAAAAAACTGGGAGAAGTTTTTTATTAGAAAATTTCAGAGAGAGTCAACAGACTGTAAATTAAACGCAAGTTTTACTGGAGCATCGTTTAAAGATGTATTACTATGTTTGTATTTAACAACTTTTATTCCACACTCAATTAGCAGACAGCTGTACAGATGTGTATATAACAACTTCGCTTCGGCACAAATTTGTCCGCTTGATCAAAGTACAAAATCTGATAGCAGAAATCCAGCATCGAAAACCATAGGAGACCTCGGTTCAAAAGACCATAGAAAAACTTAAAAGACTAGAAAATAGGTTGAGGTTCAGCCAGAGATCAAAGCCAATTTTTTGATATTTGAGCAACATAGAATGTGTCGGAACTCAAATAGTGTAATATAAACGACGATGTCGTTTTTGTAGCAGAAAGTTCTAAACTTTTAAAGTCATCTTAGCGCTTAGAATCCTGCATAAAAAGTGGCAAAACACAAACGTATCTTAAAGAAGATTTCGAATTACAGCACTTATAAAAAAAACAACAGGTTTATTCGATTTTTGTACAACAGACAAACTGAGCAACATATGTCAAAGAGCCTCTTAAAAACTTAAACGTTTACAACCGGGGCTTTTCGATTGGGCTTCACCAGCAAAAGCAAAATTTATACAAACGAGGAGGCAAAATTTCTCATCAAAATAAGTTGGGGGCAATTGATACAATTTTAGCGGTTAATTGAAATGATTCTATGGGTTTTCCAAAACTTTTCAAATCAAAACCACAAAAGTTGAAAACAATTTAGAGAGTTATTTTCGAATTTCAATTTAGAAAAACTTTTCAAAACTTCAATCACTTTAACTTAGGATGAACATTCGAACACATGAATATTTTAACAAGACAACAGGTGCAAACAACAAAACAACCTTTATCAGCGGAAATTGATGCGCCAAATCAAATTTGAAATTTCTGCAATTGAAATACTAGATCAAAGCAGAGTTACAATTGGACAGCACTTTGCAAATCTAGGAGTCCTATTTGTTTCTTTTGTTTCTTATACTCAGCACGAGCTCCTTAACCCATCAAATTTTTTTCAAGCGTAATTGAAAACTTTAATTTGCAACAATGTGGCGAGAAATTTTGTTACATGAAGCGTAGAAGACTTCCATATGAGAATCAACAACTGAAAGTTCAATCAAGGATTGAAGTATCCGAAAATAGTATTTTACTCTTTGAAAAGACTGAAATATGGTCATAATTGTTCCAAAATGTTCCAACACTCAACATTCTTTTTGCACACAAGAATAATGTGCATTTCCTGCAAAAATAGCAAGCCAGAATTTTTGTAATCGGAAATTTGGACCCTTTTACAAAATGCCAAAAAAATTTAAAGCTGAAAAATAGCAATCTAATAATTTTGGTTAAACGTTAAAAATATTGGTGTATCATTGTTAACAATCCTGAGTTTTCGAAAAAATCCTTAGTCACGTCAATTTTCAAAATTTGGAAAAAAGTTCTCAAAAGCAAAAAAATCCTCAAAATCTTCAAAAATCATCATCTATACAAGAATATTCCTGAGTAGAGCAACTTCGCAACATCTGTTGTGGAATCTCATCACGTAATGGGAACATTTCTGTGACGTTAAAGACTCAAAATAGTTTAAGAAAACGAGGAGATCAAAAGAAAATAATTAAAGACAGACTGCTGAATAAAAACGTTTGTTTGCAAAAAATGATTATTTTTTTCAATATCGAAAGAAAAGAGCGGATTTGGAGACAAAAAGAGGGAAAGAATTTCTTAATTTTCATACCAAAAAAATGTCTTGATTTTATTTTCAGAAAAAAAGAATGGATTCAACTGTTAATACAAAATAACTTACGGCAACGAAGCACCCTCAAGATAACGCTTTGATTGAGATATGCCTCATAAAACTTGTAGCCGAATACCAACAAGACTTTGCAAGTTTTCCAAACGCTGTGATGGTAGCCTAACGAAAATTATCATTGCATGGTGATAAATAACTTCAGTCCAACCTATGTTGAATTGGGGTTTGCCCTTTGACTACATACAGACTCTATCTGTGGTACAATACAATTAAAAAAGATTCAAGAACCAAATTAGTTGATGCCAGAAATTACGGTTGTCAAAAACGCAATCTAAAACACTTTTTAAGACATATAAAAGTAGGCAATTTGTTTTTCAATTGTCAAGAGAAAAAAACGAAGATAGTTATTAAGTCCATTGTGAACGACTAAAGAAACTTAAAACTCGAAAAAACCAATTAACTCTGAGACTCGAACTAAAAGCAAACCAAAGAAATTACGGTTGTCAAAAATGCAAGCTAAAACACTTTTTAAGACAGATAAAAGTAGGCAATTTGTTTTTCAATTGTCAAGAGAAAAAAACGAAGATAGTTATTAAGTCCATTGTGAACGACTAAAGAAACTTAAAACTCGAAAAAACCAAATAACTCTGAGACTCGAACTAAAAGCAAACCAACAGATTAAGTTGAGAAAAACATCGATTCGGTTAGCTGAAATAATAATGGTATATTTGAAGTGCAAACATCCACGAAGTTGACACAAACACAAAAACGCAGCCTGCAGATGAGAACGATAACCTTGTTGCGAACGGCACTTCTGAAAGTGGCGCTAAGTCACCAGAAAAATAAACCCCTGAAGCAAAAGCAAAAAATCACTCGGCATTGACGTGAATACTTTTTGGGGCTACGGAAAGTGTTGCGAGGAGACAAATGCAAACGTAATTTACAAAATCATTAAAAATCAGGTTAAATAACAAGGCGAATACTACAGAGGAAACGGATAATAGTTGTACAAAGGCATCAAAAACGGCTACTAGGTCTAGGCCGTTTTACGACATCTCTGTTTGAAAATCTAGAAAGTAAAAAACTGAGCATTAAGGAGATTATTATAGCTGTAATCCAATATTATAAAAAAATTCAGCAAAAAAACCAGGAGATTCCAAATCAAATGTAAGTTTGAATGTAGCACCGTCTAAAGATTTATTTTTATGTTTGTATTAAAACAATATTGCTTCACAATCACTATGCAAAAAACTGAACAGACACGAAGTTAACAATATCATTTCAACACAAAATTGCTGGCTTGATCACAGTACAAACTGTGATATGAGAAGCCAAGTATAAAAAACCATAAACGACTGAGGTTCAGAAAACTCCAGAAAACAAGCTGAGTTTCAGCCAAAGATGAAAACCAAGCTTTGTACTAATGAAGCAACATATATGGTGTCCGAACTCAAATGGAGCAATATTAGACAACGATATCGTCTTTGTAACACAAACTTTTAAACTTTTAAAGTCATTCAAATGCTTACACAGGATAACTTGCAATATTTTTTGGGAAAAAGAAAATTTTTCTTTAAAAGGATTTCTAAAGACTGCATTCAAATTCAACAACACGTTTATTAGGAATAAAACAATACAACACTCAAATTAAGTATACGTCGAGGCGCACCTTGATAAAAGATAAGCGCGAAGACAATTGTATCGCTGAGTTTTTAGATTGGGCTTAAATAGAGGCCCCCCGTAGAGGCTAACTTTGTGGAAACGTAGTTATCGACACGAAAGTTTTCATAGAAACGCTTTTGAGGGCAGTTGATACAAATATAGCCGTTATCTTTAATAATCCTCTAGGTGATCTTATGAAAAGTTTTTCTAAAAACCAGAACCACATGTTTTGAAGACAACTTATTCTATTTTTTCAAAAACCATGCTATAACAATTTGTCAAATTTTAAACTAATTTATTGAGGATGAACATCCTGAAAATATTAACAAGAAAAGCGTGCAAGCAGCAAGACAACATTTATCAGTGAAAAAGTTTTGCGCCAAAAGAACTGAGAAAATTATACATTCGAAAAACCATAAGAAAACTTAGTTTTGTTTGAACAGCAGGATATAATTCATGGAGTCTCATTTGTTTCTTTTCTTTTCAGCAAGAGCTCCAAAACCATCGAAGTTCTTCGAGCGCTATCGAAAACTTTAATTTATAACATATCGGTGATCCGCATATTTCGTACACGAATCTCAGAAGACTTCAATATGAGATTCAAAGAATGAAAATTCAAACAACGCTTGAAGTATTCCAAAATCGTAGTCCCTCAAAAATATACTTTGAGAAGACTGAAATCTTTTTTAATGCTCATAATTGTGCCAAAATATTTGAAACAATCACTAAAGTTTCCTTTCTCACAGACAACATTCATGATAAAAAAAGAATTTCCAAATTTTTCCTTTATCAGATCTTTGGAACCTTTTACAAAATTTAGTTTCATACTTATTCAACCGCGGCATGCAAAACAGCTTACCTTTGTCAAATTTGACGGCGGCACAATTTAACGGTATGCGAACGCACTAAAGGAATTCAATAAAAAGGTAAAAAGGTACTAATAATATGATCCCGCGCTATATGCTGTTGGAAGTCTTCTCCGAATGGAGAAGATTCTATGTCGGATACTTTAGTATCTGGCGGCAGATATGGTCTATCTACTACAACGGTTGACTGTAAGTCTTGTTCTCTGGGGATTTCTTTATGCGTAAGCTCCAGTGTATAAAATGAACTTTCGACTTTCAAAAGAATTAAGTTCAAGAATTTATTCTTGGCCAAGAACCGACTATATTTTTTCGGATTTAAATTCGTCTGCACTATACACAAGTGTGAAAGCGCGATCTAACACAAACTACCTGCTAAATGACAGGCGTTAAAATGAACAGCTTACCACTCTCAACTCACGACTCTCCTATTGGAGATAACATATGTACAAGTGAAAATAATTATATAGCATAACAGTTCATAAATAAAGATACTACTACTTGTATGCTTGGTTACAAGGATGAAGTTTTAAGTGGTCCGGATGGAACCGGTATCTCACTCCCCCTCCTCTGAAGAAATCCACCTTATTGGATTTCGTTTAGTGCCCTGATATAATTTTCGTCGAGGTCTGAAATTTTATCAGGTTGAGGTGATGAAGGGGGAGTGTTGTAAATCAGTGAGCTGGCTGGGCTCTTTAGGGTCTCCACTTGGGGGTTTGTTGTTATTGGCTAGTCGTCTTGTTTATCTTCTTCTTTGTTAGAAGAAGTTTTTCCCCTGTGGGTTGGTTGTTGTAATTCTGCAACAACATTGTCTCCTATCGGAGCTTGCTCCGTTTGGATGAGTTCGGTGGTGCTTTCTTCGTTAGGAGAATTTGACGAGTCCAAGAATATCACTTGTGTTTCCGGAATGTTGGTTGTGTTTTGTTGCTCTGGTGTTACATTGGTAGCGTTTTCAGCGTTCATTGTATTTATCTTTTTGACAATTTTGACAATTTTCTTTGTGGACTTGTTAAAGTCTAATTTTTCATTGGTATTAATTGCGTTGTTGTTCTTTGATATAGAGTGCAGCTTCGGCGTCTACGCTTTCGTCTGTTTGTTCGCTCTCTGTTTGTTCTTGATTGATGCTCCTTACTTTTTTGTTTGTTGTGGTTTGTAGCTTTGTGCCGTGCTTGGTTGTGGCATACGTGGTGGCCGGCGTTCTGGCATCTTTGCTGTACACAATGATGTGCAGTGTCCAGCTTTTCTGCATATTCTGCATGTTGCTGTTTTTGCGGGGCATGTTTGTAGATGAGCTAATGAGAATGTTCCTCCGCATTTCTAACATGGATTGGGTTTTTGTTGGGTGTTTTGGGGATATTTTCTTTGTTTGTTTGAACGAACATATGAAACTGTACTCCAATTTGTGTTATTTGATATGAGGATCATCTGTTGGTTCGCTAGTCCTCTCTCTCTCTCTCTCTGTTGACCGCCTAATTTAATGCCTGTTGGGGTGTACGCGTCTCCGATAGGAGTTCCATTTGTATGTCTGAACTTCTCATATTCGAAATTAATATGTCTTTTATTAGATCTTCTTCGAGCTGCTCGAATTTGCAGTGTTCCACTTGTTCCCGAAGGCGACTATAGAAAGTTTCAAGTGATTCGTTGTGTTGTTGCATTGTCTTGAAGCATTGAAATCGATCGAACATTCTGTTTCGTGGTCGGGTGAATGTCAGTGTTAATTCATGTACTAGTTCGTTGGTGGTACACCATTCTATTCTTGCGTGCGGGTTTCTTTGATAGAATGTCCTATTACCTTCCAATCCTATGGATAGGTAGATGAGGCTTTTGACCTTTAGGTCTGCCTCGTCCCACGGGAATCTATCAATCATGGGTCCATTTTGTTCCAGTTGTTTACATTCATTTTCCCAATCCACTTTTCTGCGTTCATTTCTCCGGTCTCTTTGTTTTTTCTTCATCTGCTGTTTCCCCGTCAAACGGTTCTTCGTAAGTTGGGAGTGTTGGGTAGGGTAATTCTGTTCTTGATGGCTTGAGTTTCAAGAGTTTGTCAACCTGTAGGTTATCTCTTACCATTATTGCCATCTTTAATGTGCCAAACCATGTGCTCCATTCTGTTGGTGGGTTTGTCCCTGTCTCCCAAAATGCTGGTACTCCGAGAGGAGTTTTTAGCGCTGACTTCGCCATGTGATCCCCCGCTATATGCTGTTGGAAGTCTGCTCCGAATTTTAGTATCTGGTGGTAGATATGGTCTATCTACTACAACGGTTGACTGTACCCTGGGATTTCTGTACCCTGGGGAATCTTGTTCCCTGGGGATTTCTGTATGCGTAAGCTCCAGTGTATAAAATGAACTTATGACTTTCAAAAGAATTAAGTTCAAGAATATATTCTTGGCCACGAACCGACTGTATCTTTTCGGATTTAAATTCCTCTGCACTATACACAAGTGTGAAAGCGCGATCTAACACAAACTACCTGCGAAATGACAGGCCTTAAAATGAACAGCTTACCACTCTCACATCACGACTCTCCTATTGGAGATAACATATGTACAAGTGAAAATGATTTTATAGCATAACAGTTTATAAATAAAGATACTACTACTTGTAGGCTTGGTTACAAGGATAAAGTTTTAAGTGGTCCGGATGGAGCCGGTATCTCAAATAATATAAAAAGTTATAGCAAGACAACACGTGCATTTAGAGAACAATTATCAGCAAAAAACTTTTTGGTCCAAACATATATGAAAACTTTCCATTGGAAATACTTGACAAAATCTTAGTTTCATGTGTTGATTAGGATACAATAACTGGGGTGTAATTACATATCCAGATGTAATGTTAATGTCAATCTAATTATGTGTCTTCCAAGCGTTATAATAAACTTCAGTTTTGAACTATTTGGAGAAAAGAACCTTTTCGACAAGGGTAGTAAAAGAGTTCAACATGAGATTCAACGATTGAAAAATAAAAATTGGAACAATCGTATCACCCAATCATACACGAAAAAGTTTCAGCTGTCGAGTAATAGTTATTATGATCGACAAACGCTAATTGAATAAACACCAAAAGACTGATTTATGTTACCCTAAGGGAATTTTTTTTCTACCGAACAAAAATACTTAAAACAAAATTAGTGTTTGTTAACACAGTCTGTACACAAAAAAAGAAAACAATAACTAGACTATGGAAAATCCCAATAATCACCCTATTACACTTATTAAAGGTATAATCCGGTACACTCTGTATTATCTAGTATTAAGTTGTGATACGCGTAAGTTTAATATGCGGGACTGCAGTGAATTTGCCTACTCTATACTCAAAAAGTACTAAGAACTGGATAACTGTTTTATGCTTAGTACAGTTGTAAACTCAGTACAAGAGGTTGAGCCAAAGGACACGTGCATAAATTATACTAACCACGAGGAACAGTCAATATTCAATAGTAGTATGGCTATTGTACATACTGTTTGTAAAGACTGTTTCTATGTAATGTCCAACTAAGATTTTGAGAAAACGCTTCCAACCAATTTCTTTTTTACGCCGAAAATTTGCTCATTGCTTGCATAATTCTGGACAAAAAATACAGACATGGGTTTAGGCATTGCTTAGCTCTGGACTTGGATGAAAAGACCATGCTCTACCCAAAATGTGTATGAAAAGACAACTCAATTTGTTCTTGAAAATGTGCTTTAACGTTGAGCTGGACCGTGTATTGTTAGTCTGCATTGCCTACCCTCCACAAGAATTATAATTTGAGTTCTAAACCTGTGGAGAAATTATTAGATATTATGGCATCATAAAAAAATTCGAGCATCACATCAATATAGAAAATTTATCAAGCATTTAAGCATATTACTCGAAATTATTCACAACAGCGATTCATGCGAAAGCAACTAACACAATGAATGGATTTACCTCAGCTGTAATAATTCTTACGTTTGTGTTATTTTACTAAGTCCAATTGTTTTTGTAGACAGCATGCGTTTTGTTCAGTGCTCTTCGCGAGTATGGAGTTTTGACTCCCGAAGTAATTAGGTAACGTATGGGCTTGGGGTATCAGTCAAGGGCATTTCGAAAGAGGGAGGCTGGACGAAACTTCCATCCCTGAAAAAAATAAAGTCCAATCAGTTTTGCTAAAAAATTATTAATAATTTGAATTAATAGAGTCGTAGTTATTTTTAAATTTAGTTTTAATGGTGAGTTGCTCTTGGACAACCAATATTTAATTCAAATCTCCCAGCGAATGTTTTTTCTCAGATCAATATTAGCCAGAACGAGTTATCACGCCGACTAAAGAAAATTGTCCCTGATATTTGATTCTTTAATCCACAAAATCAACAAAAACTCAATTCTGTGCTAAAAATTATATTTTAGGAAAATGAACTTGCTGTGAATTGCTGTTGCTTGCCACTTCGTTTGCTGTTTGCCAGCGCTACTTTAGTACAACATGTGTCAATCTTGAGGACATATGTGCAAAAACAAACAGCTGCTAAAAAAATTGGACAGCAACAAAGAGGCCCGGCAATGTCCGTTCGCACATAATGTTCCGACCCTGCTTATCCACAAGTTTGGCTCAATTGTCTACTAAACTAAACTTGTAAAAAAATTTGATCAAAAATAATTGGTGTATGAATGAAAAAATTGCATCCAACTCCAATCACTTAGTAAAGTACATAATGCCAGATTAGTGGGCCGATGAGACTTGCCATTACAAAGAGTACGAGACAAAAAATAAATACAAACAAAAAATCAAATAACAACAAACAATTACATCCGAAACTCAATGTTATTTCTGAAAAAAAAACTGAATAATAAGAAAGTGGAAATAGTGCCAAGTGAAACCTAAACTTAAAAAACTCGTTTCTCATCCACTAAAAAAATGGGACCAGTCCTTGAATAGACGTTGTAACAAATAGACAAAAAAGAACAAAAGCCATTAGATATCAATTGAAATCTTCAAAAAAGATGCTGTTCACTCATACCGTAATATGAACACTTTGAAGCCTGTCATTTTCCAGAAAATGGCGCAAGTCTACAGAAAATGAACGACACATTCAGTCATAAAGAAATGTCCATTAATTATTTTAAGAAAACGTCGCCGGAACCGTTAAAACCATATTCTAATCCGTTAAAATTGAAATACAATCATCTGCTCCTTCATTGAAAACCAATGATGGAGGTGTCACCTTTGAATAATGAGACCTGGTAACAAGTATTAAAAAAGAACAAAAGCAAAAAGTTGAAAAATACATTTTTTTGAAATAATTAATTTCAAAGACACAAAAACATCAGCTAGCAACTAAAACACATAAGTGGGTTTCTTTATTTCTGAAACAAAAGCTATTAATATCTTTCGATATTCAGAACACGGCATACGTCTACAAATAAACGATGAATAGACAAAAATTAAAAGTGTAATAATAATTTGGCGAACAACAGGGATGGAAGCCGTTGAAACAATGAGCAATGCACTGAAAAAATGAGATATGTTAAATTGTGTTTAAATTTTCTTCAACACCAAATTTTTGATATGCGACCTAGAGTTAATGAGAATAGGTATCAAGCAGACTAAAAAGAGCTATAAAATGCGAATTAAAAAATATATTTTTTTCAAAAACAATTCATACCAAAGTCATGGAAAACTCTAGCAACCAACTGAAATAAAAAAAAGTGTGTTTGCTTTTCTATAAAACGCTGCAAAGATCTACAATTATCCGGAGTTTATCAATCGACTACAAAAAAACGACAAATGAAGAAAAATATGAAAAACTAAATTAACTTTTGCAAAAAAAATGGAACGAGGCCGTTAAAACGATAAGTAATGCGCTGAAATATTCGATATATTCAATTTTGTTTTTCCTTAACAGTTACATTTTCTTATGCAAAGTAAACTTTTTCAATGTACTGAAATCAGCATATGGTTTTCTTAGATTGTCCATTAAAGTCAATTAGACCTCAAACTGTCGCTAATATGTCAAAACGACTTCAGAAGAATAACAAACAACGACAACTAAAAAAATCTATTAAATTCTGCTAGAAGACCACTAGAAATTTAGTCGATACAAGGAAATATATGATGTGTTCTATTGTGCCCCTTTTTTCAAAGCCAAATACTGTGATATTTGATCTGTCAATAACACGGCAAGAGAAGATAATGATCCCAAAGGATGGGAATAATCCAAAAATCGTTAAATTTTTGAGAAAACATTAGCATTAAACGTAAAAACCATTGCTGAAAACAAAAAATCGACTGAAGCATCAGATGTTAATTCATTAGGAACACGTTGCCAATTGTCTTTTCTCATCTGAATCTGTAAGTTGGCTAAAAGAGAAAAAGGCTAAAAAGCAAAAATTTCAAAAGCGATTAAAAAAATATCAACTGAACACAAAACAAATTTTGCTGTAGTTTAAGAACGAAAACATAGACCGAAACTAGACTTGATATTGCTGTTCATTTATTTGAACCTCAGTATATTAAAAATAAATGACGCATTTTGCAAAAAATTTTGTGTTATATTAGCAAAAAAATATACAAATCGTAATTCAAAAGTACTTGTAAAGGATCCACAAGTAAAACGAGCTATATTTGGAGTTAACGAAGATTGTTTCAGCAGGTTTTTTGAGTGTTTATTCAATTAATGCAAACAAAGCAGACTAAGGAAGTTTATTGCGGGCCCATTTTTGATGAAAAATGGCTGAATATTAAAAGAGTTTCTTACAAAAAAACCAGATCCTGATGAATTACGGAACCGACTCGAAGAAGGAATGTGACCATCCTGGCTGACCTTAGGCACATTCTACAAAGTTATACAAAGCGTTTTGAAACAACATAATGAAAAACATCATGAAAACACTAACTGACAAAAACTGATATAACAACTGATAAAATTTAACATTAGTTGTGGCTCGAAAAATAATGGTAAAGGACCAATAATACAAGAAGTTGGCAACCAAATATGAGTAATCGACCGACTGCTTCAAGAAATGGGTTCGTAAAAAGAAAACAGAGGAAAAAGAAATGAGGTGACGGACAAAAAACGAAAAATATTTTTCTCTAAAAAATTCTCTACAAATGCTAAATGCAATTTCCAAACTATTAATTTGAGAAAAAAACAATTGCAATCTTCATCAGTCAGCTTGCCAGTATATAACAGAGATATACTAAATTAACAAAATAAGAAAAGAAGATTCTTATCTTTGAACATTCTTCCCAACCATTATTCCGCGAAAACTTTTATAAGTTCTTCTGCTAGATCAGTCACTCATCCATATAAAAGGAAAAAAAGAAACGACTATTGGAAACTGCCAAAAACAAAACAACTGAAAGAAATTTTTGTAAGTTATTATTTTGACAAGTGCCGTGTCTAGCCATGAAGGGTCATCTTGTAGTAGCAACAAATAACGGATAAGAATTGACCGAGATAAAATACAGCGAGAAGCGTAAGAACAGCGAGAAGCGTATTTCTCGAATATTTTTTAACAAAAACAATTGAAATTGATTAACAAATGAAACAAAAGATAACCAAAATTGCTTAAATTATATTTCAACCACACAACTTTGCAACCGCTGTGAAAATGAAGAACACATTTAGCTAGAAAATCTTTATGAAGGTAAAATGTTAAAAATAGATGAAAATGAATCTAAAACTGTAATATTTGCTCAGATGGTCAAAAATGCCTCCAATAACTAATAACTAAACTAATTTTAAACTAACAGTTTGGATAAGTTTGAAAAACACATTTGACTGAAAACATTGCAGTTAAAACTAAAAAAACTGTTTGAAAAAAGCCGCACGTGATAAAAATTTATCGCTGGCTTATCGAAATATATTTACTCATATTTTTCTCGCCCGCCTTCAAAATGGATACAAAACGAACAAAAAAATCAATCTCTTTCTTTTCTCTGCTCTTCGATTCGTTCAGTTGTTTGACCTAAACATTTAGTTTGCACATGCGGCATTGACTTTTACATCCTTTTCAAATGCACTCCAAAAGTTAGCAATAAAAAATATCACTTTTTTATTGAGCAAAAATTTGTCAAAAATGTTACACAGTCATCCTTCAGTCTAACTTAAAAATTAGAAACGGATTACAGAGATTCGAGAAATTAAAATGCTTAGCAGAACAGTTGTCAAAATTTTAAAATAGTTTAAAAACATTATAATTTTAATTAAGAAACAAGTTTTCATTGAAAAAAAAATTTAAAAATCAAAAAATAAACCAAAGTTCTATTAAAAAATTAAACCACAAAAGGTCTTTTCCTACTAATTAAAACCAAAAACAAACAAAAAACAAAGAAAAATTGGACAAAATTGCAAAAAAAGAGTAGATGGTGTACAATTTTATAAAACAAATAACACCTCACCTCCAAAACAGTTGTTCAATGCACGAGTTGCCAAACGAACATTGCCATATACACTGATTTTTCAATCAAAAAGATTGATCAAAGTCCAAAAATGAAAAAAAAAAAACGAAAGTGAAAAATATCCAAAAATTTTACATATAATCGGCACTCTGTCAAAAAACACTTTTCAAAGTCAAAAATTTATTCACTGATCGCGCATGATCAACAAATTGCCTTGCTTAGAAAAATTAATTCACCCGGCAAGTTTACTGTGTTTCTCTTTTACGTCAAAACATCGTCTGAAGGAATAGTACGGATAAAAAACCTTAAGAAAACCAATAATCCTCTCGAGTCGTACAAACCCGTTTGAGTATATCGTTTCTCCCCCACCGAAGTGGGTCGGAACAACTATGATGTAGAATACAAAAGCTTGTGAGGGTAATGATGTAACGAATTTTAATCCAGTTTTCCGAGGCAAAGAGATGATTGTTTCAAACTTCATTGAGATCTCGATAAACCCTGGCAGAGAGAAATTTTCCGAGGTCCTTGCCATAGCCGTCTCAAAAAAAATTTCGAATACGCAGATTTAGTTTGGATCTCGGTGATGTACAATTGGAAACAGTGTTTTTTTCTACTATCTGAATTTACAATATCGAAATTTGATTTGCAAATGACGTTTAAAATTTTCAAGTACTTTTATTAGGGGGAATGCGATTGGCGGAAAGAAAATATTTTCTAAGGTTGACTTGCAAATAGCATTTGAGATTTTCATTATTTTTTTTTTGGTCGTATGTATGAAAATGGCGGAATAAAAGAACGGAGTAGAAGACATAAAGCCATTCTCCAATAGCTTTCTCTAAATTATTGAAAACAAGATATCAACTGAGAAAAGAAAACGAAAAAACAAAAAAAAAATCAATTTCGATACTCAATTTTGTTTTTTTTTCTTCCTTTTTCTCTTATTGTTTTGGCTTTAAAAACTTTGAAAAAGCGTATGTCTTAGCAATTTTATTTCTCCTGTTGCACGTTTTCCGCCATTTTCATTCCTTCTACCAAAAAGTGAACGAGAAAACCTCAAAAGCTAGTGTCAAATGAAGAAAAAGCAATTTCCAACAGCATGGTTCCGCCATTTCTGCTCCCCTTACCAAAAAATGCTGATAAAAAATACCAACTGAAAATCTTGATAATTGGTTATGCAAACCAAAATTAGAAAAAGTATTTTACAATAGAAGTGTTCAGAAATTACTTGAAAATGGTTAATGATGAATGCAAATCATCGTGTGAAGAAGTATTTCTCAACAGTAGTATTCCGCCATTTTGATTACTTGCTCCAAAACTGCTTGAAAATCTCAAAAGCTGTTCGGAAATCAAGTTTTTAATTTTTTCCATTAGTAAAATTCCGTCTCTTCCTTTCTTTAGAAATTTCTTGAAAATCTCAGAAGCTGGTTGCAAAATCAACTTTAAGAAAAATATTTGCTGACAGTAAGCATAAAACATTGCTTCTGATTGCACTTTTGTGAGGTTGAAAGTAATTCTGATCAGAATTTTATGCGACCATGTTTATAAATCTAATCAGTTATACTTCCCTAAAATTCTTGCGTCTGGTTAACACGAAACTTTTTGCACATCATCATTGACAAGACTCAATGCGTACAAGCGTCTAAAGAATCCAGCCCCTGCAATTATGAGGGCACTTACCCCAACAGCGCTTGAAAATGGTCAGATCAGAGTATGGCAATGGCCTCAGCCTGCGTTCTCTCGGCGTGATTTATAAAGACAACAATGCAGTCTAAAAAAGAGAGGGAGAGGAGAGTGGGTAAAGAAGGCAATTGACCTGTCGTAGAATGCAGGCGGGATGTATGTCTGGGTCTTCTTGGTTCTCACCCAGCTCTCCAGCGCCCCGATGACCTGTGGAACTTCATTCTTGTACATCACCTAAAAACAACAAATTTAACTAACAATTGAACTCATGTACCATATATGATTACGCGTAATTAATGATATTCCATATTGACAACAGTTCATAGATCGGAAAGATAACCCAAAAATGTAAGAAATTATTTAAAACTGGTTTATTCCAAAACATTTCTGGCTTGTGTCACAACTCTTATTTAAAACCACAGTCATCTTGCCATTATAGTTTTTCCAAACTGTTCACCGGCACATGCGACTTCTGTCACGTTTACACAAAAATCAATGAGCGTTTTTCAATCTCCAGCATTTTGGAGGCGATTCGATATCAATATGGCATCTCATTTGAGTGGTTTCAGAAAAAATCCCACGGAAAAATCCCCCACTTAATTTTAGATAGGAAATAAACCCCCACGGAAAAAACCCACTTGAATTTTAACGAGCTGCTTATTTAGCGAGTTTGGCCATGACTCGCAGGCCATAGCCATGCTTCAGCGACCCGTGGGACTTGATATGAAACTATCACAACCGGACAAATTATATGACGAAATTTAAATTTAAAATGGGGTTTATTTCCGTGCGGGTTTATTTCCGTGGGCGTTTATTTCCTTGAGGATATATTTTCTATCTGAAAGTAGGTGATTTTTTTCCGTGGAGGTTTTTTTCCCTAGACCTGAATTTGCTATATTTCAAGGTCGTTGAACATTTTTAAAATAAAGGAGTATCTCAGAAAATCTCGCAAGATGCGTTGTTGTTTTTCAAGACAAAAAAGTTTCTCAAGACAGATAGGTAGTCTTAACAGGTCTCTCCAGATAGTTGGTTATTGTGCAAGATTAGATAACTTTACCATTTGAAGAATTGATTTTGAAATATTGCACTCAAAATTTAGATCCCGTGATTTCTTCTTATGCCATACGCCACTTGGCTCTTTTAGCGCATTATATTGGTTATTTTTAGCGCATCATCTTTCATTTCACGCAGGAAGTTTATAAACGTGTTTTATTCTACCTGCAGATCCGAAAGTTCTTTGAACAAATTGCTTCGAAATTATATATATATATATATATATATATATATATATATATATATATTTATATATATATATATATGTATAGATAAAATTAACAAAATTAGGACACAAGCTTAGTATCTATATTTCTCAGAAGTAGTTCCACCGTTTTTGCGGAATTGACATAGTATCAAGTTGGAAATTTCGTCACAGATCTAGTAATACTTTATCGCTCAAATTAAATTTCCGTTTCTCCCGCTTAATGCATCTCTAATCCTCAATCGTACCAAAATTACTGCGCGGTTTTGGGCATGTGTAAAGCGTTTGAAGTTTATTAATTGAGCATGTCAAAGTGGTCTAAACCTTTATTATCTGAACTTGTAAAAATTGTTTGAAACTTCATTTATTGAGCATGTAAAAGTGGTTTTAAAGCTCTTTTCATTTTAGTTTGTGGAAGTTGACTATTTTTAATTATTATACAAGGAAGAAGTGACCTTATCAGTTGTCACATATGAACTCATATAGAATTCAGAACCCGTACTTTAAATTTTATTTCAAATCAAAATTTTCAAATATTTAAAATTTTAGAGTGATTATTGTGGATTGACAGTTGCGTTGATTCCAACTACTTGGTTATCCATCCTAAGTATTTGGTTATACATCTCAAAAAGTTAAAATTAACGATTCTAAATTGAACGCATGCGAAGAGCTGTGAACTCTTTTGCCTTGTCCAAAAAACCCTCAAAAGAAGCTTTTTACTAGAAAAGTCTTAAGCCACCTGTCAGGGCACACCAGTCCAAAAATACATCATTTTCAAAAAAGTCCGAAATTGTCCATAAAATAATTTTTATAAACAGAGGCATGGTAAAATGTTTTTGAGGTATTCAGATGAGTATCAACTTGTCAATAATTACTAAAAATGAATGAAGGGTTATTTCAGTGAGAAAATCAAAGAACATCTGTCAAAAAACAGCCTTGAGACTCAACTGAAAAAACTTTTTTTAGTGAAATTAATTGGAAATCACTCATTAATAAAATTAGCAATAAAAAATTATCATTTCAAATGTGAGTTCTTAGTGAAAAGTTTCTGCATTTGGTCTTAATCATTATGGACGAATAAGAGGAATTAAAGGAAATGAGAAGTTGCAACGAAAAAATCTTCGCTCAATAGATAGAAAACTAATCATATCAGCAAAAAGTCTGTCTGTAATATGAAATTAAGTGCTATCAATTATTAAAGCTTTAAACAACTTTTCATGCTCAAAAGCGCATTAAAGTAGGCACATTTGCGAATTGTAGATACACTCAGTGTGTACTAGAGCTGCATTCAAGGCGGTTTAGAGTAACGCTCAGTGCTATAAAATGATACCCAAATCGGACAAGGAAGTATAAAATAGCGCGCAAAAAATGGAATTAGGATAAAAAGCATGTATCTCAATTCTGCGGTTAAAATGTAGACGCGCATTCATCTTCGCCATTTTGTATAAAGTGTCTGTTTTTTTGCAACAATTGTAATTTTTCAAAACATTGTCAAAGGAAAGACGAACAAGAGATACACAGATTGGGCAGATTTGCTCAAGACAATTTTGGTATATTTTTGTGTCGATATGTTTATCACTTAAGTTTATGTTCTTATCCTCTAAAACTTTTATAGTTAACTTGCAATTTGAGATTGCAATTTGAAATCTTGTGAAACTCCAAAAAATCTAATTAAAAAATTGTTTTCAACCGAAATCACGACGACTTTTTAACGAGTTCGCATATACCCATTGTAAACCTTTCATCCCAAAATCAGGCACTGAAATTAACTCAATTTTGTGAAAATTTTGAAAAATTCCAAAAAAAACAATCTTACAATATTGTTTTACACGGTTCTCAAAAAAACTTCCAGGATTGGTTTTCAGTTTTGGTCAGAAGAACAGTTATATGGAAAATGATAACTAGTATTCCACCTTTAGCTTGATGATAGCCAACTTAGAGACACCAAGGGTGCCGAATAATTTGCGTTCAAACATAAAGTAGTTCTGGCCCGCTAAATCGCGTTTCTGATTTAATTGTCTACCAAGTGAGGAAAAGTTTTTCAAAAGTTCATGCATTGTTCAAAAAATTGCCCTTCAAATTAAGAAAACTATTTTCTCAATTCATTATACCGATAAATCACAATTCATTAAAGCGACAATGATACATTCCATTAAAAAGAGTATGAAACAAGAGAAACAACACAAATTCAGCAAAAACAGCAATCATCATTTGCTACCAAAAGTCAATGTCTATCTACTTAAAAAAACTTAGTGTAAAAGTCAAAATAGCGTCAGATAAAAACCGTAGAATATCAAATGGATTGCATTTTTACATAAAAGATACAGTTCTATTTGTAATGAAAAAATTGACAAGTAGAAAAGCACAAAAGTATTTGAAATCTTTCTGCGCTGTTTCTAACAAAAACGAAACAACAAAAAGCAAAACTATCTTTTCAAAAAACTACTGCGACCAATTACAATCCCAAAAGGTCCACATTTAAAGGTCCACAGCAAAACAAAAATTGCCTTTTCTCTTGCTGCCTTTCAATGTATCCTAAGTAATATATCAATATATCAAAGACAATATATCAAAAATAATTGATGAACTTTGGATGCCTAACGAGTCGAAGTAGCAAAAAATCATTGTTTATCATTTAAAAGCATTAAATGATTTCTTTAAAAGCCCCATAGATACCGAGTTAGAATTTGAATAATTAGACTCAGCCATATGACTACTAAAACAACACCGAATGAGGGGAAAATACAAGAGTTCTATATAAAACTACAAAAACAGTTTGTCGGAGATATAAAAATCTTGAGCTTTACTCAAAAAATACAGGATTTTTTCCATGGCTCTCGTTTCAACGTAAGTGGGACTGCTTTTGTTTGGACTGCTCTAAAGCATGACAGACTTGCCTATAATTGGGTTATGAAATTGCTAATATTTTAAAAAGGACAGACCCAATATTTAAACCGAATACTTCCTCTTCGCAATATTCAACGATGAGACCAAATAAGCCTTGCTTTCGGTGCGCAACCGATTAAAAAAACGCATTTTAGTATATCAAAAATTTAAGTAAAAATTTTAGTATATCAAAAATACAAGAAAAAATTTAAATATAAATTTATTTAAATTAGCGAAAGTGAGCAAAAATGTCAGTTCCAGAACAATTTCTTAAGAACAAGAAGTAAGAATTTCTCCCTATCTGAATGCACAAAGATCGTGTAGGCAGCTTTTCATGTCTTCACTTACACTCGTAATGCAGAAATTGGGCCAAATTTTTATATGAAAAATAAGAAAAAATGCTGAATTTCCGAACATTTAGCCAAATTTTAAGCCACAACATTTTGTTAAGATAATTCAACAACCGTTTTATATCTTTGAACGTGAAAGCAATGCGAATATTGTCAACCATTTTGTCACTTTTTAAAAGCAAAAATTCATAAATTGACCAAAGTTACGAAAAATGTGAACAAAACAACGGAAGTTAAGCTAACGTTCACAATGATTAAAACATCCACAACTCCTCAGAAAAAGTGAAATTAAAAAATCCTTTTAATATGAACTTCCACGCATGACAAGTTTTCTAATGATACCATTCACAACTCTGTGAGATGGATATGTCGATCGGCAAAAATTGTTCCAACAAAAAAAACAGTTGAGCATAAAGTTCCTCTCCCACTAATGTGGGTCGGAACCAAAATCAGTGCAATCAATTTTTAGTGAGAAAAAAATCACGAACGGGATAAAATCTTGTGTGAGATTGTTTACAATTGATAAAGTTATCTTAACAAATATGCAAATTAAACAACATCGAAAAAATTGTCCACAATCAGAAAAGAGAGCAAAATGAAGGAATGATGAAAATCAGTTGTTACCTTTCGAGGAAAATGGTGTAATTTGTTGAGGAAGCTTTGATTTATTATTCTGCAATTTTAGCTTAAATTTATCGGCTACAAGTTTTACTTGCAAAACTATTAACCTTATGGTCAATGAAATGGAAATGAACCAATTGTTTTTTGTCCAAGCGCGTGCAATCAGCTTCCTCTCAGTCACAAAAACAATTTATTTTGACTCACAGTTTTATTGAAAGCAGATGAAAAAAGGGCGGCTTGTTTATCGAATGAAGTTTCCTCCCCAAAAATTGTTAGAGAAAAACTGTTAACTGAAGCTGCTTTGAGATTTACTTTCAGTTTTTAAACAATGTCCGTTCAGAAAAGACAATACAGTGTTCGGCGAATAACAACAGAGATTTCGAAAAAATGGTAAAAATCAATTATTGTGCTTATATATTTGAACAGTTTTGATCGTCCGGACCTCAGTACAAGAATCCTGATATGCGAATCAAACTAAAACTGCAACAAACTATCTTTTTTGCAGACATATCAAACTTTTTGAAAGTTCTGACCAGCAAAACAAAAAAAACAGTAGTGGCAGAGAAGACATTTTTTAAACGATTTTGCGAAAATTCTTCAGTTTCCGATTAAAAATAGAGCAGAATTTTTCTTAGCGGCCGTTAAACTTAGCTGAAAATGAGGTTACCGAAAGCTCTCACAAAAATGTGAAAAGTAGATATAGTTTTCATTACAACTCAATTTTAACATGGTAGTCTTCAGGAACATCGCAATATTTTGGTCAAATTATTTCAAATTATTCAACAGAAAAATTTTATCGGGTGTAGCCGTTTCCTCCGTATTGAAGTAAAATCGAGCAAAGCCAAAATGAGACATCATTTTTTTCCTCAAATTTTTGAACTGAAACTATGAAGTTGAATTAGTCAATCTTAAAAGATGAGCAAATGAATTTTAATTTGTGATTATTGAGTGTTTCACAGAGCTTATCAGTTGTTCAGGTTTTGAGCACAATTTATGATTGCTAAAATTGAAAAGAGTTAATCCATATTCATTGCGTCAAAAGTAATTTATTTCCTTGATAAAAATGCTAAGGAAAACCAAATGAAAATAAATTAATTGGACAAACATCATCAGGTAAGTTTCCTCAATATTCAATGTTTTTATTGGTTTAATTTGAACTTGAGATTTGAGTTTAATTGACTCACAAATTTATTGAAAGCAGATGGGGAAAAGGCGGGTTCTTTATCAAATGAAGTGCTTTCCCCAAAAAATGTTAGAGAAAAACTAAGTTTTTACCTTCAGTTTTTGCCTTTAGTTTTACTTTCAGTTTTTAAACAATGTCCGGTCAGAAATAATCACATACTGTGTTCGGCGAAAGGCAACAGAAATTTCAAATATAAAATTGATAATAATCAATTATTGTATTTATAATTTGAACAATTTTGATCGTCCAAATCTCAGTACAAGGATCTTGATATTCGAATTAAAGTAAAACAGCAACAAACTATCATTTTGCAAACATATCAAACTCTTTGAAAGTTCTAACCAGCAAAGCAAAAAACAAACGATCAGTAGCAGATAAGACAATTCTTTCAACCGATTTTTGAAAACTCTTCAATTTCCGGATAAAAAGCAGAGCAGAATTTTTCCTAGCGGTCGTTTAAGCTTGAAATGATGTCATCTAAAGCCGTCACAAACAATAAAATCAAGTCGGAAAATTTTCTGAAGCGACCACTTGTTCTGCAAAAGGTGTCAGAACTCAATTTATTTTTTTTCTGAAGGAAAAATGAAAATCATTAGATTGTCCAAATTCAACCAAAAATGGCTGAAGAAACAGAAACTTAATTTTTACCTGGTGTTGTAGCATTACCGACAAAAAAACATGATCACAATCAAAATTTTGATCAAATTTTTTTTTCTGCAATTTTTATCACATTGTTGCAGCTTCAATTTACATCTGTTACAATCAACTTTTTATTTTATGTTCATATCTCTTTCTGTTTTTAGATTTCGTTGTGCAAAATTTTGAGTGACTGATAAAAGTGACATCGCATGATGGCTTTGTTTTTTGTAAAATTCAATTTTATTAAGGCACTGTTCAGGGAAATCGGGAAAATTTCGATTAAACTGTTTCGATATACAAAAAAATTCTTTTATCAGGTATAGCCGATTTCTCCGTATAAAGCTAATATCGAGGAAAGCCAATGAGATCGTTTCTTCTCTCAATATTTTGAATTAAAACAATGATATTAATTTAGTCAGTGTTATTAAATTAGTCAATGAAATTGAAATTTTGATGAGTGAGTGTTTCACAGATGTAATCAGGTTTTCGAGTTTGAAACTGTAAATGTATTTGCTGAAATTGACAAAAATTTGCTTCTATTTTTGGCATCAAATTTAATGTACTTCCTAGATGAAAACTTCTAAGCAAATGATTGGATATCGTCCTATAGGCCAAAGAAATTAGATTATTTGGACAAAAACAGCATCAGGTAAATTTCTTCAAAATTCAATGGTTTTCATTGGTTTATTTTGATTCGAGAGTCGTTTATTTTCCCAAAGAAACTTATAACATGCGAGAATTTTCCTAATATTCTAAATTTCACTTTTTTTGTGTTTCATCTTGCACTTACAGTTATAATTGGACAGAAATATAATAACAATCAAATAATAGTTAGAAAAAGACTTTTGTCTCTAATGAAGATAAATCTCACAACCTTTTCCTTGATAACCCATTAATGCACAAAATCAACTCTGACATTAAACTGTCGTTTAGTTCTAAAGTTCAAATTTTGTTTTGAATGTAGCAGAAAAATATCATAGAGTAAAACTTCAAAAAAAATTATCTTTTCGAGATTGTTGCTGATTTGAACAAAAATTATTTACGTATCAAAAAACCAGCAAAAAAGCATCAATTTTCTTCTCCAGTTGGATTAAAACAGTTGGATTATAAAAAAAATCAAAAATTCAGTGGGAGGAAGAATGTAGGTATTATATGCTAATTGAATGGAAACTTAATGTAAGGTAGCAAAAAACGACGGCAGAATTGGATCTGTTCTGTTTCTTGCCTTTTAGTAACCCTCCTCTCAGCTTAGTCTCCATATAACATTTACGCCCCCGGAACACGTCATACTTTTCTCATAATATCGTTCTGTATAACAACTCAAAATTTGTAAAAAGGGCCAAAAACAGGGGGAGGGGGAGGACAGAGTATATGAATGTCGTCTATTTACCAGCAGTCGTTCAATCTGCATAGCAGTTGCGTTTTGAGTGATGTCTCCGTAGGTCTTCCTCCTCTTCAACAGATTCCGTAGTTTTATGTGATCCACCAAATCCTGCGAATCCGCTTCATCTGTCGCCTCGTCGTCTGCAATCAGCCATTCTGGCTTCTTGATTTCTTGAGGCCCATCCTATAATTATATATCTTCAGAAAGTTCTAATCAGTTTTCACTATTTGAAACATTGTCCACTCATTTTGATTGACTGAAAAAAAGAAATAGAAGTA